>NC_064614.1:1283334439-1283650821 GCF_023898315.1 Schistocerca nitens | reverse complement strand
TCGGTCCAGTAAGTAGCTCCCCTTGAGATACATTGTTTGGAACAAACGAGAAGCTGTCCACTGTCTTGTAAACTGGTATTCTGCTCCTTCTCCTATATCCTCTCCTGCGGTACGGCATGGCTGTGTGCTCGGTGCGGCTGCCTCGAGTCGAATGAGCCTGCAGCTGCCTCGGGAGCGGAAGCGCTGATAAGACGTCACGCGCCCCTTATCGTGACGTCAGTTCCGCTGATAAGTTTGATTTTCGAGCAACACGGGCCTAGTGAAACTAGGGCCCGTGTTCCCTGTGCCTCGCTTGGCGCACTGGACAGCCCTGGCGTAGCGCTCACTGTACAGCCCTGGTCACGTGACTTGAGCGGCGCGCAGCAGACTAAGTCCCACAGCACTCTGTTTCACATCTGGAGGTTTGGGTGTTAGTGCTAAAATGATATGAAAGGGGGGAGGATCATCACATAGAGTCGACGACGATGTAGTTCGGCTACACATGTTGCAAGATCTTGACTTCCAACGCCTAAAAAAACATATGTGAAATATTTTCCTGAACCTGTAAACCACTATAACACGTTCCGAAATACTTCACGTTAATGATAATGCTAAGCCGAGAATCACAGCCAGTATGAACGTTCTTACTACGGACTATTTCACTTCTGTCTCCCCCTACGTATGGTAGTAAGTAGTGGAAAACAAACTACTGATACTGTCAGAGAATAGTGATGATGATACAACAACGGTGTTTTTTTTTATTTACTTATTCTTAGCATTCTTCTCACATGCATCTGACAACGTATTTACATTCCCTTCCACCTTCTTGTGGAATGAACCCATTCACTTACGGTAATAAGGCAAGTTGGTTCGTACATTCAGAGAAAACTGTTTATTTAATTTGGATGCTCGTTTTGCTATGAGAAGCTGGGACATTCTACAGAGTCACTCAAAGAAGTTGCACCCCTTCGATTACCAGTTTATTATAGGTCGCTGGAGTAACTAGGTAGCTGGAGCAACTGACGGTACCAAGCGATGGGAAAAGAAGCGTAGTTTTCAGAAGAAGTCGCCGGGCAGATTCACATGATAATTTGGCGCTACTGACAACGTCCGTCTGTTGTAGATCTGTGGAACAAGTATTATGCACACTCATTTGGACGTTTCAGCAGAAAGAAATTCTGTAAAAGAGTCTTCTGCAGACAGAGATCTTGACCGACTTAACAAATACTTAGGAAGCTGACTCAACCTGTAATTATATACCATCGGGATTTTTCTCACTATGTAGGCGTTAACTGATGCATGCTATTTTAAAAAGTTTCAGATATTCTTGCAGGATTTAGTATTATTCAAAACTGAGAGAAGAAAATAATGACTTGTTCGGAAGCAAGAACATGTTGAGATATAGATCGTTAAATATCCCCAGTTCACATTCTCCGTATATTTACAAATAAGGCGGCATTCTCGTGTGATGGCACAGTAAATTAGGGCGGTACGGTCGTGAGGGCTGATGCCATTCCTGCTGCAAACGTGGCTTTGTGGGGTCATGATTGCTTCAGCATCAGTTAATGCACAGCAGTTGCAGGTGGCAGACTCATTGAGCGAGACACTTATCCAAACAGGTTAACAAGTGCTTTGTATTACCGATTACCAGTCCTATTGCAGAACTGTGTACAGCGGGGCACCATACCGCACCGTTTCTTAAGCTATATTCTCGCCGAGTAGGTCTGGTATCATGTCCCCATCATTCACCGGAGACGAATGTGCCGGATTTCTGGCTGCGGAGGCATTTAGGGTCATCGGTGTATGCCCAGTCCATCGACAAAGTGCGAACGTAACACGAGCGTGTGACCAACGCACGTAACGCAATCCGGACAGAGGCAGGTGTATTTGAAAGAGAGTGTGCTTAACAGAGAAGGACGTCATGATCCGATAAAATCACATGCCGCCCTACTTACCTTGCTGATTTGGACAATACTGCGTCAGTTTGGAATATATGACACTTGCCTTCGAACACCTGTATTTATCCACAGGTAGTGTAGGTGATGATCGTATGTCGCAAAGACTGATCACAAAGAATAAAAATAATTAATGCCGTTAAATGGATGAAAAGTTATGAGGTGCTTTGATCACGAGATTGGTTATACGTCTCTGGAATCAGTCACAATCTTCTTAAGTTCGGACCTTTTTAAAGTTTAATTATCCAACAAACCTGGCTCTTGTTATGGCACAACGGACGGAAGTAGCCAAGAGGTCCACAATGTTCCACCAATTACGCACGACTGAAGTGCATACGTATATGAAACAAATGCTACTCTAGTATGTTGTAGGACTGTCGCACAGTCAGCTTAACAGCTCATGCACCCACATTGGTGATAGGAATAATACACAGAAGAATGAGAGAGAATGATCTGGATCTGCTTCTGGATTTGACTTTGATGAAGATGGACACGAGCAAGCAGTCCTGACATAGTGATTGATAATTGAAGCAAGATTTATGGAAAATTAAGACAAAAGACAACAGACTAAGCGCAAAAGGGTAGCACATGTTCAAAATTCACAGGAAATGTGTAGCCTGTAGGAAAATACGGATAATATAAAATATGCACAAGAAGCAAGAGGGAACGAAGAAAATGAGAACCGAGATCGGAGAGCTCTAATTAGACAGGACCCTATGGTTCAACCTGTACGTCTTAGAAACAATGAGGGGTGTACAAGAGAAACTCATGAGTTGGATTTGAATTTAAAGTGGAATATATCAATGAGAGAATTTGTTGATGACATTGCTACCCTCATTGAAAGTTAGGTAGAATTGCAAGACCTGTTGAATGGAATCAATAGTCCAAAGAGCACACACAGAGTAAACCAGAGAGATTAGAAAGCAATTAGGAGTAGGAGAAAGGAGAGCACCGATAAGCTCAAAATAAAAATTGGGTCAAGAAGGCCTTCCTAGTCAAAAGAATCCCAGTAGTATCGTACATTGGCCTTAACAGCTAATGAAGAAATTTCTTTGAGTATGAGTCTGGCATGCAGCATTGTATGGAGGTAGTCAAGGATTGTGGGGAAACTGCATACGAAGATTATCGAAACGTTTGTCATATGCTGTTACAAAATGGCGCTGAGAATTATCTGGACTGTTGAGATAAGTAATAAAGAGTTGAAACGTCCTGGCGGATCAAACCTGTGTGCCGGACCGAGACTCTTACTCGGGATTGGTTGGTTGGTTGTTTTGGGGAAGGAGACCAGACAGCGAGGTCATCGGTCTCATCAAATTAGGGAAGGACGGGGAAGGAAGTCGGCCGTGCCCTTTGAAAGGAACCATCTCGGCATTTGCCTGAAGCGCTTACTCGGGACCTTTGCATTTCGCGGGTAAGTGTTCTACCGTCTGAGCTACCCATGTATGACCGAAGTTTGGAAGGTAGGAGACGAGATACTGGCGGAATTAAAGCTGTGAGGTCGGGTCGTGTGTCATGTTTGGGTAGCTCAGATGGGTTTACTCCCACGGCTAGCAGTCGCCTCGATCGCTTTTACCTTTTCGACTCCTTGTGTGGGCAGCTTCTGGATGTTACTGTGATACCAGCTTGTTTTATAGATCACTGAGCCGTAGCCGTCACGTTTAATTACGAGCGGCAACCGGTTAAATTGTTTCGTCCTCCCTGGCTGCTCAGTATAGCCTATTTGCAGGATACCTCTCTTGGTGTCGTCCTGGAGGACGTATGGGTTCGTTGTTCTCGTACTTTGGACCGGTACTCGTCTATTGGGCATGGTGAAGACTGCATGTTAAACCACAAATCCGTAGGGCTCTCATACGTTTTGTAGCTGCGAAGGTGGCAGACGATCGACGAACGCAAGAGTTTTACTACTCAGTCTTACGTCAACTGTACGATAGTGCTACGCATGCTCCCCTACGGGTTACTGATATAGAGTGCATCAAAGCAAAATTGCGTCAGCTAAAACGCATTCAAATGGAGGGACTGCGGATGAGGTGTCAACCACGTCCCCTTTCACAAGACGAATTGACGCCACTATACCGCCTAGTGCGTTTACTGGCGCACCGGAGACGTGTGTGCCTTGCCTCCCTCACGCCCGCTGACGTCCGCATTTTCACCTCTCACCGTGACATTTCCGACTTTATTTACACCTATTATACTGATCTGTACGAGACCTATGTCCCGGCTGAAAACTCTCTCGACGACTTTACATCCTTGCTGCACCGCGTCGTCACTCCTCAATTAAATGACGCCTTTCTGCGTCCCTTTCACAAGGACGATATATATGATGTTGTTACAGGATCTCAGTCCCACAAGTCGCCTGGATTAGGCGGTATTCCTGAGGAGTTTTATGTTTAATTTTGGCCACTCATTGGTGACACCTTAACGTCAATATTAAATGAAGTGATGCGGTGAGTCTCACTTCCTGCTCCTTTTCAGGAAGTTAAACTGTTCCTCCTCCGAAAACCACAGGTTTTGATTCCCTCCGTCCTATTACTCTCCTTAACTTCGATTATAAAATCGTCGCTCGAGCAATTAATATCCGTCTCTCTAAGCTGCTCGATACCATTATTGCCACCCACCAAAGCTGTGTGCCTGGACGCACGATACTAACTTCTCGAATGTCGCGATGTAATTTCGGTGGCCGCTGCCCAGGAGCTTTGCTTTTTCTTGATTTCCAAATAGTGCTTGATCGCGTCAGCCATGATTTTCTAACGAGAGCGCTCACCACTGTCGGATTTAATAATGAACCTCGACAGGTCTTAACTCGCCTTTTTACCGGTATCAGGGTCTCGGTGATTGTGAATGGTGACCCTCCCCCCCCTCCCCCCCTCCCCCCCCCTCCCCCCCACCAGGATATCGATCAGACGGGATTTACCCCAGGGAAGCCCTTATCCATGTCCCTTTTTGTCTTGTTCTTAGAGCCCTTACTTCGCCGCCTCACCATGAAATTACGTGGCTGGACTGTATTGTGGGAACTTTTTTCGGTCCGTGCATACGCCGATGACGTCATGTTTTTAGTACGACATGTCGAGGACATACCGAGGCTTAAGGATACCTTGGATTCATTTTGTCGTCTTGCTGGTGCTCGCAATAATGATCGTAAATGAACGTTCCTACTGTTGAGAGGCTTCAATAATGTCGTCATTCCTTAGGCGAAAGTCGTCAATCGCCAAGACCTTAGGGATCTTAGTGGATCGCAATCCGATCAAAATGACGATCCTAAATTGGCGTGAGGTAGCGAGTCGTGTTCATGGAGCGATCCTTGAACGTGAACGCCGTTCGCTTAGCCTCCTTCACAAGGTACGGGCTTTAGAAACCTATGTCTTCAGTAAAGTATATTAAGTTACGCAGGTCCTCCCGCTTCCCGCGATGATGGCCCGCAGACTGAAGCAGTTGTCTGGTCGATTTCTGTGGCGCCGCCATATCTTTCGTGCCCGGTACGAAGTAGAGGCCAGGCCTCGAAAGCTTGGAGGATTCGCTCTTTCCGATATCAAAATGAAGACATCCCTCTTATTTGCCTGCCGCAATGTTTTAACCTGTACGCGGGGGGCTCTGCATTCAGTTACCTCTCGTTTACTTTCCCGCCTCCGGCCGGTCTGTCTGACCCCTCCTGTTGATGTTGGACGGATTAAATACTAAATTGCGGAACATTAGCGAATATTTTCTAATTATCGGTGCTGACATACTTTCTATGACGCATATTAATACGAGCGTGCTGTCACTTTGTTGTAGGGCACCATTTTCCCTTTCTTTTGTTCTACTTGCTTCCCCACTAACGTGTCGGAAGACGGTCTGCTCTCATCTTAGTCTTCCTGTATTTCGGATGGAGATGGCTTCAACGTGGTATAAGGCCATCCACAGTCTGACACCTATTGGTGATCGTCTTTGTGGTATTGGCCTTCGTCCGACTGATCAGTGCGAGGAATGTCATCAGACTGACACCTTACTTCACAGGCTTGTTGCTTGCAGACGGGATCATTGGCTCTGTTTCCGCCGTCAGTTAGCTTTCCCTTACTCGAGGGCCTGAAACTGCTTTCCCAGACGACATTCTCCTACATCCGGACATTTCCTTTTTTCCTTTCCCTCAGACGAAAACAAACACGATTGTCTGGCTCTTGGGTTACTATGTGCACTACGTCGTTGAAGGTGGGAGTGAGCCAGATCCCCGCGTTTTTCACCATTATCTGACAACAGCAGTTGCCGCGATTCCGAACGCTTTTTGCGAATATGCTTTTTCTTGTGTTTAACCGTCCGGGTGTGGTTAAGCTCCCCTGTGATCTCTGTTTCTCCCCTTAGCTTGAGTCCCCTCCCTTGTAGCTTTGTTTTGTCACTTTTTCTCTTCCACATGCATATAAAAATCTGACAAGAAGGGTGTGATAATGGGTTATTCTTCCCCTCTAGAAAATAATTTTTTGTGCCTGAACTAATTTGTTGATTTTCTTTTTGCAGCTGATATTAAATCATGATTAGACTATGGTTGTCTCAGATTCATGAAAATACCAAGTCAATCTGAAATTTAAAAAAGATCGAAAGCACTTCCCGCGAAAGGCAAAGGTCCCGAGTTCGAATCTCGGTCCGGCACACTGTTTTAATCTGCCAGGAAGTTTCATATCAGCCCACACTCCGCTGAAAAGTGAAATTTTCATTCTGGGATGAAGAGTTTCTCTGTAGAAGGCGTCCGGACAGGAATATGTGGAAAACAGAGGCCATAAGAAGACACATTGATAGAACGTGTGTTGAGACACCAGGAAATAGTTTTCTTGGCACTAGACGGATCTATACAGGTTCAAAACTGCAGGGGTAGACAGGGCAAGGAATATGTACGACAGGTAATTGAAGACGTTTCGTGGAAGTACCCCTCTGCTATGAAGAGGTTCGCAAAGAGAGAGGTAAGTGGCGTTCTGTATAAACTCAAGCAGCAGACAAATGACATAAAATAATAGAAACTAAAATTAATATTATGTGATTATACAACAGTTTTGAAGAATCCGTTTCAGAGTTCAACCAGCCAAAAAATACCATCCGAATCAACAATCGCCAACCAACGCTTAGTAGCAAAAGGCTATTGCTTTGGATGTATTAGGATATAACAATGAAGAGAGAGAATAATACACACACATTTGACATCTTCAGAAAGTCAACAGCCACAGACATTATTATACCTGCTTCATCCAACAACCCGCTGAATCAAAAATTAGCTGCCCTACGACACATGTTATACAGACTAAATAACATCCCACTCAGCAAAGAGAACTATGACAAAGAATTACAAACAGTACAATTCATAACCACAAAAAATGATTACAGCACCCATATAATACAATAACGCAATCAAAAAATTAAAACACAGCTAAAGAGAAATCAAGACATGCAGAGAGCACAGAAACCCACGTACACTACATTACACATGGAAACACAAAACAATGACACCTATGACATTAATAACAAAAATCATGGTACACTCTTACATACAATCACAAAAGCAACACACAAGATAGCAAAAATACTACGGAAACAGGGATTACAAAGAGCTTACAGAACAAGAAACACACTCCAGTAACATTTACAAACAACAGACAAACCAAATAAATACCAAGGATCAGGTATATACCAGCTATAGTGCCAAGAACGTAAATCAGTACATCTTTGGATGACAAGCAGGAACTGCAAAGCTAGATATAAAGAACACATAAGAAATTTAAAACATGAAGATAGCCATTCTACCTTCGCTAAACACCTTATAAAACATGGACAACAACCATCCAACATGGAATGTGACATAACAGTTATCAGAGTGAATAATCACAACAGAAAGCTCCTGACATTGCAAGAGAACTGTCACATACAATGAGCCATTTCAATGGAAGAGAAGGTATTCAACGACCAAATCCATATAAACCGTAACTCTCTGATCATGGCAGCTACCAAAACTATAACAAACCGAAATGTAATCGGGATAATTAATTAATTAATATCCCCACCCTCACCTCCCCCCCACCCCCACCCCCCACTCCCCACTCCCCCCCCCCACACACATACAGAAACATGAAGTCATATTTATTAAAAATAATAATAATACGTTTACACACAGCAAACCACACACACACATATATTTACTATAAAAAATTACAGTACACACAGAAAAATACATACACACACGTAACCTCATATTTATTTTAAAATATCACATTTACTCACAGCAGAATACACCCACACGCCCCCCCCCCCAACCCCCGGGCGCACACACACACATACACACACACACATACACACACACACACACACAGAGAGAGAGAGAGAGAGAGAGAGAGAGAGAGAGAGAGAGAGAACAAATGAAAACATGAAACACAACACAAACAAAAGACAGACAAACACACAACAACAGTTGGCAACGCTACGTACCAAAAACCGCACGTATGTTGATCACCATATGCAAATTGAAAGTGAAAAATGCGATGTGACAAATGTGGAAAGGCAGAAATCGGCCAACTGGAGTACGAAAACTAACAAAT
This sequence comes from Schistocerca nitens, assembly GCF_023898315.1. NCBI lineage: Eukaryota > Metazoa > Arthropoda > Insecta > Orthoptera > Acrididae > Schistocerca > Schistocerca nitens. Next base: position 1,283,642,339 of record NC_064614.1, on the reverse strand, counting down.
ACATCTCCAGGACCACACACATGTGTTAACACAGCTGGAAATCGTAAGTAACACCGAACGATAAATTCACAATACGCAACTTGTGCTACAGAAGTTATTTCTAGCCTAAAAAGGAAGAGAAAAACATGACAAAATGTAATATAGCAGCATATTATATCCATCATGTAATATGTTTATTGTATGTATACAAAAAATGTATTTCCTGCTACTGATGATGCTTCCCAGATAATAAGAACGAAATGCGTATGGTAATAAACAAACTGCCTTCATTTAGTTGCATAGACCATACATACCTCCACGATCGTAGAGATAAAATTAAAATAAGTAAGAGTAATTAATTCAGCAGCATGATTGTTACAAATGTCTTTAAGAAATACAACGATAAAATTCACTATTGCATCATCAAAATTAAGCACCTAGTATGGGTACATGAAGTACAAGCAAATTTTGATATATAGGAGACGGTATTCGGACCAATGGAAGAGAAAGAATGCTACCAGAATACGATTAACGAAGATGGACTTAGCAATCTACTTAACAAAACTCGTACATAACAAAAAATTGTCTAGAAAGCAAATGTTCAAAAACTCCCCACTACGAAAGATTGAGTTGGCCATAATGCCGATATGCAACAGAAACACTGAGCAAAAATCAATAAAGGAAAATAAAGAAATGAGGGAAATGGAAAGAAAGAGTGACACAAAAAGTAAAAACATTTAAAGTAACATGTAATACAAAAGTATACAATTGTGCAGAAATAATTATGGACTAAATTAGGAAAAGAAGACTAACGTTCTGTGGGTGCGTACAGAGACTAAGCTTATAAGAACAACTTGAGAGGCACCCACATGCCTTGCTCATACTGTGGCATCAAGCAGTCAGGCCTGCAAGATGAGTGGTCTGCCAAGCGAGTGGATTCATTCTTATTTATCAAGTAACATGAACTCTCGTACAATTAAGTTACAAATCATCCTCATGTATGAATAATACGCAACGGAAACGCATATCTGACTATCATTAATTTACAGAACTCTGACTGTTCACTACGCACTGGCTATACCACATTTTCTTTTTGTCTTTTATTTAACGGCTTTTATCAACACGTGGCCACCGCACTCAATATGAATGGCGCACACATTATAAATTCGGGACATCATGACAACATACAACTCGAAGGAAAAGTCCACCAATCTTTTTCTTTTCACTAACTTATTTATTCCGATAAATTCTATAACCTAAACACACAAATTCTATAACCTACAACAATAACACATGGGAAATTCCGCTCAGTGGGCATGGCTTAACATTGGTGATTCTCTACCTTATGGTCTCGTAATTATTTAACGCTACAGTGCACTTTCTGGATAGGATGGTGGATCTTTTATTATATCTCACACTTCGACCCTCACAATCATCATCACGAAACTTTCCTGCAGACCGAGCAGTACAAAAGGAACACGCATAACCCACTAATCTCTTGAAGCTACCTTGCTACTCTCCCATGCAAACCACACATACCCAAATTACATGACATACATCACACTACAACATGGAATACAATACACTAAATAGTCACAACACTATCACTTTCAGCTTTCCCACTTCAATTAGTATTTACCCCAGTTTCACACGACACTGCCCCAGTTTGTAATTCTACTTTCCTACTATGAACTCTGGAGATATATGCACGTCTTCCTGTGCAATGCAAGCCAAGCGGCGTTGCTCGATAGACGGCCAACTCACCTTGCTTCTCTCTCAGAGTTTGAATCTAGCGTCACACGGAATCATATCACGCAAAGTAATATTAAGAACATATTCATCACACACGCGGGTGCGCAACTGATACCATGGACGAGTACTTCTCTTTATCCTTGGTCTCATACACAGATTGAGACTCACACAGTACTCACCACGTGGAAGTACTCGTCTCTAATTTCAAGTTCTGCACACGCCATTTCTTAAATATTTCAACTTATGGTACACACGCTATTTCTTAAATATTTCAACTTATTGTACACACGCTAGTAATTCAGCTTAACTTAAGGGGCTCCAGAACGCCCTATACTTGCAATGTTAAAATAACGCTTATAAGTTACATGTTTCCTCACAAAGTATTTGAGGTAGGAAGTTGAACTTTTTACAGATTATTTATTGGAATATGGGCTACAACTTAACACAGGGATTTTACAAAATTTTAGTTCAGTTATTAAAGATGACTTTCTTTCAATTTAATGAAAATTCACAACATTTTTTGCAATTTTTTATTTATATATTCTAAAATATACAGTTTTTTGGAAAAAGGCTGTGTTAAATTATGCAGAAGGTACTGTGTAACATTTACTGAAAGTTTGAAACAAATATGTTTGGAAGATCCTTAGAAAACATGTAATTAGTATGAGAAAATAAAAGTTTTGGGAATCGAGCGACAAAGATTGGATTAACTTTTTAGTGCATTCCAGGTCCATAGGATGGATTATCTTCATCCTCTGCAAACTCCTCCTCCAGCTTCCTCTTGTTCCTCCTCCTTTTTACTCTTGCTTGTATTTCTAGACTCTTTACATCCCTGTCTGCAGCCCGAAGGCGTTCCTTGTCTAAAGCAAGCATCGCTCGTTGTTGTGTTAGTAGATTTTGCTACCATTTTCTTCAGTTGCAGTTACTGCAACACTGTTCCAAAAGGTGGTCATGTATGGACACTTATCACATTTCAGTTGTATTTCACTAGCAAGTCCTACGTGCTTTATTATGGAGAGTTCCAGACCAACTTCACTACAATGAATACATCTTACACAGTTTGAAAAAATTCCTTTGAGAACCGACATATCAAATATTTCATTCACATCTGATTCTCCCATAAAACATTCATAGTTTTCACTCATTGAACCAAGCTTCTTCTGTGAAGTATTTTCTTTCCCACTTTGACTGCTATGGGCAGGTGTACCTGAGAGGTTAGGTTCACTCACTTGGTTATCGTCTTTATTGTTTACAGTAATAACACATACCTTTGGCTTTCCAACACTTCTCCTTTTCTTAAAAGCCTTCAGAGGATTTCTAATAACTTTACTTTTACTCATTATTATACTTCAACAAAACAGAGACTCAAGAAACAGAATTAATTACGAATATTTTCGAGATAACGACAGAGTAAATAAACATGAAACAATCGACAATCACACCAGCGATATATACTGAACCATCACAGGTTAGCCACAACACATACTTTATCTCACATCACTAAAATGTACCTGATGAACATGGACGTTAATAATAACACCATTTGACAGCAGTTTAACAGCGCCACAGAGGGTCACGCCCATGTAGAACACATTTAAAAAAAATTCAAAAATAGTTGTCGTCTTCGGAATTGAATAAATTAAATATCTATTAAAAGGTAATAGTCTGGAGATTCAGAAAACGCAAAAAAGTAAAAATTGAACTTTTCATGATTTTGAGCCTTTCCGGAGCCCCTTAAGCACACAGAAGTATTTCAACTTATTGCTACACGTGGTTTCATTGTGACCGTGGGTCACTTCCGTAGATTACTACAATCCCATTAATATTACCTGCCTGACATTTAATTCTCCCCACAAAAGTTCATGAAATGGAGAAACTATTGTTTCAAACTACTCTTAAATATTCCACATGCATACCATGTCTCCACTCTTTTGTCTTTACGGAGCACAACTAAAACAGGTCTTAACTGCACAAGATCCAGCGGCAGAGTGCCGAAACATGGCAGTTCTTCAGGTCCTCTCGCACCTTTGCTGAAGTGGGGGAGCACCTTGCTACTGTATTGGTCAGCCACATTTCAGGCGCTCAAAGCTCAGGTAAATTTCACCTCTTCGGTCCCACCAAAGGTGGCCAAAGGATCGTCTCAAAGATGATCATATATTCACATTCACTATCTGCGGTTAGCAGACGACCATACATTCATTCATTTCACAGATCTCACCAAACTGGATGTAGGGATTTATTTTGTGGGAGTGCACATGTGATCAATTAAATGAATAAATTGTCATTCTTTCCCACACTGGTATCCAGCTTCGCTGTATTAATTGAAATTGAGTTATTTTACAAAAAAAAATGTGTTGTTCTGACAAAAATAATGAAGTATGGTGTACCTATTTTCAGTGTCGGGCGGTACTGTACCCTTTCAAACTGAACAGCTTCTATTTTTCTCGTACTTCCCCAGCATTTATTGCCATCTACTACGGAGTCCCCTATTCGACGACTTAGTATTTTTTTTTAATTATTTCACTCTGTGAACGACTGCTATTCCTGATGCCACAGTTGTCACAGTAACATAAGGGAGCTAAGCAATGTGCACATTTGTCTGAGAATCGCGTAAACTTTGTTCTGTATGTTATCATATTTGAACAGCTTATGTGTTACGTCATGTGATACGGAATTTGGGGACCAGCATATCATTCGCCTAACCGAGCGTGGAAACCACCTAAGACACACCGTCAGGCTGATCCATGTACCAGCCAAAGGTCGTTACTCTGCCGCGCGAATTCGATTAGTCTTGATCAGCTTCTTGTGCAGTAAGCTACTGTGCTGCTTCTTATCCGATTTCTCTAGAGTACCTGTGATGTTTCAGATTACAAATCTGTACGGTTCTGAGCATCATCTGTTTCTACGTCCGTCATCTTCAAATGTCATCTGTCATTCCTGTTCTCTTCCTACCTCTTCCTCTAATTCCTTCCACTTTTTCCTATGTAATTCTTTGTTGCAGGCAACTGCTATGCATTCTTTTCAGATTCCTTCGATTAAATTTCCTTCATCACCTATTTTCTTCAAAACTTCCTCATTCTAAAGTCGGTTTCAGAATTCCTCTCCATAGCTACATTTCGAAACTTTCTAATATTTTTTCTTTGTTTTTAACCATCCGTGATTCACTGCTGTATACACTACAATCCAGACACAAAATTGAGCAAATCCTTTCTTCATCCTCTAGATGTTACTAACTGCTTCACTTTTACAAAAGGCTCTCTTTCCTATAGATATTTTCCTCCTCATTTCGTCTGTATAACTTCAGTTCCATGATAAAAAACTTTCACATGTAGAAAGACTCTTACTTGTTCTCTCTTCTTTCTCTCTGAGAATACGTTTACTGGAGCTTCCTTCATGCCTGTTCTCAGCACTTCCTCTTTCCAGTATTTATCTTCATCCTATACTCTTAGCTCCTTCCTACAATACTCTTCAACATTTTCTGTAGCTTCTCTTTGCATTCCGCCAGCACTGCTGGTCCATCCGCTTATTTTATAGTCATTCTCCTTTCTCTTCTAATTACAATGCCTCTTGTATCCTCTATGGCCCTACCTAAAAGTTTTTCTCCACATATGTTGAATAGCTTCGGTGACAGTGAGCATCTTTGCCTTACAACTCTTTCAGTGCACATCTATTCCGACACCAGATTGCCTACACTATCACCTTTTTCTCTGTACACGTCTCCTATATTAACCTTCCATCCTTCCACCTTCCACTTCTTTTAAAAATATCAGCCGTGTCTTCTTCCAGTCGACAATGCAAATGTACATCACCTTGTTCATTTCTGTCATTCTTTATCTTATCATCCTCATACAACCTATGGCGCCTCTTGTTCTTTTACCCTTGTTGAACCATACCTGGTTGTCCCCGTTATTTTCCCCAATTTTCCTTTCGATTCTCTGTAGGATGACTCTCGTTATAGCCTTTGTTACTGGACAGATAAAACTAATTGTCTTATATTCTTTGTATTCTTTTGTATAGTACTTTTTTGGTAAATGTAGTAGAATAGTCTTAAGTAAATCTTGATACTACATTCCGATGTAATAAATTCTGTTTACTACCACAGTCAATGTGGCTATCGAATTTACACCTTACCGTGAGTTCGTATAAGCAATGAAATAACCAGAGATGTGTGCACGTGGCGATCAGTGGCAGAACTCACACAGTTCTCTCTGAGCTGACCTGTGGCTGGGCTACGTAAAACTTTTTCAGGGCTTTTGGTGTGGTGGGAAACCAGGCCTTGGCAGAAACGTGATTGAAATATGCAGCTTCTGCTTTCTAACTCTTGCGGTGAAATTTAGGAGCTGACCGGACGAACGTCTAGGCAAGTCCACATGCTGCTTTCATCGATGGGGTCGCATTGTGCCCTTGCAAGTTGGGAACTCATGTCTATTAAAATTTTCTGCATAAACTTCAGTCTGCTTCCGACATTTCTTTCACACGCGATGAATTCAGTCACTTTATTGGCGACTCATATGAACCAGGATGCAGTCTACCATACAAGCTGGACTTGTTTTTAGAATTAGAATAATATAATCATCTGCACAATCACATTTATATCTAACAAAATAACCTGTTTCGGCTGATATTTGCAACGCTCAGGTCATAAAATACAGTGCGTGGTTACGTGCCACCATTGACAACATGGTTTCCGCAGTCGTGGAACGGAAGCACAGCTTATATTTTAGTATCACTGGAGGTCGATGTCGGCCGAAAGCGGTTACTTCGTTAGGAATAAATGCGATTGTGCCAGATAATTAAATTACTCTAAAACTAATCAGTCACTGTATTCCCTTCGAAATACAATTGGCGGTCTTCCCATTGTTTGTAAACTTTTGCGGGTCAAATAAAGAGAAACTAAAACTGCCCTCTACCCAGTGTGAATAGCTTTCCCAGCGGTTTTATTCCCGTTTCCTTCGCTCACCAGTTATCACTTGTTTACACAAACCTATTGCTTCCATTCCGTATTCGCTGTCCTATCTTACATTCCTCCGAAATATCTAAGGAGGAAAGCAGCTAAAGTAAACCTGGTCTCCCATGTACGAAGCGCTACAACATCCACCAACAATCCCTGTCAAATGACCTGAAGCACACTAGGCTGATTCAGAAGGTATCAGCTCCTTCGACGTGACATTCGGGTGCGCCAACGCAGGAACGAATGTACGTACACTCAACAACGCTCAGCTACCTCAAGACCAAACGAAAAAAGTTGATGATTTAAACTACCGTGCCATATTTGATCGAAGATGAATGGCAATAGGCCGGGTTAATGGAGATGTGGTTACGCTTTGACGAAGTGGGGTTTCCTCTAAACCGTCGGTGCCGAATGTGGAGCAAAGGAGGAAACTATGAAATCGTAGTTAATGAGTGAGCACTTGCGGTATTCCATGGCGATCTGATGACTCGGCACCAGGTGACTCCGAGTGTTCTGAGCTGGTTGTCAAGTTTAGACATTTGCATTTTAGAGTAGACACTTTTCGGTGCAAGGAAACCGACACATACACAAACACGTACACACACTTATGGGCATGCAGATATGTGTGTTTGTGTGTGTGTGTGTGTGTGTGTGTGTGCTATCCATATGACAGTAATTTAATGAACATTTCTGTCCGGAAGTCACTCTTTAGTTGCTGTGAAGCTAAGTAATTGAATCACATTTAATTTTAAGTTCTCAGTGTAATTAGACGAGCAGCGCACCTAGTGACCACGTACAGTACATTTCCTTGGTACAGAATGAAATAACCTGTCCTTGTGTGCCGAATTAATCCATATATTTTATAAAAACGGATAATTGTATCGTTGCCTATATTCCACATCCACTATTAAACCACTGGATCGATTTGATTCAAACATCGCACTGTCTGGAAAGAAGCGCTGTGTTGTGTAAGAACCACCTACCAATCAGAGAGGTGGGGGTGCAGGTGAAAAAGTAGTGTAGCCCACGACTGACAAATATCTGGAATTTATTCATTCAACATTTAAGAGTGAGAGCACTTAAACACTTGGAACAAACTCTATACGTAATTTCAATGTTTGTCCCTTACTGCATTTTAATGTAGTGCAGTAAAACAGCTGCATCAAGAATTACATTTCAATTTATGGCTTTTTTTGATAGAAACTCTATTCGTGACACATATCGCGTACAGTATTCACATACCACCGACTGCACTTGCAAAATATACCAATGTACGGCACATAGTTTGTAAATATGACGTCATATACACTGACGTGCGTGAAAAGCATGACGTTTTCGTTTATTGCTACTATAGAACCAACTCTACTCCCAACAGACTTTGCGGACAGTGCGCAAAATACCGTTGAATGAATCTGGAACATTATATCACAGTACGACTCATTCTTCAGAAGATAAGATGTCAAAACATTGAACTTCGTGAAAAGGAAACTCCGGCTTGAAATTAACTAGGGGTACAAGTCAAATACGGGTACCAATTTGTATGAAATATGTTAAATATATTTGAAAAGCATGTGACACAAGCTGAAAGTAAAAACTGCTCCTAAATCCAATGTCAACCAAACTTGGTACACATGTTACTTATGTATTATCTCGAAAAAAATATTGTGGGCCTATGAATCACCAACTATTTTGAGGAGTGCTCACGGAGAGAGAAGGGTGGAGGTAAAGGAGATGGAGAAACAGTGAGGGGTAAGGAGTACCAGGACACAATTAGAGGACGAGAAGGGCAGACAAACGGAGAGGATGAGATTGAGGGCGTGGGAGATGGGTGAAAAGAGAAGCGGGAGGAAACGGAAAGAGTGAGGGGGTGAATAATGTGAGGAGTAAGAGGGGGAAGGAGGAGATGCGTTGAAAAAGGGGGGGGGGGGTAGGAATCTGAGACGGACGGAGATAGGTACAGAGAAAGTGGACACAGAAGTGGAGGAGGAGTGGGCGAAAAGAACACTAGAATAAATACATAGCCAGGCATTTCAAGGTGTTCAGTTTGTATGATTAAAATTCGCTATCACTGGCGTATTTTGTTTTGTTTGATCTTCAGTATATTAATATTGGACTGCATGCTAAACAGACTACAGACACATATGCACTGCACATGTGATTCCTATAAGGAACAATATTCACAGATGCAACGTTGTTCTTTTCCATGTCAGTAACCTTTCAGTTGGCCTATCCTGCTAACATTAATCATATCACGTAACATAATATCTAATGCTGCCTTACAGTTGGCTGACCATGCCCGGATATTTTAACTAGCAGTTAAATACAAGTGAATAATAATCTCACTGTGTGTACTAGAAGAAAAGTGATATTTATAAGTAAGTAAGCTCCATTCACTACATGTCTGCCTCATACTGCATAGGAGCGATCAAAGCTGGATGAACTGCTTGAATGAATATGGGCCGGTAGAATGTCGCGGGTAAAATGAGAAGACCTGACAGTTTACAGATTTAGCTGTAACAACAAAGGGGATCTGGTATGTAAAAGTGGTTAACATGTAATGGTTAACATGCAAAGGATATTGGAATATTGAAGGGAGAGCGAGTACAAGTTACTTTCAGGTAGTTTACAGGTTGAGTGCGTTGTGAGACGTGGATAGCACGGTCTAAGAAGTCCCGCAGGCAGGGGCGATGGCTAGGGGGGGGGGCTAAGGGGGCTATAGCAGTCCCCCCCCCCCTTAATGGAGTACCATTTTATACTGGATAAAATGAGTTCAGAAATCAGCGAATATATTACTTGCACAGATTCAATCCGTTATTTTAATAATTATGTAGCAATATGGGTTGCAATGTATTTCAAACACATTTTAAGAAAAGAATAAGAGCGGCAAACATCTTACTATCTAAACCAATAAATATCATTTAACTTAAAATGGGCGACTTATTGTTTATTAATATCCACTGGATGTACGAGGCCTGTTCAGAAAGTAAGCTCCGATTGATTGCCAAATTGAAACCACAGTGAACATCAGAAATGTTTTACTTGTAACAATTAGCTACACCTTTCAGCTACTTCTCTACGTAGTCGCCGTTCTGACTTAGACTTTTGTCATAGCGTTGTACCAACTCTTCAATAGCCTCATCATAGAAGGCAGCCGCCAGTGCTTTCCGCCAATTCTCCACGCTGGCCTACACCTCGTTGTCTGTGTCAAAATGTTGTCTTCAAAGACAGCGGTTCATGTGACCAGAGATGAAACTCAGGGGGAGACCATTGCGGACTGTATTGCGGGTAATCTAACATTTCCATTTGAAAACGATGCAGGAGCATCTTCATTGCCCCTGCAGAATGCGGCTGAGAATTGTCTTGAAGAAGAAACAGCACAACAGTTATGTAATGTTAGCTGCATAGCTTCAGGCGAAATTTCTCACCAGGCCCTCGTACTTGGCGGCAGACACTATTTTCTAGACATCTTTACGCACTACTGCGAGCTCAGAAATGAGAAGAGCGACTTGATGCTAACTGGGGTTATACTAGAGACACTACCCAACACATCTGAGCAAAGCTTTATCGGATTTTCATAGTCGTTTCCATTTCGCGACCGATCGGAGCTTACTTTCTGAACGCCCCTCGTGTATTAATGTACCACTTACAATAATCATAAAAACTAAATATGCCAGGTACGCCTACCAACACTTAAATTACTAACCCCAGACAAAAACTTTAAAATCGCCGGACATCTGGGTCCAATCGTATTACTTTCCCGGGCACATACATTCTGTAGACGCGTTGTAGTGCTGGCAAAGCCAGCGGGTGCGCGCCACCTACCGACCAGAAGATATAAACTACACACGAGAGTTACAGGAATGTGTGAAAGCGCATTATAGGGGCGTTCATGTTGAAACATAGTGCGCGTTTGTAGTAAGGAATATGAACGTAAATTAAGGCTGTTTTAATACAGCTCAATCAGTAGAAGGCAAATGATATTTAAATTATTCAGTTGTCTGGTGAGCGGGGCAACGTCACGGTGTATACGATCGCCGATTGTTGGCGGCTTCTCATTACCTCAATAAAGAAGTAAGGAAAATACAGGGTGTTCCAAAACAATCTTTACAACATTGATCATAGATATTTCAGAAACGTGTTAAAAGGTGATGTTTCATTTATATATACATAAAATTAAAGGGCAGCCTCCGATACTAAATTTTAAAAACCAACAAAAAATTGATATGATAACCGAAAAGTCCGAAAGAGAAAGTAAATAAAAGAACTGAAACCCGGAAACTGAGTGTAAAATTCATATAATGACTGCACGAAAAAACAATCGACTGACCAATCGATTGTTAAAAACAGTCAATTGTCCTTCCAATGCTTCCTCGTGCTGTCAGCGAACACCTGTTTTCCGAGTACGATTATTGATATTACTGAAGTGTGTAACTGAGTAGTGTGACCGAATCATGCGTCGCGAACTGTCAACTTTTTTCTGAAATAATAGTGTATTAGAGATTGGAGTGAGCGTTTAAAGACATTGCTGCAATGAATCGCAAGCTAGCGGATTATATTGGCAAACCTGAGCATAGGGCCAAAAACTCGTAATGAATCTGAAGCTTGCGCTATAGAACTGAAACCGTAACAGGCATGTGCATCCTGAGACTACAATTCCGACAACACAAAACAATTGGTAAGAGTCATATCTTCTTAATTTTAAATAACACTTCCTTCATGTTACTGAAATTTTTTACTAGTAGTTATTAGTTTAATTATGTAGGATTAGCGCTATTATGTTTAATCGATAAATAATTTTAAGAATACGACTGCTTGAAAACATAAAAAGTGAGGTCAATTTTTAAAGATGCCATTCGTCTATAAGGAGGTAAAATATTTTCTGCACAAACCAGCATTATTTAATTATTTTGTACTGAAAAATAACACTTTATTGTTGTATTTTTTTTACTAAAGCTGGCCATGCGTATTTATTGTATTAATAATATCGAAAAAATTTGTAAGATGTGAGATGGTGGTTGTTTATTCTATGACTGAGGACACAACTGTGTATGCTGTAATGACATTTGTTTAATGTTGCAAACTTTTCAGAGATATAAACGCTTTTACACAGTTTACAATGTACCAATGTTAAAGACAGTTGTCAAAATGATGCATCTTGTCCTCTGAAATTTAACTAATCCTAAACACAACAATATAAAATTTTAACTAGAAGTTTCTTTACTAAATTATTCTTACAATTACGTTATGATGTTGCTTAGTACTACGATAAATCATCCGATTCCGTTTCAAAGTTCGGTTCTATTTAGGATGACAATCAAGTCTACGGAGTATGGTTAGTATTGTGACAAGTTGAGCAAAAGATTACCCAGGGTCGCTCGAGTTTACAGTGGACACAAGCTGGTGAACCAACAAGTTTACGCCTCTGCACGCGGTATTTACCTTTGCTGTGATGAGCTACCATATGCATTGCCGCTCTCTGCCTCTGAAATTCCTATAAAAGCTTATTAAACCGTTGCTGAATTTTTCCCTATGTTTCTCGTTATGCGAGAAATTAAATACTCATCCCTAGTCTTGGAATATGGCATATGGCAATATACACGCGCATGGCTGGAGCAGCGTGCATATTATAATGCCCTCTGAGTTCTCTCAAGAACAATTAACTAACTGTCTGTTTCGTTTCTCCGCTGTTGGAGCTAATTCCTAGCTGGACGTCAGCCGCTGTGAACGCAGTGTTCACACAAATTTGTCCTCTGCGTCGTACAGAGCGTTATGCTCCCCGTTCTGCACTTGACGCCTGGTCAGAGAAGAGTCCTCGAAAATTTCCGTCTTGTCTTTCTCGTAGCCTGGGTTCTTTCATTCTCCGTGTAACGGCTTTTTTCGACCAATATGGTCTGCGTCACCTGGTCGGTCGGTCGTTGACGTGCCTTGGGACGCGCCCTAAGTGCTTTCCGTGGTACCCCTGTGGTGTGGCCTTCTCCTCTCCTCACAGTTGCTTCCAAATCAAAACGTTTTTCCTCGCTCCTTGTCTCACCTTCTGCTCATTGACATGCATCACATGATAGGTCTGTTAATACCGTCGATTGAGTGTCATCCCTTTTGCATTACATACTTACAGGCAAATTTGCTCATTACCGCCAAATTAAGTTAGGTGTCATATTCACCTTCCCGTTACGATATAGAAAGCTCTTATGTAAGGTCTAAATTGACCTTCATTTATTCTGTCACCGTACCAATTATTTAAATCTTTCTTTCTCAACAAGATATACCAACTTTCAGTAATAGTCTATAAACATGTGAGAGCATGTCTGAAGTTTCTAAAAGCTTTTCAGACTACTAGAAGAAAGCTTATAGGCCTTCAGTAAATAATGTGATGCGGAATCTTTCCTGGTTTTGCTGTTATTAACGTGACCGACCGACTGATGGAACAGGGCGGAACCAACCAACGGCCTTCACTGACATAGATCGCTAATGTCGTTCTAAATTTTGAACCCTTTCTGTAGGAACATTTCAAACAAAACTTCCAGGCGAAGGCCACTAAATTAAGAGAAACATAGTTTTTAATGTATCTTTGGACTCATAAATACCGTTCACAGACCAATTTCACAAACCAATAAGAGTTACAATGTGTAAACTGTATCTTGACAGTCCTGAATTGGTAAAAGTCAGGTGATGGCAGTCAATTGTTCTGGGCTGCTGGTAACTTTAGGTAGCTGAAACACTGTCTGAAGAAGCCATTGTTGTCTGCTTTCTTACTCTTTACTGCTTCACTGTTCTGTGTCTTTTTTCCTTGTCATTACTGTACGGAATTGCTGGAGTTAGTACCTTCATTAAGCATGTCAATACACAAGACCATTTCAATACTGCTTATCGAGGGAGCCCATACGAATGTTTGTAGGGGGAGGGAGCAAGACCGAGGGATATGATGTTAATGTTTTGGAAGACTAATGGTGACGTTTTGGTGGTCATAATAAATTTAAGTTTTTATATGTGTAAATAACGCTGTATAGTTTTGTGTTGAGCCACTTGTACGTAATATTGACATTTAAAGCATATTTAATTCACAGGAAGAAAGATGAGAAAGGACTGAAACATACGTATTATGACCCATATGACAGGAAGAGCTGTTAAAGGCGCCTTACGTGATGATGAGAAGCTTAAGTTTTTAAAGAATACTTGTAAGCCTCCTGCAAACTTTTCTATTCCTACGCAATTAGAAGGGAAGCAAAACCGAAGATTTAAGCATAAATGGATGAGCCAATACAACTGGCTTTCATACAGTAAAATGTTACGTGATGGATTTTGTACTGCATGTCTTCTGTTTTCTCCTTCAGGTGCCGGAATCGGCTCCCAGGTACTTATTACAGCTTTCGACTATTCTAAATAACTGAAACCTTTAACTGGCTTTGTAAAAAACGTAACTAACTTGGAGGTGTAGTTTTTAAATGGAAACACTTCAGATACAAAAACAGAATTATTCAAATAGTTTTCAGGCTTGTTTTCTCAGCAAAAATTTCTATGTTGCTAACATTTAGAGTACTTGCAAGGTTTGGTGTCTGCGCTATTTTTTCTTTACTTAATTCTTTACCTAAGACATTTTTAATTTATTTTTATAGACGTTGAAAACACTGGTAAAAGAACCATTGGTCAAATACAAGAAGGCTACAGAAGATCTTCTTCATCCTGAAAACACAAAATATCACAAATTTTCCACGGAGAAGGCTATAGAGTTCACCAAGTGTATGGAATCAAGTAAAAAGAGTATTGCCGTTGTCCTCGATGCCAAGAAATCTTCAGTTATTGAAGAAAACCGGAAACGCTTGAGGCCTATTATAAAGACTATAGTCCTGTGTGCTAGAAATAACCTACCTTTACGAGGACATCGTGATCATGGTTTAATTCCTCAGCTAAAAGAAGAAAAAACTGATGTTCTTCTAGAGGGAAAACATGGAGTGTTTCAGAGTCTTTTGGCTTTCCGTATGGACCTGTGGCCGGAACAGTTCTATGATAAGTAACACAGTCCAAAACGAAGTCATACATTGCATTGGTGACCCCATTCGCTCCTCAATATCGAGGGATGTGAAAATGGCTAAATTTTTTAGCATTATATGTGATGAAACAACTTCTGTCAGCACTAAGGAACAGATGACATTTTGTGTTAGGTACATTCACATAGAGACCTTTGTTAGCAAAGAAGACTTTCTGGGTTTTACTGTGAAAGGGTACAGTACCGCCCGACATTGAAAATAGGTACAAAATACTTCATTATTCTTGGCAGAACAACACATTTTTTGTGTAAAATAACTCAATTTCAATTAATATAGCGAAGCCGGATACCAGTGTGGGAAAGAATGACAATTTATTTATTTAATTGATCACATGTGCACTCCCACAAAGTAAATCCCGACATCCAGTTTGGTGAGATCTGTGGAATGAATGAATGTATGGTCGTCTGCTAACCGCAGATAGTGAATGTGAATATATGATCATCTTTGAGTCGATCCTTTGGCCACCTTTGGTGAGACCAAAGAGATGAAAATTTTACCAGAGCTTTGAGCGCCTGAAATGTGGCTGACCAATAAGGTAGCAAGGTGCTTTTCCCACTTCAACAGAGGTGCGAGAGAACCTGAATACGGCCATGTTTCAGCACTCTGCCGCTGGATCTTGTGCTGTTAAGACCTGTTTTAGTTGTGCTCTGTAATGACGAAAGAGTGGAGACATGGTGTGCATGTGGAATATTTAAGGGTAGTTTGAAGTAATAATTTCTCTATCTCAGGAACTGTTGTGGGGAGAATTAAATGTCAGTCAGGTAATATTAATTGGATTGTAGTAATCTTCGAAAGTGACCGACGGTCACAATGAAACCACGTGTAGCTATAAGTTGAAATACTTCCGTGTGCTTAAGTTAAGCTGAATTACTAGCGTGTGTACAATAACTATAAATATTTAAGAAATAGCGTGTGTACCATAAGCTGAAATATTTAAGAAATGGCGTGTGCAGGACTTGAAATTAGAGACGAGTACTTCCACGTGGTGAGTACTGTGTGAGTCTCAATCTGTGTATGAGACAAAGGATAAAGAGAAGTACTCGTCCATGATATCAGTTGAGGACTCGCGTGTGTGATGGTTATGTTCTTAATGTTAAATTGCGTGATATGATTCCGTGTGACGCTAGATTCAAACTCTGAGAGAGAATCAAGGTGAGTCGGCCGTCTATCCAGCAACGCCACTTGGCTTGCATTGCACAGGAAGACGTGCATATATCTCCAGAGTTCATAGCAGGAAAGTAGAATTACAAAGTGGGGCAGTGTCGTGTGAAACTGGGATGAATATTGATTGAAGTGGGAAAGCTGAAAGTGATAATGTTGTGACTATTACCTGTGTAGTATTTCGTGTTGTAGTATGATGTATGTCATGTAATTTGGGTATGTGTGGTTTGCATGGGAGAGTAGCGAGGTAGTTTCGAAAGATTAATGGGTTATGCTTGTTCCTTCTGTACCGCTCGGTCTGGAGGAAAGTTTCGTGATGATGATTGTGAGAGTCGAAGTGTGAGAAATAATAAAAGATCCACCATCCTATCCAGAAAGTGCACTGTAGAGTTAAATAATTACGAGACCATAATATAGAGACTCACCATTGTAAAGCCATGCCCACTGGGCGGAATTTCTCATGTGTTATTGTTGTAGGTTATAGAATTTGTGTGTTTAGGTTAGAGTATTGATCGGAATAAATAAGATAGTGAAGAGAAAAAGATTGTGGGACTTTTCCTTCGAATTGTATGTTGTCATAATGTCCCGAATTTATAATGTGTGCGCCATTCGTATTCAGTGCGGTGGCCACGTGTTGACAAAAGCCGTTAAATAAAAGACAAAAAGTAAATGTGGTATTACCAGTGCGTAGTGTACAGTCAGAGTTCTGTAAAATACTGATAGTCAGATGCGTGTTTCCGTTGCGTATTATTCATACAGGAGGATAATTTGTAACCAAATAGTAAGATACGAGAGTTCATGTTGCTCGATAAATAAGAATGAATCCACTCACATGGCAGACCACTCATCTTGCAGGCCTGACTGCTTGATGCCACAGTATGAGCAAGGCATGTGGGTGCCTCTCAACTGAACTTAAATCAGCTACTGGCATTTCGATTGCAGAAGCCATCGATGAAGAACTCAAGACACTGGGGCTGAGCTATCAATATCTTTGTGGACAGGGCTATGATGGCGGCTCAAACATGGCTAGGAGATTTAAAAGAGTTCAATCTCTTATTTTAAGTAAACAACCGTTGGCTATTTATACCCACTGTTTTAGCCACTCTTTGAACTCGTGCATTTCTAAGTCTTGTGATACTCCGATAGTTAGAAATATGATGGGAATTGTAGGATCAGTTTCAGCATTCTTGTCTGCCCCTGCAAACAGAAAAAGTTCCCTAGAGGAGGTTATATCACGACTACCGTTCACAGAGTCAAGGAAAACAAAGTTGAAGGCAATGTGTCCAACAAGATGGGTTGAAAGACACGATACCCTTATTACTTTCAAGGAGCTATTTGTCCCGGTCGTGACCTTGCTTGACGAACTTTCAAGTAATCGTGAAACCAACGCATGTTTAGTTCTGCTGTCCGAAGAGGAGACTTCGTAGAAGCGTTAGCAACTGCAGCATATTGTTTCTCTTTAACTCTAAGACTACGCGAACAGCTCCAAAGTTCTAAAATGGATTTAACAACTGCCTTAAATCATGTCAATGCTGTGCTTGAGGTGTTCAACAATATAAGGACGGATTCGCAAATTCGGAAGTATTTTTGAAGACGCTGTTAAACTGGCAGAAGATATTAGAAGTGTAATAGCAATGCCAAGAACTATTTCAACACAAACCAAAAGAGACAACGTTCCTGCTTCAAACGCCGAGGAATACTTCAGGCGAACAGTATTTTTACCTGTTGTGGATAGTTTTATTGCCGAGCTAGAAACAAGATTTCCCCAAGATTTTCGCACCATATTACCACTTGAAGGACTAATTCCTGCATACTGTTTAAAATACAGTGAGGATGAAGTGATCCAGGCATCCGAGAAATATAAACAGTTTTTGGAGAGTTCTTCGCTTTTAATGAAAGGAGAACTGAAACTATGGAAGAAAAAGTGGGTTTATGAAAGTAAAAGACCTGAAACAGTAACTGAAGCATTAAAGAACAGTGACAAGCAGTTTTTCCCAAATGTGTATGTTTTACTCCAAATATTTGGGACTATTCCTGTCACCACAAGCACTCCTGAACGAAGTTTCTCTACTTTGAGACGAATAAAGACTTATTTGCGTAACGCAATGGGGCAGGTGAGACTAAATGGATTGGCTCTTGCAAATATCCATAAAGAAAGAGGTATGGACATCGAAAATCTCATTGATATATTCAGTAAAAAGAAACAGAGGCGAATGAGCATGAAAAATTGGGCAGAAGACGGAAATATACAGTGAATTTTGTTACAGATTTTTTTTATATTCATGTCTAGTTCGTTTCTACATTCATGTCACCTTCTGTATCCAGAAAATTAATGAAAACTTATTTGTTGTAAGTCGACCTTTTTCATGGTTTATGTAATTTATAAAATCTCCCATGTGAAAATAAGTTTCTTTTACGGTGAACTCCAAAACAGTTACCAAAAGCTACTTTAAGCAACACCAAGTTTTACCAATTTGTCGGCGGACCCCAACTCTCCTATTGTTAGGTGACATTGCACTCCCCCAATACCCCCCCCCCTTCCCCCAATTAGCCTCCTCCCCTCGACCAACTTGTAGAACCGCCCCTGCCTGCAGAGGAAATCGCCACTGCGGACCCTTGAAACAGCACAGTGGCTCCTGGCAGCCACCTGTTGCTAGCTAGTGCCACACGCCAGGAACACATCGCTTCTGCAGATCGTTTGACTCGCCCCACAGCTCACTAATTTACAAAACTCGTACGTCTTTTGTGTAGACAGCTAGAAAAATGAGTCGACACTTGTAATGTGTCAATGTCGTACTTTCACAGGCATTCTTTGAAACAAGGAGTAAATGCTTTACTCCAGGCGATCCATTAATGGTTTCTGAACTGAAGAAAAATCGTCAGTAACGCATTGTACGTAAGCTGAGACACGGACTCATTGTACCTAGCTCATCTGACGCAATCGCGACTACTAACGTAACCTCGCTGGCCATTAGAATTGCAACAGCAAGATGATTAGCAATTATCGAGACGTTACTACTTGTGCGGAATGATTAATTAATTAATTGGAGTGTTTCTGTTGATCTTGTAAGTCAGCATTATTCAAGAAAAGGGACGAAGAGGACAGTTTTGTCACATTCGGGATAGCAAGGGTTCACATACTCGTCCGACCACCCTCATTATGCCCTTCTGTTTGGTACCTTACAACGACTGAGGTCAATGCCTGGCGGGGCCCACTGAAGAGGTTCACAGTTCCCTCCGTTAACCAACATTTTTCAATTCGTGGTTGTGATATTTCTCCGAAGATATGGTCATCTACTCGACGTTTTAACCTGGTCTTTAATTTTTCTATGGGGAAATGTTGCAGAAATACTGATACATGTATACGTATATTACGAGACAAGTGTATTACGAGAAAAGGGAAATTAAATGCCCATTGGTAAGCGTTCCTCTGACAAGAAGATACAGTCTTAAGAACACATAACACGAATGATAAAACCAACACTTTTCATCTAGAGGTTACAGAGTTTAGAGCTACCTTTCTAATTCCTGCTTTAGTGTATCCTTCTAATGGTAAATCAACCACCCAGAAAAGGTGTCCTTCTGGCCATTAAAATCGTAACACTAGGAAGATTAACCAATAACGAATCTGTACTCACTGCGTGTATATGCAAGAGCAGCATGAGTACACGTTTAAATTTGCATGTGATCTGGGTGTGTACAGAGTGTGACATTCACACAACTGCCCCCTCACTCAGGGATATTGATTTTAATTCGGTCGTCCATCGTGCTGAACTGAGCCTAGAGGGGAGATACGTTCACATCATCTAGAGCTGCTTCAACTCACTGCCACAGTCCAACCACTGTAGTGACTGGCAAGTGCTAGCGTGCTAGCCGTTCAACAACGCACTACCAGACGTTTTCAATGTAGAGAACGCGTTGGCCAAGGCAACAAACTTAACACTCTCACTCACATATCATGTATTAACTGAGAGGACACCACATGCCGTATCTACTGCTTTATTTTCGTCTCCTTTCAAACATATAAGTATTACAGAGATGAATCGCAAATACAGAATTTATTTAATCCTCAACAGCCTCACCACCTGGTCAGTATCAAGTGGGATGACCCGTTGCACCAGCCGACTGATATTTCTTCCTTCTGGGGTATGAAGCTTTAAGGTCCTGCGCGTCGAATACATAACACACGGATACAACACAAACAAAGCAACTGGGGCAGTGTTCCTGGACATCGAAAAGGCCTTTGACCGTCTGTGGCACAACGGCCTCATACGCAGACTCAGCGACGGAGGGTTCCCCGACGGGCTCTTACTTCTCATACGCTCATATCTCGCGGACAGGAATTTCAACACCGACGTGCAGGGCCAACAATAAACATGACATGGTATCCAGGCTGGAGCACCCCAAGGAAGCATCCTAAGGCCCATACTGTCTAACCTCTAAATTAATGACCTTCCAGCTACACGCAACACGATGGTGGCAATCTAACCGGATGAAACTGCCATCCTCGAGCAAGACTGGAAACCGTCCAACATTAACTCACGACTACAAACTGCTCTCAGAGAGGCAGAGCCTTGGTTGGTAAAATGGGGTGTTAGAATAAACGTCGAGAAGTGCGAAGCCGTTCTGTTCACTATAAGATCGAAACTACTGCGAAAACATCAACGCTGCAACCCAATAACACTACGTGCAATCCCAAAACGTTTCCGTGAGAATGTCAAATACCTTGGTGGCTAGCTGGACCGGAAACTACTCTAGGGGGGACCAATAAAGCAAACGCGAGGACCAAACTATCCTATGCTTAACAGGCGTAGCTCTCTGAATAGGAGGGTGTCCAGGTCCATGTACATCACACTTATTAGACCTCTGATGACGTATGCTGCTCCCATCTGGGGATACGCTCCGCTCACACGCCTGCGCCGTCTGCAGCTCATACAAAACAAAGTACTCAGAATCATAAGCAATGCACGGCGTTACAAACGAGCCGCGGATCTTCACCGGGAATATCGGCTAGATACCGCCTTGCAGGTATTCCAAAAACTCTCCATACGACTTTACAGAAACACGAGACAGTCGCGTAACCCGTTTATTCTTTATCTGGGGAAGTAAGACCACAACCATAGATGGAAACATAATAGACCAAAGACACTATTAGAAGGGAACTAAACATATATGTATGGTCCGTAGCACGCTAACACAACAGTACTGGCGAGCCCCTGCAACATAGCTACTACTGACAACCCCAGATGCTCGACCCGCCGAAAAACAGGCAATCGCAGGGAAGCCGTACTGTACACAACACGCAAACCAGCCATACAGACACACCCTACACTGTGAGCTGATCTATGGCCGATCGCCCACTAATGTGTGACGACTTCGAACTATTACAGGGACGCAGCGGCTGCAGCGCGCCCTACAACGAGCACCCGCAACGACAAAGGTAACAATGCACGATGCCGCGCACTAACTTAACCTCACCTTGCATGCACTGTCGCAGCTAGCAAGCCGCTACTGCCTTTACTTCCAGTCCTACTGTCGCAGAGGTCTTTTTCTCTTGGTGCTTGCCTTGGCACTTTCTTCCCCTCTGCCCTTACAAACCGATACCCTTCGATCGCTTTCGTTCACTTTCTGTCTCGTGATGGACCATGTCAGTGAGTAAGTAATCCTACCCAGAAGCACGGACATCACAGCCCGCATCCTGTGACTCCTGATTCGAAAACTAACATGTTATATGGTGGTGTCAGTAGAACTTTTTGGTTGGTCATCACGTCGGTGTGGGCGTGGAGGGGCACCATCCTGTAGGGAAAAAAAGGCGGAGGAACTGACTGGAAGGGAAGGAAATATTGATGTCAGCTGCATCCGGGGATTTATACAGAGTCAGCGATGACGAGTGAAGATGTGTGCCGGACAGGTATTCGAGACCGGGATCTCCTGCTTGCTAGGCAGTTACGTTAACAACTGTGCTACCCCAACCCGCGCTGACAATCTTGGCGCTTCTCCCAGCAGGGTGTCGTGCGGTTTCCTACCGTGGGGTTTCCTACCATGGAGTTTCCTACCGTGGGGTTTCCTACCAGGTGGTTTCCTACGAGCAGTGGCACACTAAACCTATCAGAGGCCCGCGCCGGCAAAACAAATCGAGGCTCCCCTTGCTGCCCCTCTCCCACCCCCCTCACAGGATCTCTCCGAGAGTTTCAAACGCAAACGGAAGGAAGTCCGACATTGCCTATCGTCTTCATTTTGTGTCGTGATAATTTACATGGTATAACGTTATTTTACGTAACACTGAAAGCATAGAGCGAGCGGGGTATATAAAAATGAATTCCTATTTCCCAAACCAAGAGAAATGTTACTGTCTACATAAAACTTCGTTCAGTGCGTGGTGGAGGGTACTTTGCTTACAGATTTCAACAAAAGCCACAGTGTCGCTCCGATCTTGATGAAATTTTGTACATTTGATCTTCAAAACAAGAGCCACCTCACTGTCTACGTGAAATTTCATACGGTGTATGGCGGACGGTGCCTTACAACAGAATTACACACCATTTTACTGAACAGCTTGGGAACTGGCTCATGTATGTATGTTTTCGTGGTGAAGGCATTTACACAAACCAACGTATGGCGGATGGTTGGTCTACCTTTAAATAAATTCAACATCGTATCGTCAGTCAGCATGAAAGTTGGCAAATATACGTATTTTTTCATAGACGGGGAAAGAGGAGATGGCATGACGGACGCGGAGGACGGGATATACGGAGAGAGGAGAAAGTGATGGGGGCGGGGTGGGGGGAGGAGGTGCATCCAGAGACGTGAGAAAAACAGATTAAAAGAGAGAGGGAGCAGCAGGTAAACAGAGAAAGGGGGAAGGTGATGAATGACTAATGGACCACAGTAATAAACACATAAATTAGGGGTGTTATTGTGAATTTGATGTACTATTAGAAAAAGCGGAGGAGGAGGTGGACGGAGACGGGAAGATGGATGGAGAGGAGGATGAAGTGTTGTGAGAGAGGGGGGCAGATGGAGGAGATGGAAAGAGAGACGGTTGGGCGGAAGGAGGAGGTGGATAGAGAGACGAGATAGGACTAAATGGACAAGAGAGATGAGGGAAGAGTGGATGAACTGACATAAAACTGGGATGCATAAATATCCGGGCAACACCCGGTTTACAGTTAGCAATTAGATAAAGATTTACGCGACAATGCGGGTGTCCGTCTGAAAGAAATTACAGAATATTTCCTTATGGTTAGATGCGGCGCATAAAGTCTCGATAACTAGAGTGTTGTTCTCGATGTCTACAGATGATAAAATTTAGTTGCTTAATACAGATGACTCCACCAATGTTACTCTAGTTGGAATTTCATCTTTATAAAATGAACTGCATAATAATCAGCTGAAAAATGCTCCTGTTGGAGCACAATAAAGGCAAATATGATCGTGTTTAAAAGTCTCTGGCAAAAAAGTGGGCAACCAGCTGTCTGAGTCCTCATTCTGCCTTCCGCACCAAAAATTCTAGAAGCGTCACAGTACGAGTGACCATTTTATGTAAGAAATTTACCAAGTAAAATTTCAGATATGTTGAGATAAAAATTCAATATATAGCAGATTGTGTATTAGAACTTTAAAAATACCGTTAAAAGCGCACTTTTGTGAATGAGATCCGCCAAATACAAATAATTAGTTTCGTATGGCATATATGACGAAACTCCAGAATCAGCAAGTGAACTTTGCGAAATTATTGATGCTGATCGACGACGACACTATCTGGGAATCGGCGGCAACGCCTGGACTGAGGGTGAGGGACTGGGGTAGACAAGCAGTGGCGGAGGCTCAAATCCCAAACACCTCGTCAGGGAACCGGTTGCTCTGGACAGCTTCGCTACCTGCTGCACCCTTGTAGGAAACCCCACGATAGGATACCCCATGTAGCCCCCAGCAGTACCACATTCCTGTCTGGCGCCACCTAACTGCAGTCCCCTCCCATGTCCTTCATGCTGGCGACTTCGAGATTCCAGCAGGAAGTCGAATGTGTTTGTGCATCCGCGCTGAAGCAAGTGCTGACGGATGCGAACAATACCGAACTATCAGTTTAATTACACATGGTTGCAAAATACTAACGCGAATTCTCTACAGAAGAATGGAAATGCTTGAATGTGTCATCCTCTGGGAAGATTAGTTAGGATTCCTTAGAAAGGTATAACAGGCAACCCAATACTGACCCCACGACCACTCTTAGAAGATAGTTTAAGGAAAGACAAACCTATGTCTATAATATTTGTAGAGGTATGAAAAACTTACAGGAAAGCTGACTGGAACACTCTCTCGGAAAATTTCAATGTAACAGGAGTAAAATAAAGGGAGTGAAAGGCTATTGACAACTTGTACAGAAGCCAAGACGGCGGTTATAAGAGTCGAGGGGCGGGAATGGGAAGCAGTGGCTGAGAAGCGGATGAGATAGAGTTGTAGCTTATCCCCGATGTTATTCAGTCTGTACACTGAGCAGGCAGTACTGAAAACTAAAGAAAATTTTGGAGTAGGAAATAATGTTCGCCGCTTTCTTGCACCGATATTTCAACTGCGTAACCCGCAGTCTTCTTCAGTTGCTGCCTGATACTGAGTCCAGTGTGGAACGAGTCCGGTATTTATGACTACGTTGTGCCAGGCCCGCCCCGCGTCATGCACCGACCAATAGCAGCGACTGTAGTGCTCTCCTGTGGCCGCGGCAGTTCCGAACGCTGTGGTCAATACCCGTTGTCAATCTCGCTCTTGCAGTTCTGAACATGTGCTAGAAATTTTCCGGTTGTCGCCAGCTATGATCTTGGTAGGACGTTCTGTGACCGTTGCGTGCCGTGTCAGGCGTTCCGTGCGAGGTCCGTCCCCACAAGGGGCGGCTGCAGTGTTGTTTTCAGGCCGTTGTTGCTCAAACAGTCGCTCGAGACCCGGTAGAGCGTCCTCAGGTATTGATCTGTGGTCTGAGGTACCATTCCGTGAGCGTCCTATGCTACATGCACCGAACAGTTTTCTCTAATTCCGTCTTCATATTTGTGTCCCATGGGGTATTCATGTTGTTCCCGTTGAGACTTCAGGAGAACGAGTCCCGAATTCGAGGCAGAACTCAACTGGAAACTGGTGTCGCGGTTAATAATACTCTCCGTGACCTTAATCTCAATAGATTAATCCTGCCCCAATATCTCGATGTATGTGTTACAATCTTGGCATCGTTATAGTTCAGAGAATGAGTGAATTTTAAACAATGCACGGCAATCTCTGACTTGGTTTCCTGTGTCGGTATAGTGTGCCTGTGATGTTCTTTGCACCAATGGCAACGGTACTAGTCGTGTGGCCGATATATTCCATCCCACATTCAAAATGTATGTGGTAAAAGCCTGGTTTCCGCAGACCCAGGTAAACTTTCACACTCCCTGGAACAGCCTTAAGCTTGGTTGGAAGATGGAACACGCTCTTGATGTTATGTTCGAGGAGAATTCTACTGATTTTTGCAGATATCGGCACGACATATGGCAAATATCCAACTTTCTCATTTCATCTTTTACCTCTTAACGGCCCGCATCTCGTGGTCGTGCGGTAGCGTTCTCGCTTCCCACGCCCGGGTTCCCGGGTTCGATTCCCGGCGGGGTCAGGGATTTTCTCTGCCTCGTGATGGCTGGGTGTTATGTGCTGTCCTTAGGTTAGTTAGGTTTAAGTAGTTCTAAGTTCTAGGGGACTTATGACCACAGCAGTTGAGTCTCATAGTGCTCAGAGCCATTTGAACCATTTTTTACCTCTTAACGAACCACTGATGGGTAAACAGACCGCGGTGGCTGTTGAACATATCTAGAAGAGTATCCGTTTTTGTACAACACAGATTACAAGTGTTCTATCAGCGTCGCCAAATTATCCGTGTCTGTTCAACCAGTTCTGAGTAAACTATTTTTCTATGTCGGATAGTGATAACTGCTGGCGTGCAGTTACAAGTCTGAGTGAGTTTGGGGTAGGCCTACGCACTGTGACTGAAGATACCACCTGCCTTCCTCTTGACAAGTACACCTAGGAATGGGATAGCCCATCCATCTCCAGTTTCATGATAAATTTAATATTATGATGGCATGAGTTTAGCAGGTCCAAGAAAACGTGGAGATTTACCCTCCCGTGATGCCATGTAAGAAAGGCGTCTTCCAAGTACCTAAAAAAGCTTTGCAGTTGATCTAGGACCGATGTAAGTGCCTCCTCTTCAAATCTCCCCATAAGGAGATTGGCCATCATCGGTGAGAGAAGGCTACCCATTACCACCCCTTTCATTTGCACGTACAATGGAGCCCCTTGTAGGAGGTACGTCGAGGTAAATATGTGTCTCAATAAGTCAAGTAGAGAACCGTTTTCCCTATCAGATCAAGTGAATCATTCAGTGCTACGCGGGTCAACAGGGGCACCGTGTCGAAACTGACCGTGATGTCAGATACCTTCAACTGTAACTGCCTCAGGCGTTATAGGAAGTCCTCTGAGTTACGAATGTGACGGGCACACTTTCCCACATATGGGGAGTGAATCTTCTGTGGTGTTGAGCAGTGAGGTAGGTGGCTGCGTCCGTGTTGCTGACTACTGGACGTAGAGGAACGCCTGCTTTTTGCACCTTAGGCAGACCGTGAGGTGTTGGCGTCACTGGTGCTTTTGCTCTTAGCTGCTTAACGATCTTTTCTGGAAGGCCGATTTCCTTTAGAAGAGCCCAGATCTTCTTATCCACCTTGTCTTGTGAAGTCGCTGTCCACTGGTATTTATACTGGGTCGTCCAGAAGTTGTCCCACCTCACTGTCATAATCTGCCTTCTGTAGGACGAGGGTAGCATTTCCCTTCATCTGCTGTTAACACCACAACGCTATCATCTTCCCTGAGTTGTTTAAGGGAAAACCTCCCATCTCCAGAGATGTTTCGTGAGCGCTCTGCGAATCTCCCCTTCAGCATCATTGCCAGTAAATTTCAGGGCCACCTGCTCCATTGCACTAACGAAGGCCGCCGCAGGAACATTTATGGGGGTACTCAGAAATTAAGACCCTTGTTGAGCACTTTCAATGTGGTTGCGTCGAATCCCTTCTCACTCAGGCTGACGACCGTGCGAGCGTCCTCGTTCGGCTGCGCCTTGTTATTAAGACGTTCAAACTTGGCTAGTTGACAGGACGCGATTTCTTCCTTGTGTACTCCGCTATTGACCAAAAGATGCCATCAACTCGATCCAAGACTTGTCTGGTTAGAAGGTTTGGTATAAAATAGTGTAGAGACAGCAAAACTCTTGATGTCACATCATGTCGGTCACATATGTCACGTACTCTCTCCCTGACTACTGCTGAGCTCGCTCGATGGTTAATTCTGTTGATAAGTCTAGAACTGACGTCATGTTTAATTTTAGCAAGCACTGGATCCACGTGCTCTTCTCGGTGTCTAGGCCGGAAACAGAGAGAACGGAGCTTTTCCACATTTCCTTGTCAAAACTTATCCAGCGTTCTAATTATGACATAGAGGGAGAAGTACCCACATCCTAAAGGCCTGGTACTGTCGAGCAAGAAGAGATATTCAGAATGCAAGGACACTCATTCAGTATTCTCATACTGCAGGATGTGCCAGTCAGAGTCTCTGAAAGCCGAGGCTGGAACTCCTTAGAACAGTGTTCGAGCATCTGAAAGCGCTTACCAGGTAAGAAAACCAGGACCAATGAAGTCGTTAAAGATAGGTGCTCCAGCGTCTTATGATTTCTGAGCTGACCTGCTGCTGTAGGGATAACGTCGTGGACCGTTAGAGGGTGAGGGTCTAAATTAGGACCCTCACTTTCAAACTTTTGTTGTATACATCTACATCTACATCTTCATGGATACTCTGCAAATCACACTTAAATCCCTTGAAGAGGGTTCATCGAACCACCTTTACAATGATCCTCTGTTATTCCATTCTGGGGCAATGCGCAGAAAAAACAAACAAATATACCTTTCCGTGCGAACTCTAATTTTCCTTATTTTATAAACATGATATTTTCTCCCGATGTATGTCAGCGCCAACAAAATATTTTTGCACTCGGAGGAGCAAACTGGTGACTGAAATGTCGTGATAAGGTCCCGCCGCAACGACAAACGCTTGTGATTTAATGATGCCCATCCCAAATCCCTCATCATATCCGTGAAACGCTGCCCCTATATAGGGAAGGATGGGGAAGAAAATCATCCGTGCCCTTTCAAAGGAATCATCCCGGCATTTGCCTGAAACGATTGAGGGAAATTACAGGAAATCTAAATATGTATGGCCGAATGCGAGTTTGAACTGTTGTCCTCCCGAATGTGAGTCCAGTGTGCTAACCACTGCACAGTCTCGCTCGGTCTCCTACGAACTGTGACTTCTCTGACAGTAAATCACGTATCCACTTGCATAAGTGAGGCCATATCAAGTAAGCACGCTATTTGACTACAAACCACTTGTCAAGTACGGTATCAAAAGCCTTCTTGTTGAGTGGTACTTAAGATATGTAAATAAATTAGTTAAATCAATGTGAATCGAAGTAGAAATTAGAATATAAATGAAAAACTTAGTTTAGTTTAGAAGAGTTACAAACTGGCAAATAGCGGGCAGTGCAGCAGAGGCCATGACCGTGAAGTCGGCACGTTCAGGAGAAGCCATCGCCCTCCCCAAATAAGCGGAAGCTGTAGATTCAGCCGTCAGGGCATCGCCCGACCGGCTCACGTCTCAATTGTCACATGTGATCAAAGGCCCTCGCCTACATTCCAAGAGCCAATGACCGACGTTAAGAAGATTCTTCGAGAAGCTTTTCAAGAAGAGGCAATGACCTTGAAGTCGTTCACCTCCAGTGAACTGAAGTGAATAAATACGCGAGACGCAGTGGGCCAGACAGTAGTAGTTTGCAGTTCAGTTTTGGTTCGAGTTCAGTTACAGTACAGTTCAGTCGGTGCTGAAGACCATCATGCAGGAAGAGACTACATCGTACACAGAAGCACCAAGTCCGCCGCTGTAATGGAATAGCAAGCAGCAGCCTCGCCTCCAGAAGACAGAAGTCAGAAGGTATTTGAAGACTGATTTTTACGTACCCGGGTGACTCGTGAGGACGGGAAGGAGACGGCCTCACATCAGCAGTCACCTGTGAGCTGGTGATGAAGATCTAACAGCCGAAGACTGGCAAGCTGGAGTCTGTTGTTCGAGTCCGGGACGCTGGCCGACGCACAACACTGACACACGCGGCCGCATAGAGAAGAGAAACACTGGGACGCCACATCCGAGGTATCACCATCAAATTCACGACTTCGTTCTCAATAATTAAACGGGCCGCCTCACGATGCGTGTCTCCAGTCAACTGGGCGAAACAGCGACACGAGGTACACACCGCCAGGTGTAATCAGACGCCGTCGCTCACGCAGCAGAGGCTTCGCAAACGACACAGCTGCCACTCTCCCAGCCAGAACAATCCAGTAAGAAAACCATTGTACAAATCTTCAATAAAAGTTATCTTATGTAAAATGCTGTTTCATTCTACCTCATACCCGAGCCAAGGAAGAACTCACCCTGCCCACGTGTTGTTAAGAGAGGAAAAGTAATTTATTTAGTGTTTTTCACCCTGACATAATGCTTTAGAATTAAATGCCCTTTGCAGTAATGCTCATCCTGACAATTGAGTAGCATCAAAAGAGGTCACCCAGTTACATTCTGGAAATCTAGAAAAACGGAATCAATATTAAATCCTCTGCAGATTCCACTCAACACATCTTTGAGTATACAGCTACTTCTGTTTCATAAGAACGATGTTTTTTTAAATCTTCGAGGTAAAAGTTTGATCACAATACATGTTCCAAAATCCGACTGCATATCGACGTTAATGCTATGGTTCTGTAATTTAGTGGATTACTCCTATTGCCTTTCTTGAGTATTAGTGCGACCTGTTAAATTTTCCTGTCCTTGTGTACTGATCTTTCGACGAGCGAGCTGTTGTTTATATTGTTAATTGTGAAGCTATTGCATCAGCGTACTCTCATAGGAACTCAATTCACATACATTCCGGACCGTAAAATTTGCTTTTTTTAAATGATTTGAGTTGCTTCACTACTCCGAGGGCGTTTAATGCAAAATTATTCTTGTTGGCAGCTGTTCTTGATTCAAATTATGAAATATTTAATCCGTCTTCTTTGTTGAAGGAATTTCGGAGGGCTTTGTTTAGCAAATCTGCATTGGTAGTACTGTCATCGATATTATTTCCTTTGTTATCGCGCAAGAAAGCGCTGATTGTGCCTTCTCGCTAGATATATAACATACGAGCGAAATCTCTTTGGATTTACTACCAGGTTTCCAGACAAAAGTCCTTTATGGTAACTAATAAAAGCATTTCATGTTGATATCCCCACTACATTTCGAGCTTTTGTAAAAGATCGGCAATTTTGGGTGTTTTGCGTCCGTTTAAGTTTGGCATGCTTTTTCGTTATTTCTGCAGCGGTGTTATGATCCGGTTTGTGTAGTCGTTTTTTAATTTGTTTGGTATAAATCTTTCAGTTGCTTTCGATACTATTTGTTTGAATTCCAGCTATATCAGGTTACATTGTTAATTAAGGAGGAATGGAAATTGTCTCTCAGTAAACAGTGTAGCGAATTTTTATCTGGTTTTTTGAATAGAAGTATTTTTAGTGGATTTTGGAGTTGCGGTACTTACTCTCGCTACAACAACCCTGTGTTCACTAATTGCTGTATCCGTTTTGATGCTCGTTACTCGCTCAGGATAATTTGCTCCTAAGAGATCGACAGTGTTTTTACAATCATTTAGGATTCTAATAGGTTGGTGAACTAATTACTTGAAATAATTTTCACAGAATGTGTTTAGCACAATTTCGCGTGATATTTCATGGGTACCTTCGGATTTAAACACGTATTTTCACCAACATATCGAGGGCAAGTTAAAGTCACCACCAACTATAACTGTTTGAGTCGGGTACGTGTTTGAAATTAGACTGAAGTTTTGTTTCAACCTTTCAGCAAGTGTATTATCTCAGCTGGTAGGTCAGTAAAACTAGGACCGCAATGCACGCTATAAACACACGAAGGATGGCGTGAGGTCTGAAACAGGATACGTAATGAATGCTATAAAGAAAAGTACGTAGCTTCTGGAATACTTAACTTTAATCCATCCTTGTTGTATACATCGTTCTTGATGAGACATGCTTCATACGATAACTATCAATTGCTTTGTAAGGCTAATGGCGCCTTGCTAGGTCGTAGCCATGGACTTAGCTGAAGGCTATTCTAACTCTCTGCTCGGCAAAGGAGCGCGGCTTCGTCAGTGTAGTCGCTAGCAAAGTCGTCCGTACAACTGGGGCGAGTGCTAGTCCGTCTCTCGAGACCTGCCGTGTGGTGGCGCTCGGTCTGCGATCACTGACAGTGGCGACACGCGGGTCCGACATGTACTAATGGACCGCGGCCGATTTAAAGCTACCACCTAGCAAGTGTGGTGTCTGGCGGTGACACCACATTAAGTATCTATAACGATTAGAATATCAGTACTTTGTATTAGCCACCCGCAGTTGGCTCCACCCTGTGCTCTTCATGGCATCCGGAAGGACCCGTTCCACATCTGGATTGGGCCCACCGGGTATGCACACGGGCTTTCTTCCCTTCCTTGGCAGCCATATCCCTAAGGGTCTCCATAACGCGCCTGACATTGGACCTCCCAGCTACCAATGATCCAACCCTTTGTGAGTGCCCGGATCTTGCAGGCCGAAAGGTTTCCTTTGAAACAGGGCAAGCGACTGCATCTGACTGAGGGACATTGTCAGCCGCAGATAGCACCTGGAATCTGTTTGTCAGCCTAACCGGAGTGGCCTCCCCAGGAAGTCTTCTGTAGCCCGCCCCTTCCCCCTTCATATTCAGACGTCGTTTCAGAACACCCACACCGTTGTTTGAGGAACTGTACATTCCTGTCCTTGCCTTCTTGTGGACTTGAGAGGGCTCTGTGTGAACGCGTCTCGGATATGCTCTACGTTAGCATCGCACGTGCGTTGCTGACCAATGCCCTTCCCTGTGGGTATACAACCAACTTTAAAGGATTTTGTATACCACTAATAAATCTACAGGTGCAGCGGTGGCTTCTTGCTGTATCGCCGGCGAAATGACGTTGGACGTGAACAATGGACTGACCCCATGCAAATTCCAACACACACATGCTGTAGTGTTGGCAGAGCGGTTAACTCTCTGGAGTTTCATACGTCTAAAATTTCTCACACCGTCATTCAGCGACCTCACGTGGAATTTAATTCATTTTCTCTAGCCACTTAAGAAACGGGATTGGTTCACCTGAAAAGTTTATGATCTATTTAATAGTACACCTTTGCCCAATCCTAAAGTCGACGAGACGTCAAAACCAACTTTCCACGTCTTCACAGCATAGGCCGAAGGTCCAACGCAGTTATAGAAATCAGGTGGTAAATTTTGGGATCCTAGTAATCAACTTTTCATTATCTTCCTTCCTTCCTGGAGCTTACTAAAATCTTTCGTTATTTTGTTTAGAGATGAAGGGTAAAGAGTGAAGCAGTGCGTCATGGAGTAAATCGGCCATGGTTAGCATCCACATCCATTCCTCTTTCTGAGTTGTCTCTTAAGTAGGGAACTATTCCTACGACCAACAAAGCTAAACAGTTTCTTTCATTGCATTAGTCATAAATTTCAGTAAATAGTCCGATAGTAAATATATCATGATCAGATACCTGAGATTCTCAAATTAACTGCTAGTTGCGTTTACTGTAAACAGTTACCAGTGTTACAACACAGCCCAATGTGCAGCAGCAGCAGAATGAGAAAATTCGGTGACTTTGTAGAATACATCTTATGAGGAACATCCTCATCAGACTTGAGAACATTTAACTATTTATATTCACGTTACACCTTTCTTGTGATTGATATATCGTTGTATCCGAATAAGAATACTGAAGATCGTAGTTTCAGGAACATGCAAACAAGTTGTTAAAATCTAAATTGTCATCTTATATCTGGTACTTAGATGCAAAATCCTGCGGAATGGAGGAAGATTAATACGTACAACCCATGGCGACATGCACGGTGCAGTGTCTTTACCTTCTAATGCCTAAGCACACTTATGTAATACATACTTTACTGAACATGTAAACATCTATAGATGTTTCGAGAAACTTCAATGGTAATGTTAATGCTAAGATGATAATGACATTCAGTATGAACGCTGTCCTACGAAACACTTCAACTCTGTACCACATAATGAATGGTTCTAAGTAGTGGAACAGTAAATTGCGATAATGAGAGGCAATAGTGAAAATGTTTCCGTATCTGGGATTATTTTTTAATTCTTTATTCCTAAAATTCTTTTCAGATGTATCTAACCACATATTTTAATTCGCTTCCACCTTCATGTGTACTGAACATAAAGGACTTAATCAGACAAATAGGTTCGCACGTAGTGACAAAACACGTTATTTAATTGGCATGCTTGTTTTACTATTGCAGTTTTGCATAGTATATATCTCGAAGATTTAATCTAAGATGGCGAAGGGTCGTAGGGTTGCAGATGAACCGTTCAACAGACCTGTTTCCTTCGAACGTATATTTACTGCTTGTAGGAACATGCACACACCTGAGCTGGAGTTAAAATTTAGCAGCGTGCACTCTCGATTACTGCACTGCATCTACGCTAGTTTCACGTGGTTTAGCGGAGACGTATCCGCTGCTCGTTTTGTCAGTCTCATGAGGCTCAAGCTGAGAGCATCGTAAGTGTAGATCCACTGAATATGTGTAAGTTCATCGTAAGTCCCCTTAAACGATCAAAGTTTTCTGATTAGTTGCTGCGTTAGCCCTACTGGCCCAGAAACAGAAGACAATAAAGAGAAGGTCGAATTGCTGTATTTGACTGTCCGAAAATATTACGCCACGAAGCTTTACAATTATTGCTCGTTTGAATCAGCGCACAAATGCCAAAGAGCTAGTTTTGAAACAAGCGGACACGAAACAGGAAATCAACAGAAATCGTTCATCAGAGGAAACACATTGTTGATGCGTGAGACAGTGCGACATTCTACACAGATTACTCGCATCAAGCGATTGGAAAAGAAGTGCAAGGCATACCCGTATTCAAGAGGGGTCGTCGGGTACATCCACATAATTGCAGGCCAGTATTACTGTAATTCACTCACGAGAGAAGTGGCTTACAAAAGTTTTGTTCTACCGATTTTTAAGAATTGCTGATCACTCTTGAGCTTTTGTCTGGCTTGACTAATATAAGTGAGTGAGAAGATTCAACTAAGGTCGGTACGTTTCGTCGAAGGATTCTTGAGTAGGCGCGAGAACGTTAGGGTGTGCTCAAAATACATACTCTAGTCGCGGACACCGAAAGATGTTGTACATCACGAAGATGGTACTGCAGAAATTCCACGAGCGTACATGTCGTAGAACGATGGGCAACATATTCTCACGAAATGCTAAATACTGGGAAATCAGAACAATTGGATTCGTTACGATGGTTTGTTTACAGGAGGCCTTCCCTGTACCACGTGCGAATACAAAAGGGAAGGCAGGAGTGCTGAAACACTCTGTGCCACACACCGTAAAGCGGTTTGCGCAGCATATCTGTCGAAGCAGAGCGATGCACGATTCACAGGAGACTCCCAGGCTAAAATACTAAGGAAATACGCGTATAAACTTTGGAAGTGGTTTTGGCGGTGCTCGGATTCACGCTGTATCTTACTTTCATTAGGACACGCAGCATTCAGCAGTAGCAGCTTTTGAAATTGTTGCCTACAGTGTCAGACCTCAGCGTGGACTTGTTACGATGGCTGCATATGGATTGGTCACTTACGTCCATTGTTTTTCGTCACAAGTCTGCTTCTCTTCAACAGTTAACCTTCTTTCAAAACCTTATTTAACTTCTAAGTGCTAAGAACGGCAGCAAACTCTTTAATCACTTTATTTCTCTCGAAGAACTGCGACACACCCCCGGATGACTTGAGCTGTCAAAGCAGACAGTTGCTAAGCAACGGCAGAGTCACGTCGCGCGATTTTCTCATTGTTGTGAGCCTGCCCTGGGACCGATACTAAGCAGCGAATATTGGTGATGACAAGCGCCCGTATTATTGGGTTTTGTAAGACTTGTTTTGGCGTTTTTGGACTCCTTCAATTGAAAGTGTAATGGACTCCAATATTAAAATAGAAACGGTCATTATATTTTTGACAGAGCCGTTCTAGTTCTTTGTGGCAAATGAGCTACTAATTATTCCCTATGTCGAAACTCGGAAAAATTCACAAGCAGTTGAGATATTTAACGGTGCTACAACTATCTTCTCTTTTGGTAATATAGTAATGGGACGCCTTTTACGGAAAAAAATCCTATCATATGTCAGTCACACAAAACACAGACTTGTTATGCGTACCTGAGTATGACCACAGTCCGTGGCCTAACGCTACAATCATACAACATTTTGGAATTGCAGTACACAATGAACCACACTTCTAAGCTGTGTAGTATGAAACTTTACAACTGTCTCTCAGTACATTTTTGGAGGCTGAGAAAGGTCTGCCATAGACGTCTGTAGTCCCGTCGACTGAATGCCAAATGCAGTGGTCATAACTGTCTGCTTTAATACCAGCAATAGCCTTATCATACATCTGTTACAAATAATTTTTGCAGTGTCGACTTTCCTTGTATATTGCAGGAAGGTCGTAAAATGTTGTGTTCCTTAGAACGACCCATGGCAGATTAGATGACACTAAATCCTCACTAAAGTCTAGACGAAAGGTGTCCGTTTTAAGATTTGCCATAGGAGAATTTAATGGTTCAGTCTGTGTTTGCTCTACTTACTAGTGGAGCGCGTAATGTGAGCTGTGGAGCTTGGTACTGAAGCAAATGTCTTTTTAGAACGGAATACCTAAACAAACAATAACTAAGAAGACGACAGTAACTAAAAAAAATAAGATCGTAAACATATAAAATGTCAACTTAAGCTCAATCACATATGCATGTCAGTCATCTAATTTTATAAAGAACGATTAGAAAGTTTCTGCTTAAAAGCCGTAGAGTCCAGAATCGGTATGCCGATCAGGAAAAATCGCCGTGGGCATTCAGGAAATCATCCCACCGACGCATCAGGCTGCTGGTTGACGAAGTCCGTAACTAACTGATACACATCATCCGACAGGTACAGCTGATTTGTGAAGGTCTTATTTTAAGTGAGCGATGACGTGATAATCCAACGGTATGGGATCAGGACTATAGGCCGGGTGTTCAAGTGTCTCCCACGTACGTTGGCGTAACTTGTACATTACATCTTCGATGTGGGGACGTGCGTTATCATGAAGCAGCAGCTCCATATGAAATTTCCTGTCAGATTAAAACTGTGTGCCGGACCGAGACTCGAACTCGGGACCTTTACCTTTCGCGGGGAAGTGCTCTACCAACTGAGATACCCAAGCACGACTCACGCCCCGTCCTCACAGCTTTTCTTCTGCCACTACCTCGTCTCATACCTTGCAAATCTTACAGAAGCTCTTTCGCGATTTTTTTCCGCAGTATAGGATCAGAAATTCTATATAAAAATCATGTTTTGTAGCATCAAGTCCTTTTAGTCCCCACTTTTTCTGTGTAAGTCCAATTTAGCTCCCTTTGAGACCTTTAAGAAAGATTTAAGCGTTTTGAGGTATGTTGCACATTGGAATAGTAAGTAGTGCACGGATAATATTTTGTTAAGAACCGACCGGCTTCGTAACGGTGTTGTAACTGAATGTCACCGTTGGAGGCCAAAAGTACAAACAAGCTACGAGCGCATTTCATCAGACTATGCGACTGGGAATCCGAGAACAACCGATTCAGCATTTCGACAACAGTGCGGAACAGACAGAACGTGCTACAGTAACGAGGCAACGTGTAATAACTTCACTTAGAGATGTCATAAGAATACCTTTACGGATGCAAAGTTCACATAAAGGAACACTGTGGAACCCTGAAGTTAAACACTAGAGCAGACGAGAGCGCTTACAGGCTTGCAAAAGAGAGGACATTCAATCATCTCACTCACCAGTGTGTGACTTAGAGTCCACTGCTGCAAATCTACAGCCGTTCGGCCTCACAGGGAACTTCTGATATACGATCCGCATTCGTGCCGACCACAACAGTGTCTGACTGGGAATGGTGGTGGGGGGGGGGGGGGGGAGCCTGTCTTTCGTCGATGAAGAACCGATCTACCTGTCTTCGAGCTGTTCAGCTTAGGCTGGGCGCCTTTGTCATCGCTACTGGGGCAGTACAAGTACAGCCTTACCGGCTGTGTGTTGCTGCTGAGTCTCCTGCCTAAACACCAACTCGACAACCGACAACAGGCACGAGCAGATTCCTGGGACCGAGCTTCGGTGCGGCTCCACTCGTCCAGAACGCTGAGGCTCTGACGGACGCCCACGGCCACGCCGGGCTGCGGGGACGCTGCCTCCTGCGACGTAGCCGCAGCGCTGACAACGGGGAACACGGCACCTGTGTGCGGCAAGTTCCTCCTTCCCTGGCACTGACGCGCTGCCTCTCGCGCTTTCAAACAGCGCGGACTCGGCACGTTCGCAGCTAGACAGCACAGGGAAGAAGACTGAGTGACTGTAAAATTCCCGCCGAGAAATGGTTTTAATTTAATGACGTCTCGTTAGCGGCTTGGCGTTCTGCAGGCTCACTCAATCTCGCTCTCCGCAACACCTCCTGATAACAACACGACAATTGCTCAGATCATAATGGGGTGAATAAGGGTAAGACCTCCAAATCAGGACCCTACTAATGATAATTCAAAATTGATTTTCGTAATCTGTTTAAGTCGATTGCGAGTGTTCAGTATAATAACGGCGTTGTAAAGGAAATTAACGTTATCGATTCACAGGGTTATAAAAATGGTAGCTCCAGTTTTAAAACGCTGTAAACAGCTAACCACTTCTCAGAACTATTTATAACTTGAACGGATTATTATCGAAAAAGGGGGAAACGTTATAGGAAAAGAAATACGAAAGTTTTGCCATCAGATGGCGCAGTAAGGGGGAAAATATGCAAAATATAAGACACATGGTAAACGGCTGTTTTTCGGTTTGCCTCTGAAATAGAGTAACTATCTCAATGCAGGATCGCAAGCTGCTTGTAAAGCTCTTTTACAAGAACGGTGACTTTGCGCAAGTAGCTGTGCAGAAGTTCTGGACCCTCCGGGGTATGGAAAAGATTGTTGGTCCGATGTCTGCCAAGGGTCTGGAGTAAATGTTAACGATATTCCTGAAGAAATATTCTGCATTTCCAGGGGGCTCGAGCAGAGGCGTGTAAACATGGAGTGCACGGGGAATTACCCGAACTTTGGACATGCCTGTGAGACCGGTGCATAAAATTCTACGAAACATCATGTATCGATATCCGTACAAAATTGTTCATTTTCAGGACTTGCCTCATGCTGGCGTGGAGTTAGATAAACGTTTGCAGTTCCTGTTCTAGTGGCTAGCGTTGCTGCCTCTGGCTCAACGGGTCCCGATTTCGATTACCGGTTCCCAAGGTTTACTTCCGCCAGTACCTCTCTCCCACATTCCAAACGTCGCAGCAGTTGCCCAGCAATGTCACTCCTGGAAGGCGGGATGTTTCAGAGGAAGGCGCTAACTAAAGCCTAGAGACTGACAGCAATAACAAACAGATGCCTCAAAAGCTATGTAACTGCAACAAAGTCGTGAAAGTGTGTAATAGAAAACATTGTGTGGAAAGCAAAAGTTCAAAATTTCATCACTACAAAATATTAACTGGGACAGAACGCACATACGAACAGAGACATTGAATTGAGGATTAATAAAGGAAAATAAATGTATCACGAAAATGTTATGAAGGAGTATGAAAGACAGTAAAAACATTTAAAGTAACAAGCAATAGAGATGAATTGTTACTGTGTAGAAAAGGCCACGCACGGAATTGTTTTTTGCGGGCTCTTGGTGTTAGGTTCCTATTTGGCCTAAGAACATAAGGTAGAAATATTTTTCTTTAGCCCGGACCTGCGGCCATTTTTATAGACGTTCTGACATCGGTTTTGCTGTGGCTTTTCTGAGGTATAATAAGCAACGCTTGATCGACGAACCGGAGCTGGCGCTCAGAAAAAATGGATGAATCGATTAATTCAATTCGCAAAACACTGTAATTGCGCTGAAATTAATGCTCAGTTAATGATACCATTTGTATGTGAACCATTCGGATTTCATGAGAAAAAACTTCTGACTGTAGTGAGACTGATGGTTCAAATTTGGTCGACTCGTGTGTCGGACCTTCGTCCAAGATAAGTTTCAACAGTTTCAAAACAAACTTGCTTCGTTTGGATTTTACGTACAAGAAACACCTTTTCATGTGAGGTTTCTGAACCGCGTCGCTTCTATACTTGAAACTGATACAAAACGGCTCAAACACTGCTCGAATGTACATAAATAGAGTCAAAATAATTTTGTTTTACTCCAATAATGTTGATCCGTTATCGAGATAAGATGGTTTAGATTCGAGGTTATTGTAGTACATAAAATTAGTACTTACTTGAATCGAATGCGCGTAAACGGTTTCAAGTAAATAAGACAAATACAAAACGCCTTACTACGGTAAAATTGAAAACTCACTTTCAAAAATGTAGGTAGAGTTGGATTTTATGTGCAAAATACACGATTCTGTGAGCCTTTCTAAGCACGCCACGGCACTTCTATGTTCCCAAATTGCGCGAATCGGTTCAAATGTTGTAAGAAGTTATACAAAATCGTGTAATTAATGGCTATGCTATTGTTTTGTGAAAGCTTTATCCCTTGCCACAAAATAGCGGTCTAAGTTTGGACACAAATGCAAGTGAAATTCGGTTTTATGTGAATAGCACAAGCTGAGACCGTTTAAGGTGATAATAATAAATTCAGTCCTACTGTAAATGTAAGAAAAGTTAGCCAAAATCTTTTATCATTCGTCTTTCACTTGCGCAAAACCATGCCTTTTCGCGTGAAATTGTGTTTCGTAGAACTGCATTTCATTTTTAGCTGTGCATTTGGACATAATTAAAATAGCGTTTATTAGAGTTGATTGTCATTTACTTGTTAATGCGATTACATTTTATTCGCCAGTGGCTTATAACTTTCAAAAAATCTTTGTACATCAAAATAAAGCATGTAACAAACATTAATTATGCCCAGCTCTGTATGAAATGATATATTGTTTACTAGAGCATTTAAAAGTTTGTGGACGACCACTCAGACAGTTAAACTAACCTATGAATTGGTACAAAAATAACTGTCAGGAAGGAGGTAACCGTACTTCTAACCAGTAGATAAGGTTTTTCTGTGTTTTCTTAAACACTAAAGTGCTGTCTTACAGAAAATTAATTTTCGGACACAACACGCTTAATTTCGTCATTTATCGTACAGGATTGAAAAGTTGATAGTATTTTGTCGTGCATAGGATATTTCGCTGTTCGTCTATTTATTTCAGCCAATCATACTCACTGCTAAGTCGGTGTGGTTGTTGCAACATTTCGTGCCAAAATTAATTGTGTGAAATTTTCTGGCTATGGATTTTTTACGTTCAATTTTTATTATTATTGCAAAATCCTGGCAATCACAGAGTGTCAGATTATTGGTAACTGGGAACTCCAATCTTAGACGTGTTGTGGGGCTTATTAGAGACGTGACTGGCAAAGAGGGGAAGAAAGCCAGTGTGCACTCTGTATGCATACTGGGCGGAGTCATTTCAGAAATGGATCGAGTCCTTCCGGATGCCGTGAAGAGAGAGGTTAAAGCGAACTGCAGGTGGTGGCTCAAGTCGGTAGCATTGATGTGTGCCGCTTTGGATCGAAAGAAATTCTCTCTGGTTTCGAGCGGCTAACAGAGTGGCAAAAGCTGCTAGTCCTGGTGGCGAGATGAAAGGAGAGCGCAGCGTTTGCAGCATAGTCGACAGGACCGATGGCGGACCTCTGGTAGAGAACCGAGAGGAGGGTTTAAACCAGAGGCTCAGACGGTACTGTGACAGTGTGGGCTGCAGATTCCTCGATTTGCGCCATAGTGTGCTTGGGTTTCATTTATCGCTCAAAAGGTCAGGAGACCACTACACACATGATGCGGCATTACCGGGTAGGAGGTGCTGTTTGGCGTTGAGTGGGCGGTTTTTAGGGTTACAGAGCCTCGGGGAAAGACAAAAAGGGGTTCTCTCTCAAAATGTGCGAGATGAACGTAGGTCTAGGAACCATCGGCTTAACAGTTGTAAATTGTTGTAACTGTGTTGGGAAAGTACCAGAGCTTCAAGTGGTAATAGAAAACACTGATGCTCAAATCGTCATAGGCACTGAAAGCTGGCTGAAGTCGGAGATAAGTTCAGCCG
The DNA here is from genome assembly GCF_023898315.1 of Schistocerca nitens. Taxonomy (NCBI): domain Eukaryota; kingdom Metazoa; phylum Arthropoda; class Insecta; order Orthoptera; family Acrididae; genus Schistocerca; species Schistocerca nitens. The sequence goes on along the minus strand of NC_064614.1, from coordinate 1,283,601,082 downwards.
TAATATTTGCAAAGAATCTAACGGTATTCCGAAAGGATAAGGTAAACACAGTCAGCGTTGTCTTGTTTGTTGCTGTTAGAAGTAGTTCATCTCATAGCGAAATTTAAGTAGGTAGTTCCTGAGAATGGATGGATGTCATTCGTAGCAACTGGAATAAAGTAATAACTGGATCGTTTTATAGACCTCCCAACTGAATTAATACAATTGCTGAAAGGTTCAAAGAAAACTTCAGTCTAATTTTAAACACGTACCCGACTCATACAGTTATAGTTGGTGATGAATTTAATGTACAATGGATACGTTGTGGAAAATACATGTTTAAATGCGGAGGCATGCATAAAACATCATCCGAAGCTGTGATAAACGCATTCGCTGACAATTATTTCGAGCAGTTAATTCATGAGCCCATGCCAATAGCAAACGGATGTGAAAACATTATTAACCTCTTAGTAACAAATAATCCTGCGCTAATAACGATCATCAAAGCGGATACAGGGATTACTTTACACAGGGTTGTCGTAGCGAGACTAAACACCTTAACTTAAAAATCCACCAAAAATAAATTAAAAATACCTCTAGTCATGAAAGCTGATAAAAATTCGCTTGACGCATTCCTAAGGAGCAATTTCCACTCATTCCAAAATAACAATGCAACTGTAGACCGGTGTTCAAAGAAATATCATCGTCATCAATTGAGAGATTTATACCAAATAAAATAACAAACGACCTAGCTGATCCCCTTGCTACGCAAAAAGGGTCAGAACACTGTTGCAGAAACAATGAAAGAAGCACGCCAGATTTAAACGAACGCGAAGAGTCCAAGATTGGCGATCTTCTACAGAAGCTCGAAATTTAACGCAAAATTCAGTGCGAAACGCTTGGAACACTTTCCACAACGAGAATTCAAGGAGATTCAGGACATATGTAAAGTATGAAAGCGGCAAGAGACAATCAGTGCTTTCTCTGCACGATAGCAATGGAAATACCAATTACAGTCTTGCTGAAGCAGAATTACTAAACACAGCCTTCCTAAATTCCTTCATCATAGAAGACTAAGCAAGTATTCCAGAATTCGAATCAAGAACAGCTGACACCAAGAATAACTGACAAATAGCCGGCCGTTGTGACCGAGTGGTTCTGGGCGCTTCAGTCTGGAACCGCGCAACCGCTACGGTCGCAGGTTAGAATCCTGCCTCGGGCATGGATGTGTGTGACGTCCTTAGGTTAGTTAGGTTTAAGTAGGTCTAAGTTCTAGGAGACTGATGACCTCAGAAGTTAAGTCCCGTTGTGCTCAGAGCCATTTGAACCGTTCTTATCTATGTAAACAGATTTAGGAGGCAATCTGAACAGCCGACTGAGGTTATTTGCAAATGACGCTGTCATTTATAGACTAATAAAGTCATCAGAAGATCAAAACTAATTGCAAAACGATTCAGAAATTGGAAATTGACCCTAAATAATGAAAAGAGTGAGATCACCTAAACGAGTGCTAAAAAGAATCCAGGAAACTTCGGTTGTACGATAAATCAGTGTCTATTCTAAAGGCAGTATATTCAAGTAAATACCTTTTCATTACAATTACGAACAACTTAAATTCGAAATGACACATAGAATATGTTGTGCGGAATGCAAACCAAAGACTGCCTTTTATTGGCAGAACACTTAGAAAATGTAACGGATCTACTAAAGAGACCGCCTACACCAAACTTGTCCGTCCTCTTTCGGAGCAGTGGTGCGCGGTCTGGGATCCTTACCACATAGGACTAACGGAGTACATCGAGAAAGTTCAAAGAAACGCAATACGTTTTGTATCATCACGAAGTAGGGGAGAGAGTGCCACTGCCATGATAAAGAATTTAGGGTGGACACCATTAAAACAAAGGCGTTCTCCGATGTGGCAGAATCTTCTCAAGGCATTTCAATCATCAACTTTCTGCTCCGAATGCAAAATTATTTATTTGACGTTGACCTACAATCCTGGAAATGGAAAAAAGAACACATTGACACCAGTGTGTCAGACCCACCATACTTGCTCCGGACACTGCAAGAGGGCTGTACAAGCAATGATCACACGCACGGCACAGCGGACACACCAGGAACCGCGGTGTTGGCCGTCGAATGGCGCTAGCTGTGCAGCATTTGTGCACCGCCGCCGTCAGTGTCAGCCAGTTTGCCGTGGCATACGGAGCTCCATCGCAGTCTTTAACACTGGTAGCATGCCGCGACAGCGTGGACGTGAACCGTATGTGCAGTTGACGGACTTTGAGCGAGGGCGTGTAGTGGGCATGCGGCAGGCCGGGTGGACGTACCGCCGAATTGCTCAACACGTGGGGCGTGAGGTCTCCACAGCACATCGATGTTGTCACCAGTGGTCGGCGGAAGGTCCACGTGCCCGTCGACCTGGGACCGGACCGCAGCGACGCACGGATGCACGCCAAGACCGTAGGATCCTACGCAGTGCCGTAGGGGACCGCACCGCCACTTCCCAGCAAATTAGGGACACTGTTGCTCCTGGGGTATCGGCGAGGACCATTCGCAACCGTCTCCATGAAGCTGGGCTACGGTCCCGCACACCGTTAGGCCGTCTTCCGCTCACGCCCCAACATCGTGCAGCCCGCCTCCAGTGGTGTCGCGACAGGCGTGAATGGAGGGACGAATGGAGACGTGTCGTCTTCAGCGATGAGAGTCGCTTCTGCCTTGGTGCCAATGATGGTCGTATGCGTGTTTGGCGCCGTGCAGGTGAGCGCCACAATTAGGACTGCATACGACCGAGGCACACAGGGCCAACACCCGGCATCATGATGTCGGGAGCGATCTCCTACACTGGCCGTACACCACTGGTGATCGTCGAGGGGACACTGAATAGTGCACGGTACATCCAAACCGTCATCGAACCCATCGTTCTACCATTCCTAGACCGGCAAGGGAACTTGCTGTTCCAACAGGACAATGCACGTCCGCATGTAGCCCGTGCCACCCAACGTGCTCTAGAAGGTGTAACTCAACTACCCTGGCCAGCAAGATCTCCGGATCTGTCCCCCACTGAGCATGTTTGGGACTGGATGAAGCGTCGTCTCACGCGGTCTGCACGTCCAGCACTAACGCTGGTCCAACTGAGGCGCCAGGTGGAAATGGCATGGCAAGCCGTTCCACAGGACTACATCCAGCATCTCTACGATCGTCTCCATGGGAGAATAGCAGCCTGCATTGCTGCGAAAGGTGGATATACACTGTACTAGTGCCGACATTGTGCATGCTCTGTTGCCTGTGTCTATGTGCCTGTGGTTCTGTCAGTGTGATCATGTGATGTATCTGACCCCAGGAATGTGTCAATAAAGTTTCCCCTTCCTGGGACAATGAATTCACGGTGTTCTTATTTCAATTTCCAGGAGTGTATATACGGAGAAACGGTCATTATAATAAAATAAGGGAAACCAGAGCTCGCACTGAAAGGAATATGTGTTCGTTTCCTGCACTCCCTATTCGAGATTGGAATAACTGAGAATTATTATGGAGGCGGTTATATGCACCCTCTGCTAGGCATTTAAGTGTGACTTGCAGAGTATCAGTGTATATGTAGATGTAGATGTTATTGCTTTGTTCAAAAAAACAATGAGAAGAACTTTAAGATACGACATAACAGCAACAGCAACATGTATGCTTTTCGGTAATTTATTATTTGTTGCTCGAAAATTTCAGCATTCGTATGATTCATTACAGAGTCACTTTTTTCTTGTTGTGATTGAGATGAAACATTTCATTTACAAGATCATTCGGAAATTTTCTAAATTTTGAAACAACACATAAGCTTAGCTGACAAGCAGGTTCCATATGACCACAGATCTGTACGATTCCCAATAAGTTGGGTATATGTTGGTCAGCCTATCCTAGGGCGTGGTTATCTACATGTCATGATAAATTATGAAGCTACTTTGACATTTTATAGTGGTCGATTGTAACTTTGTCTGTGAACTGTTTGATAACGTGTTAGATCACTTGGCTCCTGTTGGCTACTTTGCAGCTACTTTTATGAAGCGGAATGACGTAACGTCTCTTGTAGCTGTTGAAATAGGCGAAAGCCATTTGCCGTCCAGAAACCCTTTGAAAAGTAACCCTTTTTAACAGTAGTATGTGTGAGTGGATAGATTTACACATTTTCCTAAGCTTCGATGCTGTTACTTCACATGAACTATGAGCACACGTCATTTTTTGTACAGCCATTCTACATTTTTGTTCGCATCCTAAGTTTATCTATATATTATGGTTGTATCGTAAGCTCAGCTAGGCAGCATAAACTTTTTATGTAAATATTATCAAAAACTTCGAACAGTCTTTAGTGTGTTGTATGTATCCAATTTTTGTTTGCTGTTATTTTGTGTACTGTGTTGAGCATTTATCTTTACAACGCATAGACAGCCTCATGCGTGTATGAAGAAGATGTGTAACTACAAAACAAAAAATTAAGAATAAAAAATAAAAATTTGCAGAATTAGAAAAAAACAAATTATAAAACAAAATAGAAAAATCGTAAAAAATAAAATCGTACGAAAAAATAAAAGCAAAAGCCGTCGTACAAACATGTGACCTTAGAGTGCTGGTCATGCTTGCATGCTCTTAGGACACAGCATGCGATACTGGACAAGTTCAAACATCCCAGTTCGGTAATCGTAGAGGAGAAAGACTAACAGTGCCCAACTCAAAGAACATGGTAGAAAAGACAGTAAAAAAAAACCTATACCGGCTCGTTCGTCGTCCGAGTCAACAAAAATATACATCGGTTGGCAAGTTGTGGCGGTCTAATGTCAGAATTGAGATAGTGTAAAAGTTGGGACACACGAATGAAAAATGCTCTTACTGCAGCATAAAAAGGTGAGTACCTCCTGGGCACAGTTATGGATGCAGAACAAGGAAAATTATCTGCCAGCTTGAAAGAAATTTAAATGGAAACGTCTTGACATTTTCACTCTTTTTTGAGTTAACCCTACATCCTCAGGGCAGTGAGCTATCTGAGCTGCAAGGTGTTGGTACACCTGATTTTGCAAAAGTTCCTCATCCTGTGCCAAAACCCAGAATATTCGTCAGCCATACTAAACAATGTATAGTACCATACGCCTGAAGAGCATACATGTAATTTCTGAGAAAGATTTTCTTCAGGCACAAAATTCCTGGGGCTGGATTTGCCGCTGTTGGAATGAAAAAAACATTTTATTCTTTATTTTTTTGGGTGGGGGAGCTGATTTTTTTCCTTGAAGTGACAATTTCTCCCCAGGCCCACCACCTGTTAATTGTACGGTAAGAGACGTAAGAACAAACTTATGAGCTTACAGGGAGTGGGATGTATCTACAATAGGAAGTGTCCAAGATACGTGTTTGCTTGTACGAGTATTTAGTATGTATCGCCGAGTGGGGATGCATGCATCCTAAACTTCAATGACCAGTTGTATCATACCGCACGACAAGGCAAATGCCTTTCTTGTAGACAGGATATGTTTCGTGTTATATGATGTTACTTGACTTGACATGAGACATTATATTACAAGGCAAGTGTACTAATACTAACAAGTAAAAAATTACGAGCATGTCAAGATATTTCGATTTAAATCTCTCTGAATGTGCCAGACAAGTAGAAAAGTTAGTTCCCTTTTTTTACATCCTTAAGTCTGCACAGGCCTTCCTTGCCTTTTTTGTACTATGATAGCATTTTTCATTCTGGCATTGTTATGTAAGATATCGTTCAGTCTTCCAGTCTTCCATCATTCGCCCTTGTATAATGTTTACGTAGCCCCTCCCGGATGCAAGCAACTAAAGTCAACATGTAACTATAACAGTTACACGTATTTTCTTAACCCTTAAACTACTGTTTCATGAATAATGTATGCTGTTACATCTTAATATCCCCATTTCTAGTCTGGATCCGCGTGACCGCCACGGTCGCAGGTTCGAATCCTGCTTCGGGCATGGATGTTTGTGATGTCCTTAGGTTAGTTAGGTTTAAGTAGTTCTAAGTTCTAGGGGACTGATGACCTCAGATGTTAAGTCCCATAGTGCTCAGAGCCATTTGAACCATTTGAACCCATTGCTAGTCTATTTTATAATTCACTTGATGGGTTTTGTAGATTTTTAGTTTATAAGTCTACAATCCGGATGACTGAGGGATCTCGCTTTATAATATCAACCAAAACGATGTTGCAGCGCTGGTACTGCTAAAGATTGAAAGCAAGGGGAAACTAGATACGTAATTCTTCCCGAGGGTACGGAGATTTACTGTATTGTTTAATGATGATGGCATCCGCTTGGGTAGAAAATTCAGTAAATAAAATAGTCCCCCATTCGGATACTCAGGAGGGGACTACTCAAGAGGATAACGACATCAGGAAATACAAAACTGGCGTTCTACGGATCGGAGAGTGCTATGTCAGATCTCTTAGTAGGGGGAGGTAGATTACAAAACCTATAAAGGGAAACGTAGCGGCTACAGTTAGATATTGTGAGAATAAGTGAAGATTGTTGACAAGTGGAACAGGACTTTCGGACAATTTAATACATGGTTGTAGATAAAAAATCAAGCAGGGGTAATGCAGGAGTCAGCTTAATATTGAATAAGAAAATAGGAATGCTGGTAGGCAACTGTGAACAGTGTAGTGAAGCATTATTGTAACCAAGATATTAAGATAGGTACGAAGCCTACACCCACCACAGTAGTACAAATTTATGTTGCAGATGGTGAAGAAATCGCAGAAATATACGATGAGATAAAAGAAATTATTCAGATAGATTAGGGAAACGAAAATTTCGTCATTGGAATTCGATAGCAAGAAAAGGAAGAGAACGAAAACTTGTAAGTGAATATGGACTGGGCAAAAGGAACGAAAGAGGAAGCCGCCTAGTAGAATTTGTCGCATATCACAATTCATTTATCACCAAGACCTGGTTAGAGAATCGTTAAGAGACCTCGAGACACCAGGAGGTATCAGATTCGTTATACAATAGCAAGACAGAGGTTTAAGAATTAGATATTAAATAACAGCATATTTCCAGGGGCAGATACGGACTCTGACCACAATTGACTTGTTATTAACTGTTAATTAAAACTGAAGAAGTTGCAAAAAGGTAGGAAATTAAGGAGATGGGATCTGGATAAGGTGAAAGAGCCAAATAAACTGGTACATCTGCCTAATATCGTGAAGGGCCCCCGCGAGCACGCAGAAGTGCCGAAAGACGGTATGGCATGAACTCGACTGATGTCTAAAGTAGTGCTGGAGGAAAATGACACCATGAATCCTTCAGGGCTGTCCATAAATCCGTAAGAGTACGAAGGCTTGGAAATCTCTTCTGAACAGCACGTTGAAAGGCATCTCAGCTGTGCTCAATAGCGTTTATGCCTGGCGAGTTTGGTGGCCATCGGAAGCGATTCAACTGAGAAGAGAGCAATTCTGGGCGTGTGGGGCTTCACATTGCACTGTTTGAACTGCCCACGTCCGTCGGAATGCACAGTGAACATAAGTGGATACAGGTGATCAGACATGATGCATACGTACGTGTCACCTGACATAGTCGTATCTAGACATATCAGGGGTTCCGTATCACTCCAACTGCAGTCGTCCACACCATTACAGAGTTTCCACCAGCTTGAACAGTAGCCCATGCAGGGCCCATCGATTCATGAGGTTGTTTCCAAACCCGTACACGTTTATACGCTCGATATAATTTGAAACATGTTCCCAGTCATCTACAGTCCAATGTTTGTGTTGATGGGCTCAGGCGAGGCGTAAAGCGTTCTGTCGTGCAGTCTTAAGGATACACGAGTGGCCTTTGGCTCCTGAAAGCCCATATCGATGATGTTTCGTTGAATGGTTCGCACACTGACACTTGCTGATTGCCCAGCATTGAAATCGCCAGCAATTTGCGGAAGGGTTGCACTTCTGTCGCGTTGAACGGTTCTCTTCAGTCGTCGTGGGTCCTGTTCTTGCAGGATCTTTTCCCGGCTGTAGCGATATCGGAGATTTGATTTTGTACCGTATTCCTGATATTCACGGTTCACTCGTGAAATTGCCGTACGGGAAAATCTCCACTTCTTCGCTACCTCGGAGATGCTGCGTCCCATCGCACGTGCGTCGACTATAACACTACGTTCAAACTCACTTAAATCTAGGTAACCTGCCATTGTACAGGGTGGCGCACGAAATGTGTTACCATTTTGTTTTTGAATATAAACTTTATTGTCAATACAATTTGAAAGGAACATATACTACAAAGAAGAGCCGTCCATGGAGATTTGTTGTAACTCAGCACATCCTCAATATGTCCACCATTTCGTTTCCTAACTTCCTTCAAACGAACACTGAAGTTAGTGATTACCCTGTGGCACATGTCTTCCGTAATTTCACTGCAAGCTTGAAGAATAAGTCTTCTGAGCTCCATTAAATCACGTGGACGTTTCGGGAAAAATTTTTCCTTTAGGTACCCCCACAGAAAAAAGTCACATGGATAGAGGTCTGGACTGGAAGGGGGGGGGGGCGGGGCAATTTTGTCCGTCATTGAAGCGACGTGGAATCCTGGGTGAAATGATCCGCATGTCGAAATGCTCGTGTAAAAACTCCAACACAGTGTTTGCAGTATGTGGTCTTGCTCCATCTTGCATGAACCACTGCGTGTTGAAGGGCAAGTCAGTAGCAAGAAGCTGTGGAATGAAGCTATTGCGAAGCATTCCTAAATAAAGCTCGCTGTTCACAGTTTCTTCAAAGAAAAAGGGTCCTATAAGTTCGTGACTGGAAATTGCTGCCCACGCTGTAACCCTCGGAGCATAATGTTGTTCATGAAGCACTTGTGGGTTTTCGGTGGCCCAAAAGCGAACATTTTGTTTGTTAACCACACCGTCTAAATAAAAATGCGCCTCGTCTGAAAACCAAACGTTGTTGAGAGTTTCTTCCCTATCCTCCGCCCACTGAGCAAACAGTAGTCTCTGCTGCTTGTGTTGCTCAGAGAGCTTCTGTGCACAGGTCATCTTGTATGGGTAGATATGGAGGTCACTTTTAAGAATGCGTTGATCGGAACGTCTAGATATTCCCAGTTGCACTGCTGCCTTTCTACACAATTTCCCGGGACTTCTCTGCCGAGGTCGCATCGCTTCCAATGCTGTTCCTTCCTGTACAAATTTATCGTACAACCTGTAGATGGTCTTCTTGCAAGGGACCCATCGTGTGTTACACTGTTGTGGAAAACGCCTCTGAGTCACAACAAGGCTTTTCGTTTCATGAAAAAGTAACAAAATTGCCGATCGTTGCTGTGTCGTCAGTCTTCCATTGTCAGCCATCGCTGCTTACTAGTCTCCTAGCGGCAGTACCGTGAATTACACATCATTTCGTAACTCATTTACTTTTCCAAGCTCTGCTGGTACTGCTGCAGAGATCCCAGCATGATATCTAATGAGCGTCGTAAATTGTGAAAGAAACAATTGGTAACACATTCCGTGCGCCACCCTGTAATAGCAGTAACCGATCTAACAACTGCGCCAGACCCTATTTGTTTTATACAGTTTAGTCTGCTGTTTACGTATCTCTATGTTTGAGTACGCATGCCTATACCAGTTTCTTTAACGCTTCAGGGTAGAACTTAATTGATGAAAGGAGAAAATATAAAAATGCAGTAAATGTAGTAGGACGAACCCAGTAAAAATGTCTAAAAAATGAGATTGATAACAAGTACAAGATTGTTAAGCAGAAATGGATAAACGGTAAATGTAAGCTTTCAGAAGCGTATTTCATTATAGGAAAGATAGATATCTCCTACAGGAGTATTACAGGGCCCTTTGGAGAAAAGAGAAGCAGTTGTATAAACATCAAGAGCGCAGACTCAAAACCGGTCCTAAGCAAAGATGAGAAAGCTGAAATGTGGAAGGAATATAAAGAGGGTCCGTACAAGGGAGATGTACTTGAAGGCAGTATTACAGAAACAGAAGAGTACTTAGATGAAGATGAGATGGAAGAAAGGAATATGAGAGACCACTGAAAGGCTTGAGTGGAAACAAAGCCTAGGGGGTAGACGACATTCTGCCGGAACAACTAATAACCTTGGGAGTACAGCTATGACAAAACACCCCCCCCCCCCCCCCCTCTGTTGTGCAAAATATATGAGACAGGTGAAGTACTCTCAGAATTCAAGAAGAATATAATAATTCCAATTTCAAAGAATGGAGGAGCTAACAGATTTGGATATTACCGAGCTATCAATTTATTAAATTATAGTTGCAAAATACAAACACGAATTCGTTATAGAAGAATGGAAAAACTGGTAGAAGCCGACCTCGGGGAGGACAAATTTGGATTCCGGAAAAATGTAAGAACACAGGAAGACATACCGGATCTATGGCTTCTCCCAGAAGACAGGGTAAGGGAAGGCAAACCTATGTTTATAGCGTTTGTAGACTTAGAGAATGCTTTTGGCAACGCTGATTGGAATACTGCGTTTGAGTTTCTGAAGGTGGCAGGGTAAAATACGTAAAGCCAAAGTCTATTTACAACTTGTACAGAAACCAGATAACTGTTATGGGTTGATGGCTATGAAAGGGAAACAGTGACTGATAAGAAAATGGAGTGGTTTGTAGCCTACTCTCGATGATATTCAATCTGTACAATGAACAAACGGTGAAGAAAACCAAAGAAAACTTTTTAGTAGGAATTAAAATTCAGAAATAAGAAATAAAAACTTTTACGTTATCCTAAGGGCACTGTAACTCTGTCAGAGACAGCAAAAGACTTGGAAGAGCAGTTGAATAGAATGGTCAGTGTCTTGATATAAGAAGAACATCAAGAGCAGCAAAACGAGGATAATCGAATGAACTAAATCAGATGATGATGAGGGAATTAGGTTAGGAAAAGAGACACTTAATGTAAGAGATGTGTTTTCCTATTTGGGCACAAAAATAACTAATGATGGCCGCAGTAGAGAGGATATAAAATGCAGACTGGCAATGACAAGAAAATAGTTTCGAAGGAAGAGAAATTTGTGAATATCGAATAGAGATATAAGTGTCAGGAAGTATTTCCTGAAAGTATTTGTGTGGAGTGTAACTAGGTATGGAAGTGAAACATGGGTGATAAACACTTTAAACAAGAAGACAAAAGAAGTTTTTGAAGTTTGGTGCTACAGAAGAATGTTGAGGATTAGACGGGTGGATGACATACCTAATGAGGAAGCACTGAACAGAACTGGGGAGAAAAGTAATTTTTGGCACAACCTGACTAATAGAAGGAATCTGTCGATAGGACACATTCTGAGACGTCAAGGGATCGCCAGTTTAGTAGTGGAGGAAAGCGTGGGGGATAAAAATTGTAGAGGGTGACCAAGAAATGAATACTGTACGCAGATTCAGAGGGATGTAGTTTTCAGTGGTTATTCGGAGATAAGAACGTTGCACAGGGTAAAGCACCCTGGAGAGCTGCATAAGACCGGTCATCAGACTGAGGACCACAACAATAACAGCAAGTCTACCTTACATGTTACACTTGTTAGAATAATTTAATTATCAGAAACAATTACATATTTTTCTAACAAATAAACAGAAAAAAGAGTTGTTTCGGGCGACATTTGCCACTCTCAGATCATAAAATACAAAAGGTGCTTCAGCCCCACCACTGACAACGTGGTTTACGCAGCGGTGGGATGGAACCACTGCCTGTGTTTTATGATCTGAGGATGGTCGATGTCTGCCGAAACACGTCATTTGGTAGGAATAAATTTTATTATGCTAGTTAGTTAAAGTATTCTAAAAGTAAATAATCACTTGATCCTATATCGATAGTTTGTCAACCTTCCCTTTGTTCGTACAATGTTAAGGACTAAATGAAGAAAATGTAAGACTTATCTCAACTTTCCCAGCTGTTAATTCCAGTTTCCTTTGCTTACCAACTATCCCATATTTTCATAAGCCTTTAGTTAGACGGAATTTCGTGCATCAATTATCTGTTGTAAGTTTCATTGCTAACAGAAAATGTAAGCAAGAGAGCATATGAGATAAACTTGCTCTCCCATTTACGATGTGTTACAAGATCTACCAACAAACAGTCTGAAATCACGCATGCCACCCCGGTTAATTCAGAAAGTATCAGTTCTTACGACTTCCATGTGAGGACGACGCTGCATGAACATCCGGCCAACAATGCTCACCTGGTTCAAGAAGAAGGTTTAAAAATTCCAAATACTATGTTAAATATGGCCCAAGATTAGGACAGGTCAAGGGAGATTTAGTTATACCTTCAAGAAGTAGTCTCTCCGTTTGTTTCTGACTGCAACTTCGTAGCAGAGGAGCAAACTATAGAACACCTTTTTAAGCAGTGCATTTTACAGTGATCTGAGGACCCTACACTAAGTGACTACGGGTGCTCTGGAATAGTCGCTGAGTGTCATCGTTTCCGTTTGGTTGTATACACAGGGTGTTCGAAAATTCACGTTGCAGGTTGCCAGTACTTCTTATGCAGGAGAGTGGACAGGGAATATTTTTATCTAGAACCCATGTCTGAAAATGTACCGTTCCCGTGCCAAAACCATTTGAAAACATATTGGTGACGCGGACACTTTTACAAGTGACTGATTAGTCGTGACCAAGAACATTACTTGTTTTACAACACCACAGTCATGCCTGCTGGCGGTGATGGTACCATTTCTCTAAGCCGTTGCGTAGTTCTAAGTAAAAGGGTATGCGATAAAGTCGGACGTTGTGCAAAAAATCGTGATAAAGGAGAAGGGCAGCTCTTCCATTACTATTCAGAAGCATGATGTCTATGTATTCTGCAGACGTGTACTCAAGCATGTTGCTCTAACACTCAGAGACATGTGAATGAGGCTCGATCAGGTCAGGGAGGTAAGACAGGCGTCAAATGACTTCAGTCGATCCTACGTAAGTACCCTCCACCATGATACCCTATTGCATACCTACCTAGCAAACATGTTCTTAAACGGCTGTAGCACGGACACGGTACGCTTCCGGAAACTAGCTCCTATTCAGAATACGAATTTGTACTCACTCCCCTCTACAAGTCCTAGAACTTGTAACGGCTATTTCCGAACACGAAAAATCCATATATGCAGGGTGTTTGTTTTAACTTGAGACAACTAAATATCTCGTAAAACACGCATCGTACGGAAAAAATTTCTACGTGAAAAGCTAATATTAGTATAGGGGACATTTGTCTGTGCTATAACTAGCTACTCCTAACCACCTCTCGTGTTTGTGAGGAATCTAGTTTATATTTTCAAATGAGAAGCCCCCTCCCCCATTTTTATTTCCTATTCGGATTCTAAACCAAAAAATACTCGCGGTTTTTTTTTAAGCCATTGTTTCCCATTCGTGGTAGACGGCGCTGTAATCGACAAATATTAAGTGTGCTTTTTTGCTATTACTTGGTCATACATTTCATTTAAGGTGTAAATGAAAACCTTTGTGTTCTAACAGTTCGTATTTATGTTCGAAATTTACTCTTGTGTTCCATGTTTGTTTGTGCAGTACAATACGGTTAGCCGTTTCAAAGTCTGCCTAGAAGCTAAGTTTAGCATGATCGCGGAACAGAGAAGTGAATGTAATAGTTCTCTGTTTCCATCGGAATGCTTGATTTCGGTGAATCCCCATGCCTCTTACCACTGGGTTGCCTCATTTCGTTGAGTATCCATGGCACATGAGCCTGTCAAGTTCACTTCATGGACATTTTACGTTATTTCAGAGGATGTGGTTCGTATTCCATCGATAGCAGCACAGCTGCCAGTGCGAGAGTTACGGGGATTGGATGGAAACACACCGGTATCAGTCACTCTGGTGGTGGGGTTCGCAGGCGGTCTCCCAAATCAATCATTCCGATGGTATCGGGACTCACCAAAAGCAACCCTATAGGAACATAAAACCACGTCACCATACAAGTAGCTTATCTGCCGGAAATGTCAAAGCCTAACCATTCTATTTGTGCTGTACAATCACATATGCAACTCTCAAGTAACATTGAACATAATCATTAACCAACAGAACATACAGGTTTACATTTACATCGTAAACGAAATGTAGAATCCAATGCATCGATTCCTAATTGCAAAAACAGGCACACATGATATTTTTCGATTACGGCGCCATCTACCACGAATGGGAAACAATCCCTTCAGTAAACCGTGCGTATTTTTTGGCGTAGAATCGGAATGTGCTAAAAAACGGAATATCCCATTTGAAAATGATGAAGTTGACCCCTTCCACGTAGGAAGAATGATTAGGAGAAAGCCAATTGCCGCAGAGATAGACGTCAAAATTACAAATAGAAACTTTTAACCTAGAACACATTTTTCGTGCGATGAGTCGTTTCCAAGATACTTAGTTTTCTCAAGTTAAATAAAAACGGAAAAAAATGGCAATACCAAAAAGAAATTTGCGACATAAACGAAAGTTAGTGGGCGTGTTTCGACAGCTGAAAGATGATATTTATTCTAAATTTCGCGCCAGTCGTGTAGGAGTGGCTCTACTAACGCCACTGTAAGGATGCAAATCAGTTTTAGCTGCTGGTAAACCTTTCGGGACGTGGGGTCGCGGTCCCAGAAACTCTACTGGTCCTGTGGTTTCGTCCAAGACTGCGTTCGGTTTGCTCAGGTTACCTTTGAATACACGCTGTAACGGTCATGGGCGTTAGTTGCCTTTAAGACTGGACGTGGTGACTCGATGTTTATCAGTAATGCCTTTAAGGCGACTAAGATTCCATTGTCATGACTTCTTCGTTTTTGAACGAGAGCGTCATCCACAACCAGCGTTAACCGAACCTATATTTACTTATCAAGTGCAACATACGTGGATCTCAACATCGCAAACTAACAATCGGTACCTGTAAAACACACTGCAGGTACGTTTTCATGCTCATGTTCAACATTCTGGAAGGTACACCGGTTATTAATGTAAAAGCGTTTCACTTTTGCGGTGGCCTCTGCCATGCGTACATTAATTTATTGTTTTGCGTTGTTAATCACTTACATGCCATAAGGCAAATGTATTCCCGAGAACTTTCAGTTCTCTGCTTTAATTACTTTTCGGTGCTGCGATTTTTTCCCTTTACCATATATAGTGTGTGAGTGTGCTACACATATGGTAATGACGCGCCGAGTATCCGCGCGGTCTGAGCGCATCTTTCACAGTCCGCGGGAATCCCCCCGTCGGAGGTTCGAGTCCTCCCTGGGGCATGGGCGATGTGTGTCGTCCTTAGCGTGAGTTAGATTAAGTTAGATTAAGCAGTGCGAAAGCTTAGGCACCGATGACCTCAGCAGTTTGGTCCCACACTCCTTACCATAAATTTCCAAATTCCACCGTACGGTGAGTGGCGGACGGTACCCCGCACCACCACTTGTCATTCCCTTTCCTGTTACACTCGTAAATAGAGCGAGTCAAAATTAATGTCTACATGCGTCCATACGAGCCCTGTTTTCTCGTGTCTTATTTTAGTGGTCCATAGATGAAATGTATATCACTGGCAGTAGAACCGTTGTGGGGTCAGCTTCAGATTCCAGTCTTCTATTTTTCTCAATAACGCTCCTAGAAAAGAACGTCGCCTTCTCTGCAGGGATTCCATTTTAGATTTCCGAAGCATCTCCGTAGCTCCTGCGTGTTGTTCGAACCTACTGGTAACATGGGGCGCCGCCCGCCTTTGAACTGCTTGGATGTCTGACTTTAATCCCACATGGCAAGTGTGGTGTCACAGCCAGACACCACACTTGCTAGGTGGTAGCCTTTAAATCGGCCGCGGTCCGTTAGTATACGTCGGACCCGCGTGTCGCCACTATCAGTGATTGCAGACCGAGCGCCGACACACGGCAGGTTTAGAGAGATTTCCTAGCACTCGCCCCAGTTGTACAGCCTGCTTTGCTAGCGATGGTTCACTGACAAAATACGCTCTCATTTGCCGAGACGAAAGATAGCATAGCCTTCAGCTACGTCATTTGCTACGACCTAGCAAGGCGTCATTATCAGTTGCTATTGATATTGTAAATAATGTACAGACAAGAGCTACGTTCAACATTAATGGATTAAAGTTAAGTATTCCACCAACTACGTCCGTTTTTCTAAGTTCTAATTTCCTTGTCCTGTTCCAGACCTCACGCCAGCCTGCGTGAGCTTAAACGCGTGCCTTTCCTCTTACATTAGTGGGTTGGCCCTCTTGCCAATCCACAACAGCAAGGATCCCAAACAATCGAGCAGTATTGAAGAATAGGTTGCACTAGCGTCCTAAGTGCGGTCTCCTTTAGAGACGAATCACAGTTGCCCAAGATTCTTCCAATAAACAGCAGCCGTCCGATCACCTTTCCTACCTCAATCCGCACATGTTCGTTCCAAGTCATATCGCTTTGTAGCATTACCCCCACACATTTAAACGACGTTACTGTGACCGGTGACACTACCAATGCTGTATCCCATCATTAAGGGTTTGTTTTTCATACTCAAGTGCATTGGCTTCGAACGTTCTACATTTAGACACAGCTACTATTCATCACACCAACCAGAAAATTTATATAAGCCGTCTTGTATCCTCCTACAGTCACTCAATTCTGACGCCTTCCGTACACCACAGCATTATCAGGAAACTACCGTAGAATGCTTCCTACCCGCTCCGCCATACCATTTATGTATATAGAAAATATAGCGACCCTATCAGACTTCCCTGTGGCACTTCCGACGACACCGTTGTCTCTGAGTTGCTATAATGACATCTTGATTATTAATTCCTACCTCCATATTGACGCTTTCGATAAGGTCCGGCCTCTTTGTAGCTACGATGTCTAACAAATTTCAACTGCGTGTGGTCTATCAATCTAACTGCTCAAGCTTGATTTCGGCATACGTGATCAAAAGTACTTCACAAGACTGTCTGTCTGTACCCCATGCAAAGAACCTATAGACGTTTCAGCTTGCACTCGATAGGTCAAAGTCGCCTCCTACTGTTATTGCGTGATCAGGGTATTTACGTGCAATTGGCCGTAGACGTTCTTTGAATGACTCTAGAACTATCTCAGCGGAATCGGATGGCAGGTGAATCATGTAACAAATAACATGGTTTCAACACGACCTCTAATACGCCGACAGATGACGTTACTGTGACACCCAACTTTGACCTCAGTAGAGACAATATTTCCGTGAACTGCATTAAAAACTCCCCCTCCTATGGCATCTAATCCACGTTTCCGATATATGTTACATTATTCGCTAAATATGTCAGAGTCTTCTACTTCAGGTCTCAGCCAAATTTTTCCGATGCATTATTACTTCTTTACTGCATCCCCCGCTCCCTCACATTGACGAATTAACACAGAAATTGCGTAGCTATGAAATACTCTGAATTCCATGCCTTCTCCGTGTGATTCAGGTAACGTTTCTACGGCAACGACAGGATTTTCTTTTGGGAGTCGAGTATCTCTTTACCAAAGCATCATTCCTTCTTTACTATATCCCTCGCTCCATCACATTGACGAAATAACACAGAAATGGCGTCGCTATGAAATACTCTGGGTGCCACCATGCCTTCTCCTTTTGAATCGAATAACGTTTCTACGGCAACGACAGAATTTTATTTTGGGAGTCGAGTATCTCTTTTCCGATGCATTATTCCTTCTATACTGCATTCCTCACTCCCTCACATTGACTAATTAACACAGAAACTGCGTCGCTATGAAATACTCTGTGTTCCATGCCTTCTCTTTCTGAATCGAGGAACGTTTCTACGACTATGAGAGGATTTTTTTTGGAGGTCGAGTGTCTCTTTTCCGATGCATTATTCCTCCTTTACTGCATCCCTCGCTCCGTCACATTTACGAATTAACACAGAAATTGCATCGCTAGGAAATACTCTTGGTTCCATGCCTTCTCCTTCTGAATCGAGTAACCTTTCTACGGCAACGACAGAATTTTCTTTTGGGAGTCAAGTACCTCTCTTCCGATGCATTATTCCTTCTATACTACATTCCTCGCTCCCTCACATTGACTAATGAACACAGAAATTGCGTCGCTATGAAATACTCTGTGTTTCATGCCTTCTCTTTCTGAATCGAGTAAAGTTTCTACGACTATGAGAGGATTTTTTTTGGGAGTCGAGTGTCTCTTTTCCGATGCATTATTGCTCCATTACTGCATCCCTCGCTCCCTCACATTTACGAATTAACACAGAAATTGCAACGCTAGTAAATACTCTTGGTTCCATGCCTTCTCCTTCTGAATCGAGTAACGTTTCTACGGCAACTACAGGACTTCCTTTTGGGAGTCGAGTATCTCTTTTCCGATGCATTATTCCTTCTTTACTGCATCTCTCGCTATCTCACATTGACGAATTAGCACATAAAAATTGCGTCGCTATGAAATACTCTGGTTCCATGCCTTCTCCTTCTGAATCGAGTAACATTTCTACGGCAACGACAGGAGTTTCTTTTGGGAGTCGAGCATCTCTTTTCTGATGCACTGTTCCTTCCTTACTGCATCCCTCGCTCCCTAACATTGAGAATTAACACAGAAATTACGTCCCTATTAAATACTCTACATTCCATGCCTTCTTTTTCTGAATCGGATAACGTTTGTACGGCAACGACAGAATTTTTTTTTGCAGTCGAGTAGCTATTTTCCGATGTATTATTCATTCTTAACTGTGTCGCGTGCACCGTCACATTGACCAATCAGCACAGAAATTGCGTCGCTATGAAATATTCGGGGTTCCATGCCTGCCTTCCCAATCGATTAACGTTTCTACGGCAACGATAGGATGTTATTTTGGGAGTCGAGTATCTCTTTTCCGATGCATTATTCCTTAATTACAGTATCCCTTACTGCCTCACATTGGCGAATAAACACAGAAATTGCGTCACTATGATATATATTGGGTTCCATGTCTCCTTCCGAATCGAGTAAAGTTTCTACGGCAACGAAAGGATTTTATTTTGGGAGTCGAGTATCTCTTTTCCGATGCATTATTCCTTAATTACTGCATCCCTCACTCCCTCAGATTGGCGAATAAACACAGAAATTGCGTCACTATGATATATATTGGGTTCCATGACGTCTCCTTCTGAATCGAGTAAAGTTTCTAAGGCAACGAAAGGATTTTATTTTGGGAGTCGAGTATCTCTTTTGCGATGCATTATACCATCTTTACTGAATCCCTAACTATCTCACATTGACAACTTAACACAGAAAATGCTTCGCTATGAAACACTCCGTGATCCTCGCCTTCTTCTTCTGAATCGAGTAACGTTTCTACGGCAATGAAAGGATTTCCTTTTGGGAGTAGGGTATCACATTTCCGATGCAGTATTCCATCCTTACTGCATCCCTCGCTCCCTCACATTGACGAAATAACTCAGAAATTGCGTCGCTATGAAATATTCTGGGTGCAATGCCTTCTCTTTCTGAATCGAGTAACGTATGTACGGCAAGAACAGGACTTTCTTTTGGGAGTCGAGTATCTCTTTTCCGATGCATTATTCCTTCTTTACTGCATCCCTCACTCCCTCACATTGAATAATTGACACAGAAATTGCGTCCCTATGAAACACTGTGGGTTCTATGCCTTCTCCTTCTGAATCAAGTATCGTTTTTAAAACAACGGCAGGACTATCTTATGGGAGACGAGTATCTCTTTTCCGTTGCATTATTCCTTCTTAACCGCATCACTCGCTTCCTCACATTGACGAATAAACACAGAAATTGCGTCGCTTTGAAATACTGTTGGTTCCATGCCTTCTCCTTCTCAGTCGAGTACCGTTTCTATGGCAATGATAGGATTATCTATTAGGAGACGGGTATCTAATTTCCGATGCATAATTCCTACTTTACTGCATCCCTCACTCCATCACATTGACGAATTAACATAGAGATTGCGTCGCTATGAAAATCTCTGCGTTCCATGCCGTCTCCTACTGAATCGAGTAACGTTGCTACGATAACGATAGGACTATCTTTTGGGAGTCGAGTATCTCTTTTCGGATGCATTACTCCTTCTTTACTGCATCACTCGCTCCCTCACATCGACGAAATAACTCAGAAAGTGCGTCGCTATGAAACACTGTGGGTTCCATGCCTTCTCCTTCCGAATCAAGTATTGATTCTAAAACAACGACAGGATTATCTTATTTTCCGTTGCATGAATCCTTCCTTACTGCGTCGCACGCTCTCCCACATTGACGAATTAACACAGAAATTGCGTCGCTATAAAATACACTAGGTTCCATGCCTTTTCCTTCTGAATCGAGTAACCTTTCTACGGCAACGACAGGATTTCCTTTTGGCAGTCGAGTATATCATTTGCGATGCATTATTTCTTGTTCACTGTATCCCTCGCTCCCTCACATTGACGAATTAATACAGAAATTGCGTCGCTATGAAGAAATCTGGGTCCCATGCATTCTCATTCTGGACCGAGTAGCGTTTCTACGGCAATGACAAGATTTTCTTTTGGGAGTCAGGTATCTCTTTTCCGAAGCATTATTCCTTCTTTACTGCATCCCACGCTTCCTAACATTCACGAATTAACACAGAACTTGCGTCGCTATGAAATACTTTGTATTCCATGCCTTCTCCTTCTGAATCGAGTAACGTTTCTACGGCAACGAAAGGACTTTCTTTTGGGAGTCGAGTTTCTCTTTTCCGATGCATTATTCCTTCTTTACTGCATCACTCGCTCCCTCACATTGACGAATAAACACCGAAATTGCGTCGCTATGAAATACTGTTGGTACCATGCCTTCTCCTTCTCAATCGAGTACCGTTTCTATAGCAATGATAGGATTTTCTATTAGGAGACGGGTATCTCATTTCTGATGCATAATTCCTACTTTACAGCATCCCTCACACCCTCACATTGACGAATCGACACACAAATTGCGTCGATATGGTATTCTCTGTGTTCCATGCCTTCTCCTTCTGAATCGAGTTACGTTTCTACGATAACGATAGAATTATCTTTTGGGAGTAGAGTATCTCTTTTCCGATGCATTATTCCTTCTTTACTGCATCACTCGCTCCCTCACATTGACGAATTAACACAGACATAGCGTCCCTATGAAACACTGTTGGTTCCATGCCTTCTCCTTCTGAATTAAGTATCGATTCTAAAACAACGACAGGATTATCTTATGGGAGTCGAGTATCTCTTTTCCGTTGCGTTATTCCTTCCTTACTGCGTCGCTCGCTCTCCCACATTGACGAATAAACACAGAAATTGCTTCGCTATAAAATACTCTGGATTCCATGCCTTCTCCTTCTCAATCGAGTACTGTTTCTATGGCAATGTTAGGATTTTCTATTAGGAGACGGGTATCTCATTTCCGATGCATAATTCCTACTTTACTGCATCTCTCGCTACCTCAAATTGACGAATTATCAGAGATATTGTATCACTATGAAATACTCTGTGTTCCATGCCTTTTCCTTCTGAATCGTGCAACGTTTATACGGTAATGATAGGATTTTCTGATGGGAGACTAGTATCTCTTTTCCGTTGCATTATTCCTTCATATCTGCGTCGCTCGCTCCCTCACATTGACGAATTAACACAAAAATTGCGTCGCTATGAATTACTCTGGGTTCCATGCCTTCTCCTTCTGAATCGTGCAACGTTTCTACAGCAACGAAAGGATTATCTTTTGGGAGTCGAGTATCTCTTTTCCAATGCATTATACCATCATTAATGCATCCCACGCTCCCTGAAATTGTCGAATTAACACAGAAATTGCGTCGCTATGAAATACTCTGGGTTCCATGCCTTCTCCTTCACAATCGAGTATCGTTTCTACGGCAACGAAAGGATTTTCTTTTGGGAGTCGAGTATCTTTTTCCCGAAGCATTATTCCTTCTTTACTGCACCCCACGCTCCCTAACATCGAAGAATTAACACAGAACTTGCATCGCTATCAAATGCTCTGGGTTCCATGCCTTCTCCCTCTGAATCGAGTAACTTTTCTACGGCAAGGACAGAATTTTCTATTGGGAGTCGAGTTTTTCTTTTCCGATGCATTATTCCTACTTTACTGCATCACTCGCTCCCTCACATTGACGAATAAACACACAAATTGCGTCTTATGAAATACTCTGGGCTCCATGCCTCCTCCTTCTGAATCGTGTAACGTCTCTACAGCAACGAAAGGATTTTCATTTAGGAGTCGAGTATCTCTTTTCCAAAGTATTATACAATCCTTAATGCATCCTGCGAACCCTCATGTTGATGACTTAACAGAGATATTGCATAACTGTGAAATACTCTGTGATCCATGCCTTCTCCTTCTGAATCGAGTAACGTTTCTACGGCAAGGACAGGATTTTCTTTTGGGAGTTAGGTATCTCTTTTCCGAAGCATTATTCCTTCTTTACTGTATCCCACACTGCCTAACATTGAAGAATTAACACAGAACTTGCGTCACAATGAAATACTCTGGGTTCCATGCCTTCTCCTTCTGTATCGAGTAACGTTTCTATGGCAACGACAGGATTTTCTTTTGGGAGTCGTGTTTCTCTTTTCCGATGCATTATTCCTTCTTTACTGCAAACCCTCGCTCTGTCACATTGACGAATTAACACAGAGATTGAGTCGCTATGAAATACTCTGCGTTCCATTGCTTCTCCTTCTGAATCGAGTAACGTTTCTTCGGCAAGGACAGAATTTTCTTTTGGGAGTCGAGTATCTTTTTCCCAATGCATTAGTCCTTCTTTACTGCATCCCTCACTCCCTAACATAGACAAATTAACACAGAAATTGCGTCGATATGAAATACTCTGGGTTCAATGCCTACTCCTTCTTATTCGAGTAACGTTTCTACGGCAACGACAGGATTTTCATTTAGGAGTCGAGTATCTCTTTTCCGATGCATTATTCCTTCTTTACTGCATCCCTCGCTTCATCACAATGACGAATTAAAACAAAAATTGCGTCGCTATGAAATACTCAGTGTTCCATGCCTTCTCCTTTTGAATCGAGTAACGTTTCTACGGCATGGACAGGATTTTCGTTTGGGAGTCGAGTATCTCTTTTCTGATGTATTATTCCTTCCTTACTGCATCCGTCGCTCCCTCACATTGAGAAATTAATAGAGATATTGCATCACTATGAAATACTCTTTTTCCCATGCCTCCTTCTTAAGAATCGATAACGTTTCAACGGCAAAGAGAGGATTTTCTTATGAGAGTCGAGTATCACTTTTCCATGGAATTATTCCTTTCTTACTCCGACCTTCGCTCCCTCACATTGACGAATTAAAACAGAAATTGTGTCGCTATGAAAAACTCTAGGTTCAATTGCTTCTCCTTCTGAATCGAGTAACGTTTCTACGGCAACAAAAGGATTTTCTTTTGGGAGTCGAGTATCTCTTTTCCGTTGCATTATTCCTTCTTTTCTGCGTCGCTCGCTACCTCACATTGACAAATGAACACAAAAATTGCGTCGGTATGAATTTTTCTGGGTTCCATGCCTTCTCCTTTTGAATCGTGCAACATTTCTACGGCATCAAAACGATTTTCTTTTGGGAGTCGAGTATCTTTTTCCCGATGGATTATTCCTCGTTTACTGTATTCCTCACTCCATAAAATTGGCGAATTAACACAGAAATTGCGTGGATATGAAATACTCCGGGTTCCACGCCTTCTCCTCCTTAATCGAGTAACGTTTCTACGGCAACGACAGGATTTTCTTTTGGGAGTCGGGTATTTCTTTTCTGATGCATTATTCCTTCCTTACAGCATCCGTCGGTCCCTTACATTGAAGAATTAACAGAGATTATGCATCACCATGAAATACTCTTTGTCCCATGCCTTCTCCTTCTCAATGAAGTATCGTTTCTACGGCAACGACAGGATTTTCTTTTGGGAGTCGAGTATCTCTTTTCCGATGCGTTATTCCTTCTTTTCTGCATCCCTCGCTCTATCACATTGACGAATTATCTCTAAAATTGCGTCACTATGAAATAGTCTGTGTTCCATGCCTTCTCCTTCTGAAACTAGTAACGTTTCTACGGCAAGGACAGGATTTTCTTTTGGGACTCAAATATCTCTTTTCCGATGCATTATACCTTCCTTAAAACATCCCTGCTCCCTTAGATTGACGAGTTAACACAGAAAATGCGTCGCTATGAAGTACTTAGGATTAAATGCCTTCCCCTTCTGAATCAAGTATCGTTTCTACAACAACGACAGGATATTCTTTTGGGAGTCGAGTATTTCTTTTCCGATGCATTATTCCTTCCTTACAGCATCCGTCGCTCCCTTACATTGAAGAATTAACAGAGATATTGCATCACTATGAAATACTCTATGTCCCAGGCCTTCTTCTTCTGAATCGAGTAACATTTAAATGGCAATGAGAGGATTTTCTTATGAGAGTCGAGTATCACTTTTCCGTGGAATTATTCCTACCTTACTCCGACCCTCGCTCCCTACCATTCACGAATGAACACAGAAATTGCGTCGCTATGAAATACTCTGGGTTCCATACCTTCTCCTTCTGAATCGATAACGTTTCTACAGCAACGAATGAATTTTCTTTTGGGAGTCGGGGATCTCTTCTCCAATGCATTATTCCTTCCTTACTGCATCCCTCGCTCCCTCATATTGACGAATTAACAGAGATATTGCATCACTGTGAAATAATCTGTTTTCCATGCCTTCTCCTTCTGAATCGAGTATCGTCCTACGGAAATGACAGGATATTCTTATGGGAGTCGAGTATCTCATTTCCGTTGCATTATTCCTTCCTTACTGCGTCCCTCGCTCCCTCTCTTTGACGAATTAACACAGAAATTGCGTCGCTGTGAAATACTCTGGGTTCCATGGCTTCTCCTTTTGAATCGAGTAACGTTTCTACAGCAACGACAGGATTTTCTTTTGGGAGTCGAGTATCTCTTTTCCAATGCATTATACCTTCCATAATGCATCCAACGCTCCCTCAAATTGACGAATTAACACAGAAATTGCGCCGCTTTGAAATACAATGTATTCCATGAATTTTCCTTCTGAATCGAGTAACGTTTCTACGGCAAGGACAGGATTTTCTCATGGGAGTCGAGTATCGCTTTTCCGATGCATTATTCCTTCTTTACTGCATCCCTCGCTCCCTCACATTGACGAATTATCTCATAAATTGCATCGCTATTAAATACTCTGTGTTCCATGCCTTCACTTTCCTAATCGAGTAACGTTTCAGATGTGTCGACAGAAGTGCCGACGCAGTGTGATTTGAGGGGACCGCAATGCACGCTATAAACACACGAAGGATGGCGTGAGGTCTGAAACAGGATACGTAATGAATGCTATTAAGGAAAGTACGTAGCTTTTGGAATACTTAACTTTAATCCAACCTTGTTGTATACATCGTTCTTGATGAGACATGCTTTATGCGATAAGTATCAATTGCTATGTAAGGCTAATGGCGCCTTGCTAGGTCGTAGCCATGGACTTAGCTGTACGCTATTCTAACTGTGTGCTCGGCAAAGGAGCGCGGCTTCGTCAGTGTAGTCGCTAGCAAAGTCGTCCGTACAACTGGGGCGAGTGCTAGTCTCTCGAGACCTGCCGTGTGGTGGCGCTCGGTCTGCGATCACTGACAGTGGCGACACGCGGGTCCGACATGTACTAATGGACCGCGGCCGATTTAAAGCTACCACCTAGCAAGTGTGGTGTCTGCCGGTGACACCACATTCCTCCCCCGCAAATCGGCGAACGGTCGTGTTATAAGGCTTCCGCCCCCCGTGGGGAGGACCCCATGTTGATGTATGCGATGGGGTGGGGAGCCTAACAACAGGCGAGGTTGTGCCACACGCACCCGGCCATTCGGTCCGAGGGGAGCTAGGAAACGCCTGAAAACCTAGTCCAGGGTGCACGTCAACATGCGGGGTATGCGCCCTTCGAGATACAGGAGGGGCCGAAGGGTCGACCTCCATCGCGCCAGGGTACCCGACGCGCGAAGACGCCATGTGGTCCAGAGCGGGCAAGAGTTCCGTGGCGGAGGACGGCTGGTCACGGGAAGCGATCGCCGGCGCGTGACCCAGGGAGGCGCCAGGCGGTTGCAGCGACGCGTCCACTGCGGGCGGTGCCGGCGGGAGAACAGGCGGCGGCGGCGGCGCGTCGCCATAGGGCAAAATGAAAGGCAGCGTCGGTAACACCTCGGGAGGAGGCGAGCCAGTAGATGGGTCCCGAGGGCGCTGACCGGACGGCACCATCACTGAAAGCAGACGGGGAGCGGCAGAACCCAGGCGACGACAGAGGCGCAGCTGATTGAGATGCCGACGCACCTCACCAGAGGCCCCCAAAACCAAATACATCGCGCGGCCGAGGCATCGAAGAATGCGCCCTGCGAGCCAACGCCGTGAACCGCGATAGTTGCGATAGAATACAACGTCGCCTGGAGCAAAAACAGGAGTCTGCCGCTGCACAGGAACCTGATGCGGCGGATGCAGCAATGACATCAAGGTTCGATGAGGACGACCGTGGAGCAACTCAGCCGGCGAGCGACCATCTCGGGGCTGAGAGCGATACGAAGACAAAAAGAGCGACAACGCGTCCTCCCGAGAATGCGACTCTTTCAACTTCAACATCTGTGACTTGAAAGTCCGGATCAATCGTTCAGCGGCACCGTTTGATTGAGGCGAAAACAGCGCGGATGTCAGATGTTGAATACCATTGGACTTGCAGAATGACTGAAATTCTGTGGACATGAATTGTGGGCCATTGTCAGAAACAATAGTCTGTGGAAGACCTTCAATGCAAAAGATAGCAGATAACGCTTGGATGGTGGCAGATGACGTCGTGGAAGACATCCGGACAATAAAAGGAAAATTACTGAAAGAATCGACCACAACCAACCAACGAGCATTCTAGAATGGACCAGCAAAATCTATGTGCAAGCGTTGCCAACGGGAAGTGGCTTTCGGCCATGCAAAGAATTTCCGCGGCGGTGCGGATTGTTGTTCGGCACACACCATGCAAGAAGAGTACATATTCGTAATCGCAGCATCGATTCCGAACCAAGTACAATGCTGACGAGCAAGTTGTTTCGTTCGCACTATACCCCAATGACCTTGGTGAAGAAGCCGTAAGACAGAGGACTGTAACGAACGTGGGACCACGACTATGGACTGATCATTATCAGAACGCAACAACGAAGCACCACGTCGTACAAAAAGTCTCTCCTTGTGAGCAAAAAAACGGCGAACCAAAGGATCCTCGATCCGTGACTTTGACAAGGGCCATTGTGTAGCAACAAAACGCAAAACAGTAGCAAGGACAGGGTCAGCAGCTGTGGCTGTAGCTACACGACGAAAATCAATCGGAAACGATTCGACCACGTCATCGGTTTCCGCATCAATGAACATGCAAGCAAGTTCGGAAGAATCGAATGCTCGATCCTCAGCAACAGGCAAACGGGACAATGCATCGGCATTTCCGTACTTAGCAGTGGACCGATACAAGATACCGTAGCGGTACTGCGAGAGAAAAATTGAATAGCGAATGAATTTCTGTGCTGTACGCGGAGGTACAGGCTTGTTCGGATGAAAAAGCGATGTCAAAGGTTTGTGGTCCGTGATGATGGTAAAGTGACGACCATACAAGACATCATGGAAAATAGTAACACCAAATACGAGAGCCAAAGCTTCTTTCTCGATCTGTGAGTAATTTCTTTGCGCAGACGATTGCAACTTGGACGTAAAGGCAATAGGGCGATCATGCGATTCATCTTTGTGCGCAAGCACAGCTCCGATCCCAAAATCCGATGCATCTACTATCAACAAAAGGGGTGTCTGGGGATCGAATGGCGTAAGGCAAGTATTTGACGAATTAACACAGAACTTGCGTCGCTATGAAGAAACCTGGGTCCCATGAATTCTCTTTCTGGACTGGGTAGCGTTTCTACGGCAACGAAAGGATTTTCTTTTAGGAGTCGAGTAACTCTTTTCCGATGCGTTATTCCTTCTTTACTGCATCCCTCGCTTCGTCTCACTGACGAATTAACACAGAAATTGCGTCGCTATGAAATACTCTGGGATCCATGCCTTCTCCTTGTCAATCGAGTTCGTTTCTACGGCAACGAATGATTTTCTTTTGGGAGTCGAGTATCTTTTATCCGATGCATTATTCCTTCTTTACTGCATCCCTCACTCCCTCACATTGACGATTTAACATAGAAATTGCGTTGTTATAAAGAAACCTGTGTCCCATACATTCTCTTTCTGGACCGAGTAGCGTTTCTACGGCAATGACAGGATTTTCTTTGGGGAGTGAGGTGTCTGTTTTCCGAAGCATTATTCCTTCTTTACTGCATCCCAAGCTCCCTAATATTGACGAATTAACACAGAACCTGCGTTGCTATGAAATACTCCGGATTCCATGCCTTTTGCTTCTGAATCGAGAAACATTTCTACGGCAAGGACAGAATTTTGTTTTGGGAGTCGAGTTTCTCATTTCCGATGCATTATTCCAACTGTACTGCATTTCTCGCTCCCTCACATTGACGAATAAACACAGGAATTGCGTCGCTATGAAATACTCTGGGTTCCATGCCTTCTCCATCTGAATCGTGTAACGTTTCTACAGCAACGAAAGGATTTTCTTTTGGGAGTCGAGTATCTCTTCTCCAATGCGTTATACCATCATTAATGCATCCCACGCTCCCTAAAATTGACGAATTAACAGAGAAATTGCGTCGCTATGAAAAGCTCTGGGTTCCAGTCCTTTTCCTTCTCAATGGAGTATAGTTACTACGGCAACGAGAGGATTTTCTTTTGGGAGTCGATTCTCTCTTTTCCGATGCATTATTCCTCCTTTACTGCATCCCTTGCTTCGTCACATTGACGAATTAACACAGAAATTGCGTCGCTATGAAATACTCTGTGTTCCATTCCGTCTCCTTCCGAATCGAGTAACGTTTCTACGGGAACGACAGGATTTTCTATTGGGAGTCGAGTATCTATTTTCGATGCATTATTCCTTCCTTACTGCATCCCTCGCTCCCACAAATTGACGAATTATCACAGAAATTGCGCAGCTTGGAAATACTCTGTGATCCATGCCTTCTCCTTCTAAATCGAGTAACGTTTCTACGGCAAGGACAGGATTTTCTTTTGGGAGTCGAGTATCTCTTTTCCGATGCATTATTCCTTCCATACTGCATTTCTTGCTGCCTCACATTCAGGAATTAACACAGAAATTGCGTCCCAAGCAATACTTTGGGTTCCATGCCTTCTCCTTGTGAATCGTGTAACGTTTCTACAGCAACGAGAGGATTTTCATTTGTTAATCGAGTATCTCTTTTCCGATGCATTATACCTTCCTTAATGCATCCCTCGCTCCCACATATTGACAAATTAACACAGAAATTGCGTCACTATGTCGTACTCTGGATTCCATTCCTTCTCTTTCTCAAACAAGTAACTTTTCTACTACAACGACAGGACTTTATTTTCGGAGTCGAGTATCTCTTTTCCGATGCATTATTCCTTCTTTACTGCATCCCTCGATCCCTCACATTGACGAATTAACACAGCAATTGCGACGCTATGAAATACTCCGAGTCCCATGCCTTCTCCTTCTGAATCGAGTATCGTTTCATGGCAACGATAGGATTTTCTTTAGGTGTCGAGTATCTCTTTTCCGATGCATTATACCTTTCTTAATGCACCCCTCGCTCAATCATATTGACGAATTAACAGTGATATTGCATCACTATGAAATACTCGGTGTTCCATGTCTTCTCCTTCTGAATAGAGAAACGCTTCTACGCCAATGACAGGATTTACTTATGGCAGTCGAGTATCTCTTTTCCGTTGCATTATTCGTTCCTTACTGCGTCCCTCGCTCCCTCACATTGACGAATTAACTCAGAAATTGCGTCGCTATGAAATACTCTGGGTTACATGCCTTCTCCTTCTGAATCGTGTAACGTTTCTACAGCAACGACAGGATTTTCATTTGGGAATCGAGTATCTCTTTTCCGATGCATTATACCTTCCATAATGCATCCCTCGCTCCCTCAGGTTGACGAATTAACACAGAAATTGCGTCACTATGAAGTACTCTGGATTTCATGCCTTCTCCCTCTCAAACAAGTATCTTTTCTGCTGCAATGGTAGGATATTCTTTTGTGAGTTGAGTATCTCTTTTCCGATGCATTATTCCTTCTTTACTGCATCCGTCGCTCCCTCACATACAGAAATTGCGTCGCTATGAAATACTCGGTGTTCCATGGCTTCTCCTTCTGAATCGAGTAACGTTTCTACAGCAACGTAAGAATTTTCTTTTCGGAGTCGTGTTCCGCTTTTCTAATGTTTTATTCCTTCCTTACTGCATTTCTCGCTCCCTCAGGAATTAACACAGAAATTGCGTCGCTAAGAAATACTCTGGGTTCCATGCCTTCTCCTGTATCGTGTAACGTTTCTACAGCATTGAAAGGATTTTCTTTTGGGAGTTGTGTATCTCTTTTCCAATGCATTATACCATCATTAATGCATACAACGCTCCATGAAAATGACGAATTAACAGAGAAATTTCGTCGCTATGAAATACTCTGGGTTCCATGCCTTCTCCTTCTCAATGGAGTATCGTGTTTTCGGCAACGCGAGGATTTTCTTTTGCGAGTTGAGTATCTCATTTGCGATGCATTATTCTTTGTTTACTGTAGCCCTCGCTCCCTCACATTGAAGATTTAACACAGAAATTGCGTCGCTATGAAGAAACCTGGGTCGCATGCATTCTATTTCTGGACCGAGTAGTGTTTCTACCGCAATGACAGAATTTTCTTATCGGAATCAAGTATCTCTTTTCCAAAGAATTATTCCTTCTTTACTGCAATCCACGCTCCCTAACAGTGAAGAATTAACACAGAACTTGCGTCGCTATGAAATACTCTGGGGTCCATGCCTTTTGCTTCTGAATCGAGTAACATTTCTACGGCAAGGACAGAATTTTCTTTCGGAGTCGAGTTTCTCTTTTCCGATGCATTATTCCAACTTTACTGCGTCACTCGCTCCTTCACATTGACGAATAAAACACAGAAATTGCGTCGATATGAAATACTCTGTGTTCCATTCCGTCTCCTTCTGAATCGAGTAACGTTTCGACGTCAAGGATGGTTTTCGTTTGGGAGTTGAGTAACTCGCTAGCTCCCTGAAGTTGACGAATTAACACAGAAAGGGCGCCGCTTTGAAATACGCTGGGTTCCATGCCTTCTCCTTCTCAATCGAGAACCGTTTCTACGGCAACGAAAGGATTTTCTTTTGGGAGTCAAGTATCTTTATTCCGATATATTATTCCTTCTTTACAGCATCCGTCACTCCCTCACACTGATTAAATAACACAGAAGTTGCGTCGCTATGAAATACTCTGGGTTCCATGCCGGCTTCTTCTGAATCGAGTAACGTTTCTACGGCATCGAAAGGATTTTCTTTTGGGACTCGAATATCTCCTTTCTGATGCATTATGCTTACTTTACTGCACCTCTCGATCCCTCACTTTGACGAATTAAAACAGAAATTGCGTCGCTATGATATACTCTGGGTTCCATGCCTTCTCGTCCGGAATCGTGAAATGTTTCTACGTCAATGAGAGGATTTTCTTTTGGGAGTCGAGTATCTTTTTTCCGATGCATTATTCCTTTTTTACTGCATCCCTCGCTCCCTCACATTGACGAATTATCTCAGAAATTGCGTCGCTATAAAATTGTTTTCCATGCCTTCTCATTCTGAAGCGAGTAACGTTTCTACGGCAACAAAATGACTTTCCTTTGGGAGTCGAGTTTCTCTTTTCCGATGCGTTAATTTTACTTTACTGCATCCCGCGCTCCCTCACATTGACGAATTAACACAGAAATTGCGTCGCTATGAAATACTCTTGGTTCCATGCCTTCTCCTTCTCAATGAAGTATCGTGCTTACGGCAACGCCAGGATTTTCTTTTGGGAGTCGAGTATCTCATTTGCGATGCATTATTCCATGTTTACTGTAGCCCTCGCTCCCTCACATTGAAGAATTAACACAGAAATTGCGTCGCTATGAAGAAACCTGGGTCCCATGCATTCTATTTCTGGACCGAGTAGCGTTTCTACGGGAATGACAGAATTTACTTTTGGGTATCAGGTATCTCTTTTCCAAAGAATTATTCCTTCTTTACTGCAATCCACGCTCCCTAATAGTGAAGAATTAACACAGAACTTGCGTCGCTATGAAATACTCTGGGTTCCATGCCTTTTGCTTCTGAATCGAGTAACATTTCTACGGCAAGGACAGAATTTTCTTTTGGGAGTCGAGTTTCTCTTTTCCGATGCATTATTCTAACTTTACTGCGCCACTCGCTCCCTCACATTGACTAATAAAGAAAGGAATTGCGTCACTATGAAATACTCTGGGTTCCATGCCTTCTCTATCTGAATCGTGTAACGTTTCTACAGCAACGAAAGGGTTTTCTCTTGGGAGTCGAGTATCTCTTCTCCAATGCGTTATACCATCCTTAATACATCCCATGCTCCCTGAAATTGACGAATTAACAGAGAAATTGCGTCGCTATGAGAAGCTCTGGGTTCAAGTCCTTCTCCTTCTCAATGGAGTATAGTTACTACGGCAACGAGAGAAATTTCTTTGGGGAGTTGAGTTTCTCTTTTCCGATGGATTATTCCTTCTTTACTGCATCCCTCGCTCCCTCATATTGACGAATTAACACAGAAATTGCGTCGCTATGAAATACTCCGAGCCCCATGCCTTCTCCTTCTGAATCGAGTAACGTTTCACGGCAACGATATGATTTTCTTTAGGTGTCGAGTATCTCATTTACGATGCATTATACCTTTCTTAATGCAGCCCTCGCTCAATCATATTGACGAATTAACAGTTATATTGCATCACAATGGAATACTCGGTGTTCCATGCCTTCTCCTTCTGAATAGAGAAACGCTTCTACGGCAATGACAGGATTTACTTATGGTAGGCGAGTATCTCTTTTCCTTTGCATTATTCGTTCCTTACTGCGTACCTCGCGCCCTCACATTAACGAATTAATACAGAAATTGCGTCGCTACGAAATACTCTGGGTTCCATGCCTTCTCCTTCTCAATCAGGTATCGTTTCTACGGAAACGAAAGGATTTTCTTTTGGAAGGCGAGTATCTTTTTTCCCATGCATTATTCCTTCTTTACTGCATCCCTCACTCCCTCACATTCACGAAATAACACAGAACTTGCGTCGCTATGAAATACTCTCGGTTCCATGCCTTCTCATTCTGAATCGAGTAACGTTTCCAAGGCAACGATAGGATTTTCTTTAGGCGTCGAGTATCTCTTTTCCGATGGATTATACCTTCCTTAATGCATCAATCGCTCCCTCACATTGTGGAATTAAAAGTGATATTGCATCACTATGAAATACTCGGTGTTCCATGCCTTCTCCTTCTGAATCGAGTAACGCTTCTACGGCAATGCAAGGATTTACTTATGGCAGTCGAATATCTCTATTCCGTTGCATTATTCGTTCCTTACTGCGACCCTCGCTCCCTCACATTGACGAATTAACACAGTAATTGCGTCGGTATGAAATACTCTGGGTTCCATGCCTTCTCCTTCTGAATCGTGTAACGTTTCTACAGCAACGACAGGATTTTCATTTGGGAATCGAGTATCTCTTTACCGATGCATTATACCTT
Organism: Schistocerca nitens; assembly: GCF_023898315.1. Classification (NCBI taxonomy): domain Eukaryota; kingdom Metazoa; phylum Arthropoda; class Insecta; order Orthoptera; family Acrididae; genus Schistocerca; species Schistocerca nitens. Next base: position 1,283,567,428 of record NC_064614.1, on the reverse strand, counting down.
ACATAATGCATCCCTCGCTCCCTCAGATTGACGAATTAACACAGAAATTGCGTCACTATAAAGTACTCTGGATTTCAAGCCCTCTGCCTCTCAAACAAGTATCTTTTCTGCTGCAATGGCAGGATATTCTTTTGTGAGTTGAGTATCTCTTTTCCGATGCATTATTCCTTCTTTACTGCATCCGTCGCTCCCTCACATTGACGAATTAACACAGAAATTGCGTCGCTATGAAATACTCCGTGTTCCATGCCTTCTCCTTCTGAATCGTTTCTACAGCAACGTAAGAATTTTCTTTTCGGAGTCGTGATCCGCTTTTCTAATGTTTTATTCCTTCCTTACTGCATTTCTCGCTCCCTCACATTCAGGAATTAACACAGAAATTGCGTCGCTAATAAATACTCTGGGTTCCATGCCTTCTCCTGTATCGTGTGACGTTTCTACAGCATTGAAAGGATTTTCTTTTGGGAGTGGAGTATCTCTTTTCCAATGCATTATACCATCACTAATCCATACAACGCTCCATGAGAATGACGAATTAACAGAGAAATTTCGTCGCTATGAAATCCTCTGGGTTCCATGCCTTCTCCTTCTCAATGGAGTATCGTGTTTACATCAACGATAGGATTTTCTTTTGGGAGTCGAGTGTCTCATTTGCGATGCATTATTCCTTGTTTACTGTTCTCCTCACTCCCTCACATTGACGAATTAACACAGAAATTGCGTCGCTATGAAGAAACCTGGGTCCCATGCATTCTATGTCTGGACCGAGTAGCGTTTCTACGGCAATGACAGAATTTTCTTTTGGGAATCAGGTATCTCTTTTCCAAAGAATTATTCCTTCTTTACTGCATCCCACGCTCCCTAACATTGACGAATTAACACAGAACTTGCGTCCCTATGAAATACTCTGGGTTCCATGCCTTTTGCTTCTGAATCGAGTAACATTTCTACGGCAAGGACAGAATTTTCTTTTGGGAGTCGAGTTTCTCTTTTCCGATGCATTATTCTAACTTTACTGCGCCACTCGCTCCCTCACATTGACTAATAAAGAAAGGAATTGCGTCACTATGAAATACTCTGGGTTCCATGCTTTCTCTATCTGAATCGTGTAACGTTTCTACAGCAACGAAAGGGTTTTCTCTTGGGAGTCGAGTGTCTCTTCTCCAATGCGTTATACCACCCTTAATGCATCCCACGCTCCCTGAAAATGACGAATTAACAGAGAAATTGCGTCGCTATGAGAAGCTCCGGGTTCCAGTCCTTCTCCATCTCAATGGAGTATAGTTACTACGGCAACGAGAGAATTTTCTTTTGGGAGTTGAGTTTCTCTTTTCCGACGGATTATTCCTTCTTTACTGCATCCCTTGCTTCGTCAAATTGACGAATTAACACAGAAATTGCGTCGATATGAAATACTCTGTGTTCCATTCCGTCTCCTTATGAATCGAGTAACGTTTCTATGGCAAGGATAGTTTTCGTTTGGGAGTCGAGTAACTCTTTTTCGATGCATTATACCTTCCTTAATGCATCGCTAACTCCCTGAAATTGACGAATTAACACAGAAAGGGCGCCGCTTTGTAATACGCTGGGTTCCATGCCTGCTACTTCTGAATCGAGTAACGTTTCTACGGCATCGAAAGGATTTTCTTTTGGGAGTCGAATTTCTCTTTTCTGATGCATTATTCTTACTTTACTGCATCTCTCGCCCCCTCACATTGACGAATTAACAAAGAAATTGCGTCATTTTGATATACCCTGGGGTCCATGCCGTCTCGTTCTGAATCGAGTAACGTTTCTACGGGAACGACCGGATTTTCTATTGGGAGTCGAGTATCTCTTTTCGATGCAATATTCCTTCATTACCGCATCCCTCGCTAATACAAAATGATGAATTATCACAGAAATTGCGCCGCTTTGAAATACTCTGTGATCCATGCCTTCTCCTTCTGAATCGAGTAACGTTTCTATGGCAAGGACAGGATTTTCTTTAGGTGTCGAGTATCTCTTTTCCGATGCATTATACCAACCTTAATGCGTCCCTCTCTCCCTCACATTGACGAATTAACAGTGATATTGCATCACTATGAAATACTCTGCGTTCCATGCCTACTTCTGAATAGCGTAACGTTTCTACGGCAATGAAAGGATTTACTTATTGCAGTCGAGTATCTCTTTTCCGTTGCATTATTCGTTACTTACTGCGTCCCTCGCTCCCTCACATTGACGAAATAACACAGAACTTGCGTCGCTATGAAATACTCTCGGTTCCATGCCTTCTCATTCTGAATCGAGTACCGTTTCCACGGCAACGATAGGATTTTCTTGAGGTGTCGAGTATCTCTTTTCCGACGCATTGTACCTTCCTTAATGCATCCCTCGCTCCCTCACATTGTCGAATTAACAGTGATATTGCATCACTATGAAATACTCTGTGTTCCATGCCTTCTCCTTCTGAATCGGGAAACGTTTCTACGGCAACGTAAGGATTTTCTTTTCGGAGTCGAGATCCGCTTTTCTGATGTATTATTCCTTCCTTACTGCATTTCTCGCTCCCTCACATTCAGGAATTAACACAGAAGTTGCGTCGCTAAGACATACTCTGGGTTCCATGCCTTCTCCTTGTGAATCGTGTAACGTTTCTTCAGCAACGACAGGATTTTCATTCGTTAATCGAGTATCTCTTTTCCGATGCATTATACCTTCCTTAATGCATCCCTCGCTCCCACAGATTGACGAATTAACACAGAAATTGCGTCACTATGACGTACTCCGGATTCCATGCCTCCTCTTTCCCAAACAAGTAACTTTTCTACTACAACGACAGGACTTTCTTTTCGGAGTCGAGTATCTCTTTTCCGATGCATTATTCCTTCTTTACTGCATCCCTCGCTCCCTCACATTGACGAATTAACACAGCAATTGCGTCGCTACGAAATATTCTGGGTTCCATGCCTTCTCCTTCTCAATCGAGTATCGTTTCTACGGAAACGTAAAGATTTTCTTTTGAAAGGCAAGTATCTTTTTTCCCATGCATTATTCCTTCTTTACTGCATCCCTCGCTCCCTCATATTGACGAATTAACACAGAAATTGCGTCGCTATGAAGTACTCTGGATTCCATGCCTTCTCACTCTCAAACAAGTATCTTTTCTACCGCAACGACAGGATTTTCTTTAGTGAGTTGTGTATCTCTTTTCCGATGCATTATTCCTTCTTTACTGCATCCCTCGCTCCCTCATATTGACGAATTAACACAGAAATTGCGTCGCTATGAAATACTCCGAGTCCCATGCCTTCTCCTTCTGAATCGAGTAACGTTTCACGGAAACGATAGGATTTTCTTTAGGTGTCGAGTATCTCTTTTCCGATGCATTATACCTTTCTTAATGTATCCCTCGCTCAATCATATTGACGAATTAACAGTTATATTGCATAACTATGAAATACTCGGTGTTCCATGCCTTCTCCTTCTGAATAGAGAAACGCTTCTACGGCAATGAGAGGATTTACTTATGGCAGACGAGTATCTCTTTTCCGTTGCATTATTCGTTCCTTACTGCGTACCTCGCTCCCTCACATTAACGAATTAATACAGAAATTGCGTCGCCACGAAATACTCTGGGTTCCATGCCTTCTCCTTCTCAATCGATTATCGTTTCTACGGAAACGAAAGGATTTTCTTTTGGAAGGCGGATATCTTTTTTACAGGCATTATTCCTTCTTTACTGCATCCCTCACTCCCTCACATTCACGAAATAACACAGAACTTGCGTCGCTATGAAATACTCTCGGTTCCATGCCTTCTCATTCTGAATCGAGTAACGTTTCCAAGGCAACGATAGGATTTTCTTTAGGTGTCGAGTATCTCTTTTCCGATGCATTATACCTTCCTTAATGCATCCCTCGCTCCCTCACATTGTGGAATTAAAAGTAATATTGCATCACTAGGAAATACTCGGTGTTCCATGCCTTTTCCTTCTGAATCGAGTAACGCTTCTACGGCAATGCAAGGATTTACTTATGGCAGTCGAATATCTCTTTTCCGTTGCATTATTCGTTCCTTACTGCGACCCTCGCTCCCTCACATCGACGAATTTACACAGTAATTGCGTCGCTATGAAATACTCTGTGTTCCATGCCTTCTCCTTCTTAATCGTGTAACGTTTCTACAGCAACGACAGGATTTTCATTTGGGAATCGAGTATCTCTTTACCGATGCATTATACCTTCCATAATGCATCCGTCGCTCCCTCAGATTGACGAATTAACACAGAAATTGCGTCACTATAAAGCACTCTGGATTTCATGCCTTCTCCCTCTCAAACAAGTATCTTTTCTGCTGCAATGGCAGGATATTCTTTTGTGAGTCGAGTATCGCTTTTCCGATGCATTATTCCTTCTTTACTGCATCCGTCGCTCCCTCACATTGACGAATTAACACAGAAATTGCGTCGCTATGAAATACTCCGTGTTCCATGCCTTCTCCTTCTCAATGGAGTATCGTGTTTACGGCAACGATAGGATTTTATTTTGGGAGTCGAGTATCTCATCTGCGATGCATTATTCCTTGTTTACTGTAGCCCTCGCTTCCTCACATTGACGAATTAACACAGAACTTGCGTCGCTATGAAATACTCTGGGTTCCATGCCTTTTGCTTCTGAATCGAGTAACATTTCTACGGCAAGGACAGAATTTTCTTTTGGGAGTCGAGTTTCTCTTTTCCGATGCATTATTCCAACTTTACTGCGTCACTCGCTCCCTCACATTGACGAATAAACACAGTAATTGCGTCGCTATGAAATACTCTGGGTTCCATTCCGTCTCCTCCTGAATCGAGTAACGTTTTTACGTCAAGGATAGTTTTCGTTTGGGAGCCGAGTAACTCCTTTTCAATGCATTATACCTTCCTTAATGCATCGCTAGCTCCCTGAAATTGACGAATTAACACAGAAAGGGCGCCGCTTTGAAATACGCTGGGTTGCATGCCTTCTCCTTCTCAATCGAGTACCGTTTCTACGGCAACGAAAGGGTTTTTTTTGGGAATCAGGAATCTTTATTCCGATATATTATTCCTTCTTTACAGCATCCCGCACTCCCTCACATTGATTAAATAACACAGAAGTTGCGTCGCTATGAAATACTCTGGGTTCCATGCCTGCTTCTTCTGAATCGAGTAACGTTTCTACGGCATCGAAAGGATTTTCTTTGGGAGTTGAATTTCTCTTTTCTGATGCATTATTCTTACTTTACTGCATCTCTCGCCCGCTCACATTGACGAATTAACACAGAAATTGCGTCGCTATGATATACCCTGGGGTCCATGCCGTCTCGTTCTGAATCGAGTAACATTTCTATGGCAAGGACAGGATTTTCTTTAGGTGTCGAGTATCTCTTTTCCGATGCAATATACCATCTTTAATGCTTCCCTCTCTCCCTCACATTGACGAATTAACAGTGATATTGCATCACTATGAAAAACTATTAGTCCCATGCCTTCTTCATCTGAATCGAGTAAGGTTTAAACGGAAATGAGAAGATTTTCTTATGAGAGTCGGGTATCACTTTTCCGTGGAATTATTCCTTCCTTACTCCGACCCTCGCTCCCTCACATTGACGAATTAACACAGAAATTGCGTCGCTATGAAGAAACCTGGGTCCCATGCATTCTATTTCTGGACCGAGTAGCGTTTCTACGGCAATGACAGAATTTTCTTTTGGGAATCAGGTATCTCTTTTCCAAAGAATTATTCCTTCTTTACTGCATCCCACGCTCCCTAACATTGAAGAATTAACACAGAACTTGCGTCGCTATGAAATACTCTGGGTTCCATGCCTTTTGCTTCTGAATCGAGTAACATTTCTATGGCAAGGACAATATTTCCTTTTGGGAGTCGAGTTTCTCTATTCCGATGCCTTATTCCAGCTTTACTGCATCACTCGCTCCCTCACATTGACGAATAAACACAGGAATAGCGTCGCTATGAAATACTCTGTGTTCCATGCCTTCTCCATCTGAATTGTGTAACGTTTCTACAGCAACGAAAGGATTTTCTTTTGGAAGTCGAGTATCTCTTCTCCAATGAGTTACACCATCCTTAATGCATCCCACGCTCCCTGAAATTGACGAATTAACAGAGAAATTGCGTCGCTATGAAAAGCTCTGGGTTCCAGTCCTTCTCCTTCTCAATGGAATATAGTTACTACGGAAACGAGAGGATTTTCTTTTGGGAGTCGAGTTTCTCATTTCCGATTCATTTTTCCTTCTTAACTGCATCCCTTGCTTCGTCACTTTGACGAATTAACACAGAAATTACGTCGCTATGAAATACTCTGTGTTTCATTCCGTCTCCTTCTGAATTGAGTAACGTTTCTATGGCAAGGAAAGGATTTTCTTTTGGAAGTCGAGTATCTCTTTTCCGATGCATTATTCCTTTTTTACTGCATCCCTCGCTCCCTCTCATTGACGAATTATCTCAGTAATTGCGCCGCTACGAAATACTCCGTGTTCCATGCCTTCTCCTTCGGAATCGAGAAACGTTTCTACGGAAACGACAGGATTTTCATTTGGGAATCGAGTATCTATTTTTCCGAAGGACAATATTTCCTTTTGGGAGTCGAGTTTCTCTATTCCGATGCCTTATTCCAGCTTTACTGCATCACTCGCTCCCTCACATTGACGAATAAACACAGGAATAGCGTCGCTATGAAATACTCTTCTCCATCTGAATTGTGTAACGTTTCTACAGCAACGAAAGGATTTTCTTTTGGAAGTCGAGTATCTCTTCTCCAATGAGTTACACCTTCCATAATGTATCCCTCGCTCCCTCAGATTGACGAATTAACACAGAAATTGCGTCGCTATGAGCTACTCTGGATTCCATGCCTTCTCCCTCACAATCAAGTATCTTTTCTACTGCAACGACTGGATTTTCTGTTGAGAGTTGAGTAACTTTTTTCCGATGCATTGTTCTTTCTTTACTGCATCCCTCGCTCCCTCACATTGAAGAATTAACACAGAAATGGCGTCGCTATGAAATACTCCGAGTTCCATGTCTTTTCCTTCTGAATCGAGTAACGTTTCTATGGCAGCGTAAGGATTATCTTTTCGGAGTCGAGTTCCGCTTTTCTGATGTATTATTTCTTCCTTACTGCATTTCTCTCTGCCTCACATTCAGGAATTAACACAGAAATTGCGTCGCTAAGAAATACTCTGGTTTCCATGCCTTCTCCTTCTGAATCGTCTAACATTTCTACAGCAACGACAGGATTTTCTTTTGGGAGTCGACTATCTCTTTTCCGATGCATTATTCCTACTTTACTGCATCCCTCACTACCTCACATTGACGAAATAACAGTGATATTGCATCACTATGAAATACTCTGTGTTCCATGCCTTCTACTTCAGAATCGAGTTACGTTTCTACGGCAATGACAGGATTTACTTATGGCAGTCGAGCATCTTTTTTCCATTTCATTATTCCTTCCTTACTGTGTCCCTCGCGCCTTCACATTGACAAATTAACACAGAAATTGCGTCGCTATTAAGTACAATGGATTCCATGCCTTCTCCTTATCAAATTTTCTACTAAAACGACAGGATTTTCTATTGGGAGTCGAGTATCTCTTTTCCGATGCATTATTACTTCTTTACTGCATCCCTCGCTCCTTCACATTGACGAATTAACACAGAAATTGCGTCGCTATGAAATACTCCGAGTTCCATGCCATTTCCTTCTCAATCGAGTGAAGTTTCTACGGCAACGTAAGGATTTTCTTTTCGGAGTCGAGTTCCGCTTTTCTGATGTATTATTCCTTCCTTACTGCATTTCTCGCTGCCTCACATTGACGAATTAACAGTGATATTGCATCACTATGAAATACTCTGTGTTCCATGCCTTCTCCTTCTGAATCGAGTAACGTTTCTACGCCAACGACAGGATTTTCTTTTTAGAGTCGAGTATCTCTTGTCAGATGGATTATTCCTTCTTAACTGTGTCCCTCGCATCCTCACATTGACGAATCTACACAGAAATTTTTTCGCTATTGTTGTGTCTAGACAAGCCAGTTGAGATTTAAGGCGAGGAAGCCGAAAGGGCCGGCGTGAGCTCACGCAGGCTAGTTTAGGTCTGAAACAGGTACGTAATGAATGCTATTAAGAAAAGTACGTAGCTGCTAGAATACATAACTTTATTCCATCATTTGTGTACAGCATTCTTGATGATACAAGTGAGACTCTATCTTGAAATGGTTAATGGCACCATGCTAGGTCGTAGCCATGGACTGAAGGCTATTCTAACTGTCTCTCGGCAAATGAGAGAAAGGCTTTGTCAGTGTAGTCGCTAGGAAAGTCGTCGTACAACTGGGGCGAGTGCTGGTAAGTCTCTCGAGACCTGTCGTGTGGTGGCGCTCGGTCTGCGATCCTGACAGTTGCGACACGCGGTGCCGACATGTACTAATGGACCGCGGCCGATTTAAAGCTACCACCTAGCTAGTGTGGTGTCTGGCGGTGACACCACAGCTATAAAATATTCGGGGTCCATGCCTTCCCTTCCTAATCGATTAAGGTATCTACGGCAACGACAGGATGTTTTTTTGGGAGTCGATTACCTCTTTTCCGAAACATTAATCATTCCTTACTGCATCCCTCACTCCCTCACATTGACGAATTAACACCGAAATAGCGTCGCTATGAAATACTCTGGGTACCATGCCTTCCATTCTGAATCGAGTAACGTTTCTACGGCAACGAAAGGATTTTCTTTTGGGAGTCGAGTATCTTCTTTACGAAGCATTATTCCTTCTTTAGTGCATCCCTCACTCCCTCACATTGAGGAATTAATACAGAAATTTCGTCGCTATGAAATAGTCTGGTTTCCATGCCTTCTCCTTCTCAATCGAGTATCGTTTCTGCGGCAACGAAAGGATTTTCTTTTGAGAGTCGAGTATCTTTTTTCCGATGCATTATTCCTTCTTTACTGAATCCCTAACTCCCTCACATTGACGAAATAACACAGAACTTGCGTCGCTATGAAATACTCACGGTTCCATGCCTTGTCCTTCTGAATCGAGTAACGTTTCTACGGCAACGAAAGGATTTTCTTTTGGGAGCCGAGAATCTCTTTTCCGATGCATCATACCTTCCTTAATGCATTGCTCGCCCCCTGAAATTGACGAATTAACACAGAAATTGCGCCGCTTTGAAATACTCTGGGTTTCATGCATCCTTCTTCTGAATCAAGTAACATTTCTACGGCAAGGACAGGATTTTCTTTTGGAAGTCGAGTATCTCTTTTATGATGCATTATTCTTACTTTACTGCACTCCTCGCTCCCTCACATTGACGAATTAACACAGAAATGCGTCGCTATGATATACTCTGGGTTCTATGCCTTCTCCTTCTGAATCGAGGAACGTTTCTACGGCAACTACAGGAATTTTTTTTGGGAGTCGAGTATCTCTTTTCCGATGCATTATACCTTCCTTAATCCATCACTCTCTCCCTCAAATTGACGAATTATCACAGAAATTGCGCCGCTTTGAAATACTCTGTAATCCATGCCTTCTCCTTCTGAATCGAGTAACGTTTCTACGGCAAGGACTGGATTTCCTTTTGGGAGTCGAGTATCTCCTTTCGATGCATTATTCCTCCATTACTGCATCCCTCGCTCCCTCAAATTGACGAATTATCACAGAAATTGCGCCGCTTTGAAATACTCTGTGATCCATGACTTCTCCTTCTGAATCGAATAACGTTTCTACGGAAGGACAAAATTTTCTTTTGGGAGTCGAGTAACACTTTTCCAATGCATTATTCCTTTTTTACTGCAACCCTCGCTCCCTCACATTGACTTCAACACAGAAATTGTGCGCTCTGAAATACTGTGGGTTCTAAGCGTTCTCCTTCTGAATCGAGAAACGTTTCTACAACAACGACAGGATTTTCTTTAGCCAGCCGAGTATCTCTTTTCCGATGCATTATTCCTTCTGTTCAGCATCCCTTGCTCCCTCACATTGAAGAATTAACACAGAAATTGCGTCGCTATGAAATACTCTGGGTTCCGTGCCTTCTCCTTTTGAATCGAGAAACGTTTCTACATCAACGACCGGATTTTCTTTAGGCAGTCGAGTATCTCTTTTCCGATGCATTATTCCTTCTGTTCAGCATCCCTCGCTCCCTCCCATTGGAGAATTAACACAGAAATAGCGTCGCCATGAGAAACTCTGTCTTCCATGCCTGCTCCTTCTGAATCGAGTAACGTTTCCACGGCAACGACACGATTGTCTTTTGGGAGCCGAGTATCACTTGTCCGATGCATTGTTGCTTCTTGAATGCATCCCTCGCTCCCTCACATTGTCGAATTAACATAGAAATTGCGTCGCTATGAAATACTCTGGGTTCCATGACTTCTTCTTCTGAATCGACTAACGTTTCTACGGCAAAGACAGGATTGTCTTTTGGGAGTCGAGTAGCTCTTTTCCGATGCATAATTCGTTCCTTACTGCATCCTTCGCTCTCTCACATTGACGAATTAACACAGAAATTGCGTCGCTATTAAATACTCTGGGTTCCAAGACCTCTCCTTCTGAATCGAGTATCCATTCTACGGCAACGAAAGGATTTTTTTTCGGTAGTCGAGTATCTCTTTTCCGATGCGTTATTCCTTCTTTACTGCATCTCTAACTCCCTCACATTGACGAATTAACACAGAAATTGCGTCGATATGGCATTCTCTGGTACCATGCCTTTTCCTTCTTAATCGTGTAAAGTTCATCTACATCTACATCTATACTCCGCGAGCCACCTTACGGTGTGTGGCGGAGGGTATTTATTGTACCACTATCTGATCCCCCCTTCCCTGTTCCATTCACGAATTGTGCGTGGGAAGAACGACTGCTTGTAAGTCTCCGTATTTGCTCTAATTTCTCGGATCTTTTCGTTGTGATCATTACGCGAGATATATGTGGGCGGTAGTAATATGTGGCCCATCTCTTCCCGGAATGTGCTCTCTCGTAATTTCGATAATAAACCTCTCCGTATTGCGTAACGCCTTTCTTGAAGTGTCCGCCACTGGAGCTTGTTCAGCATCTCCGTAACGCTCTCGCGCTGACTAAATGTCCCCATGACGAATCGCGCTGCTTTTCGCTGGATCATGTCTATCTCTTCTATTAATCCAACCTGGTAAGGGTCCCATACTGATGAGCAATACTCAAGAATCGGACGAACAAGCGTTTTGTAAGCTACTTCTTTCGTCGATGAGTCACATTTTCTTAGAATTCTTCCTATGAACCTCAACCTGGCGCCTGCTTTTCCCACTATTTGTTTTATGTGATCATTCCACTTCAGATCGCTCCGGATAGTAACTCCTAAGTATTTTACGGTCGTTACCGCTTCCAATGATTTACCACCTATGGCATAATCGTACTGGAATGGATTTCTGCCCCTATGTATGCGCATTATATTACATTTATCTACGTTTAGGGAAAGCTGCCAGCTGTCGCACCATTCATTAATCCTCTGCAGGTCTTCCTGGAGTACGTACGAGTCTTCTGATGTTGCTACTTTCTTGTAGACAACCGTGTCATCTGCAAATAGCCTCACGGAGTTACCGATGTTGTCAACTAAGTCATTTATGTATATTGTAAACAATAAAGGTCCTATCACGCTTCCTTGCGGTACTCCCGAAATTACCTCTACATCTGCAGATTTTGAACCGTTAAGAATGACATGTTGTGTTCTTTCTTCTAGGAAATCCTGAATCCAATCACAAACCTGGTCCTATATTCCGTAAGCTCGTATTTTTTTCACTAAACGTAAGTGCGGAACCGTATCAAATGCCTTCCTGAAGTCCAGGAATACGGCATCAATCTGCTCGCCAGTGTCTACGGCACTGTGAATTTCTTGGACAAATAGGGCGAGCTGAGTTTCACATGATCTCTGTTTGCGGAATCCATGTTGGTTATGATGAAGGAGATTTGTATTATCTAAGAACGTCATAATACGAGAACATAAAACATGTTCCATTATTCTACAACAGATTGACGTAAGCGAAATAGGCCTATAATTATTCGCATCTGATTTATGACCCTTCTTGAAAATGGGAACGACCTGCGCTTTCTTCCAGTCGCTAGGTACTTTACGTTCTTCCAGAGATCTACGATAAATTGCTGATAGAAAGGGGGCAAGTTCTTTAGCATAATCACTGTAGAATCTTACGGGTATCTCGTCTGGTCCGGATGCTTTTCCGCTACTAAGTGATAGCAGTTGTTTTTCAATTCCGATATCGTTTATTTCAATATTTTCCATTTTGGCGTCCGTGCGACGGCTGAAGTCAGGGACCGTGTTACGATTTTCCGCAGTGAAACAGTTTCGGAACACTGAATTCAGTATTTCTGCCTTTCTTCGGTCGTCCTCTGTTTCGGTGCCATCGTGGTCAACGAGTGACTGAATAGGGGATTTAGATCCGCTTACCGATTTTACATATGACCAAAACTTTTTAGGGTTCTTGTTTAGATTGTTTGCCAATGTTTTATGTTCGAATTCGTTGAATGCTTCTCTCATTGCTCTCTTTACGCTCTTTTTCGCTTCGTTCAGCTTTTCCTTATCAGCTATGATTCGACTACTCTTAAACCTATGATGAAGCTTTCTTTGTTTCCGTAGTACCTTTCGTACATGATTGTTATACCACGGTGGATCTTTCCCCTCGCTTTGGACCTTAGTCGGTACGAACTTATCTAAGGCGTACTGGACGATGTTTCTGAATTTTTTCCATTTTTGTTCCACATCCTCTTCCTCAGAAATGAACGTTTGATGGTGGTCACTCAGATATTCTGCGATTTGTGCCCTATCACTCTTGTTAAGCAAATATATTTTCCTTCCTTTCTTGGCATTTCTTATTACACTTGTAGTCATTGATGCAACCACTGACTTATGATCACTGATACCCTCTTCTACATTCACGGAGTCGAAAAGTTCCGGTCTATTTGTTGCTATGAGGTCTAAAACGTTAGCTTCACGAGTTGGTTCTCTAACTATCTGCTCGAAGTAATTCTCGGACAAGGCAGTCAGGATAATGTCACAAGAGTCTCTGTCCCTGGCTCCAGTTCTGATTGTGTGACTATCCCATTCTATACCTGGTAGATTGAAGTCTCCCCCTATTACAATAGTATGATCACGAAACTTCTTCACGACGTTATGCAGGTTCTCTCTGAGGCGCTCAACTACTACGGTTGCTGATGCAGGTGGTCTATAGAAGTGTTGTGTCTAGTTCATACAGCATAGACACAATGAGGTAGCTAGGTGCACGCTAAACTAACGCAGACGGGCTTGAAGTTCTGGAACATGAGACTTATTAATGAATAAGAAGAAAAGTACGTAGCGTTTTAATACTTATCTTTAATTCTCTTGTTGGAATACATCTCTCTTGAATATTAGTAAGCTATAAGCACTGATACAAATGGCGCCTTGCTAGGTAGTAGCTATGGACTAAGCTGAAGGCTATTCTATCTGTCTCTCGGCAAATGAGAGGAAAACTTGGTAGGTCTAGTCGCAAGCAATGTCGTCCGTACAACTGGGGCGAGGTCTAGTCCGTGTCTTGTGACCTGCCATGTGGTGGCGCTAGGTTTGCGATTACACAGTGGCGACACGCGGGTCCGACATGTACTACAGGACCGCGGCCGATTTAAGTTACCACCTAGCAAGTGTGGTGTCTAGCGGTGACACCACAAGAAGCATCCGACTATCATATCTGACCCACCTTTGATACTTAACTTAACCCAGATTATTTCACATTCGCATTCGCTAATAACTTCACTGGATATTATTGAATTCTTTACTGCTATAAATACTCCTCCACCATTGGCGTTTATCCTATCCTTGCGGTATATATTCCATTCTGTGTCTAGGATTTCGTTACTGTTCACTTCCGGTTTTAACCAACTTTCCGTTCCTAATACTATATGCGCACTATTTCCTTCAGTAAGCGATACTAATTCAGGAACCTTGCCCTGGATACTCCTGCAGTTTACCACTATTACGTTAACTTTTCCTGTTTTTGGTCTCTGAGGACTGACGTTCTTTATCAACGATGCTGATGTTCTCTCTGGTAAGCCGTCAGGTATTTTATCGTTTCGCCCAAGGGGGGGGTCCCTTTCTACGGCATAGACAGGATTTTCTTTTGGTGGTCGAGCATCCCATTTCCGATGCATTGTTCCTTCTTTACTGCATCCCTCGCTACCTCACATTGACGAATTGACACAGAAATTGCATCGCTATGAAATACTCTGGGTTCCATGCCTTTTCCTTCTGGATCGAGTATCGGTTCTACGGCAACGAAAGGATGTTCTTTCGGTAGTCGAGTATCTCTTTTCCGATGCTTTATTCCTTCTTTACTGCATCTCTCGCTCCATCACATTGACGAATTAACACAGAAATTGCTTCGCTATGACATACTCTCGTTCCATGCCTTCTTCTTAATCGTGTAACGTTTCTACTGCAACGACAGGAAATTCTTTTGGTAGTCGAGTACCCCTTTTCCGATGCATTGTTCCTTCTTTACTGCATCCCTCGCTACCTCACATTGACGAATTGACACAGAAATTGCATCGCTATGAAATACTCTGGGTTCCATGCCATCTCCTTCTGGATCGAGTATCGGTTCTACGGCAACGAAAGGATGTTCTTTTGGTAGTCGAGTATCTCTTTTCCGATGCTTTATTCCTTCTTTACTGCATCTCTCGCTCCATCACATTGACGAATTAACACAGAAATTGCGTCGCTATGACATACTCTCGTTCCATGCCTTCTTCTTAATCGTGTAACGTTTCTACTGCAACGACAGGAAATTCTTTTGGTAGTCGAGTACCCCTTTTCCGATGCATTGTTCCTTCTTTACTGCATCCCTCGCTCCCTCAAATTGACGAATTGACACAGAAATTGCATCGCTATGAAATACTCTGGGTTCCATGCCATCTCCTTCTGGATCGAGTATCGGTTCTACGGCAACAACAGGATTTTCTTTTGGGAGTCGAGTATCTCTTTCCGATGCATTATTCCTTCTTTACTGCATCCCTCGCTCTCGCACATTGACGTATTAGCAAAGAAATTGTGTACTATGAAATACTCCGCTTTCCTTGCCTTCTCCTTTTGAATCGAGAAACATTTCTACAACAACGACAGTATTTTCTTTTGGGAGACGAGATTCTCCTTTCCGATGCATTATTCCTCCTATACTGCACTCTTCGCTCCTTCACATTGACGAATTAACACAGAAACTGTGTCGCTATGAAATACTCCTGGTTCCATGCCTTCTCCTTCAGAATCGAGTAATGTTTCTACGACAACGACAGGATATTCTTTTGGGAGTCGAGTATCATTTTTCCAATGCATTATTCCTTCTTTTCTGCATCCCTCACCCCTCACATTGACGAATTAACACAAAGTTGCGTCGCTATGAAATCTTCTGGGTTCCATGCCTTCTGTTCTGAATCGATTAACGTTTCCATGGTAACGACAGGATTTTCTCTTGGTAGTCGAGTATCTCTTTTCCGATGCATTATTCCTTCTTTACTGCATCCCTCGCTCCCTCACATTGACGAATTAACACAGAAATTGCGTCGATATGAAATACTCTGGTTCCATGACTTCTCCTTTTTAATCGTGTATCGTTTCTACGGCAAAGGCAGGATTTTCTTTTGGTAGTCTAGTATCCTTTTCCGATGCATTGTTCCTTGTTTACTGCATCCCTCGCTCCCTCACACTGACGAATTAACACAGAAATTGCGTCGCAACGAAATATTCTGGGTTCCATGCCAGCTCCTTCTGAATCGAGTAACGTTCCTACGGCAACGAGAGGATTGACTTTTGCGAGCTGGATATCTCTATTCCGATACATTATTCCTTGTTTACTGCATCCCTCGCTCTCTCACATTGACGAATTAACACAGAAATTGCGTCGCTATGAAATACTCTGTGTTCCATGCGTTCTCCTTCAGACTCGAGTAACGTTTTCATATCAACGACAGGATTTTCTTTTGGGATTCGGGTATATATTTTCCGATGAAATATTCTTTCTTTACTGCATACCTCGCACCCTCTCATTGACGAATTAAAACAGAAATTGGGTCGCTATGAAATACTCTGGGTTCCATGCCTTCTTTTTCTGAATCGACTAACGTTTCTAGGGCAAACACAGGATTTTCTTTTTGGAGACGAGTATCTCTTTTCCGATGCATTATTCCTTTTTTACTGCATCCCTCGCTCCATCACATTGACGAATGAACACAGCAGTTGCGTCCGTATGAAATTCTCTGGGTTCCATGAATTCTCCTTCCGAATCGGGTTACGTTTCTACGGCAACGACCGGATTTTCTAATGGGAGTCGTGTATTTCTTTTTCCTTCCTTACTGCATCCCTCGCTCACTTACATTGACGAATTAACACAGAAATTAAGTCGCTACGATATACTATGCGTTCCATGTCTTCTTCTTCAGAATCGAATTTTGTATCTACGCAACGACTGGATTTTCTTTTGGGAGTCGGGTAACTCTTTTCCGATGCATAATTGCTTCCTTACTGCATCCCTCGCCCTCTCACAATGACGAATTAACACAGAAATAGCGTCATTATGGAATACTCTGGGTTCCATGCCTTCTCCTTCTGAATCGAGTAACGTTTGTATGGCAACGAAAGGATTTTCTTTTGGGAGTCGAGTATCTGTTTTCCGATGCTTAATTCCATCTTTACGGAAACCGTCGCTCCCTCACATTGACGAATTAACACAGAAATTGCTCGCTATGAAAAACTTAGGGTTCGATACCTGCTCTTTCCGAATCGAGTACGTTTCTACGGCAATAAGAGTTTAGAATTTTGGGAGCCGTTTATCACTTTTCCGATGCATTATTCCTTCTTTACTGCATCCCTAGCTCTATCACATTGATGAATTAACATAGAAATTGCGTCGCTATGAAGTACTCTGGGTTCCATGTCTTCTTATTCTGAATCGAATAACCATTCTATGGCAACGACAGGATTTTCTTTTGGGAGTAGGGTATCTCTTTTCCGATGCATAATTCCTTCCTTACTGCATCACTGATGGGGAATTAACACAGAAATTGCGTCGCTATGAAATACCCTGGGTTCCATGCCTTCTCCTACTGAATGGAGTCACGTTTCTATGTCAACGACAGGTTTATCTTTTGGGAGTCGAGTATCTCTTTTCCAATGCATTATTACTTCTTTACTGCATCCGTCGCTCCATCACATTTACGAATTAACACAGAAATGGCGTCGCTATGACATGCTCTGGTTCCATGCCTCCTCCTTCTGAAACGAGTAACGTTTCTACGGCAACCACACGATTTTCTTTTGGTAGTCGAGTATCTCTTTTCCGATGCATTATTCCTTCTTTATGGAATCGCTCGCACCCACACATGATCGAATTAACACAGAAATTGCGTCGCTATGAAATTCCCTGGGTTCCATGCCTTCTTCTTCTGAATCGACCAATCTTTCTCCGCTAACATAATTTTCTTTTGGTAGTCGAGTATCCGTTTTCCGATGCATTATTCCTTCTTTACTGCATCCCTCGCCCCCTCGCAATGACGAATTAACACAGAAATTGTGTCGCTATGAAATACTCTGGGTTCCATGCCTTGTCCTTCTAAATCGAGTTTCGTTCCTATGGCAACGCTAGGATTTTCGTTTGGTAGTCGAGTATCCCTTTCCAGATGCATTATACCTACTTTACTGCATCCCTCACTCCATCACACTGACGAAAAAACACAGAAAATATGTCGTTTTGAAAAAGTCTGGTTTCCATGCCTGCTCCTTCTGAATCGAGTAACGTTTCTACGATTACGACAGGATTGTCTTTTGGGAGCATAGTATCTCTTTTCCGATGAATTTTTCCCTCTTTACTGCACCCTCGCATTCTCTCACATTGACGAATTAACACAGAAATTCCGTCGATATGAAATACTCTGGGTTCCATGAGTTCTCCTTCTGAATCGAGTAACGTTTCCACAGCAACGATAGGATTTTCTTTTGGGAGTCAGTTATCTCTTTTCGGATGCATTATTCTTTCTTTACTGCATACCTCGCTCCCTCATATTGACGAATGAACACAGAAATTGCGTCGCTATGAAATACTCTGGGTTCCATGCCTACTTCTTCTGAATCGACTAATGTTTGTACGGCGAAGACAGGATTCTCATTTGGGAGTCGAGTATCTCTTTTCCGATGCATTATTCCTTCTTAACTGCATCCGTCGCTCCATCACATTGACCAATTAACACAGAAATTGCATCGCTATGAAAAACTCTTGGTTCCATGCCTGCTCCTGAATCGAGTATCTTTTCTACGGCAACCACGGGATTGTCTCTTGGGAGTCGAGTATCTCTTTTCCGATGCATTATTCCTTCTTAACTGCATCCGCCGTTTCCTCACATTGACGAATAAACACAGAAATTGCGTCGCTATGAAATACTCTGGGATCCCTGCCACCTCCTTCTGATTCGAGAAACGTTTCTACTGCAACGACAGGATTTTCTTTTGGGAGTCGAGTATCTCTTTCCGATGCATTATTCCTTCTTTACTGCATCCCTCGCTCTCGCACATTGACTTATTCGCATAGAAATTGCGTACTATGAAATACTCCGCTTTCCTTGCCTTTCCATTTGAATCGAGAAACATTTCTACAACAACGACAGTATTTTCTTTTGGGAGTCGAGATTCTCTTTTCCGATGCATTATTCCTTCTATACTGCATTCCTCGTTCCTTCACATTGACGAATTAACACAGAAATTGTGTCGCTATGAAATACTCTGGGTTCCCTGCCTCCTCCTTCTGATTCGAGAAACGTTTCTACTGCAACGACAGGATTTTCTTTTGGGAGTCGAGTATCATTTTTCCGATGCATTATTCCTTTCTTTACTGCATCCCTCACCCGTCACATTGACGAATTAACACAACGTTCCGTCGCTATGAAATACTCTGGGTTCCATGCCTTCTGCTTCTGAATCGAGTAACGTCTCCATGGTAACATCAGGATTTTCTCTTGGTAGTCGAGAATCTCTTTTCCGATGCATTATTCCTTCTTTACTGCGTCCCTCGCTCCCTCACATTGAGGAATTAACACAGAAATTGCGTCGTTATGAAATACTCTGGTTCCATGACTTCTCTTTCTTAATCGTGTAACGTTTCTACGGCAAAGGCAGGATTTTCTTTTGGTAGTCGAGTATCCTTTTCGATGCATTATTCCTTCTTTACTGCATCCCTCGCTCTCTCACATTGACGAATTAACACAGAAATTGCTTCGCTTTGAAATACTCATGGTTCCATGTCTTCTCCCTCTGAATCGAGTAACGTTTCTACGGCAACGACAGGATATCCTTTTGGGAGTCGCGTACCTTTTTTCCGATACATTATTCCTTCTTTACTGCATCCTTCGCTCCCTCACATTTACGAATTAACACAGAAGTTGCGTCGCTATGAAATACTCTGGGTTCCATGCATTCTCATTCCGAATCGAGTTACGTTTGTACGACAACGACTGGGTTTTTTTATGGCAGTCGTGTATTTCTTTTTCCGATGCATTATTCCTTCCTTACTGCATCCCTCGCTCACTTACATTGACGAATTAACACAGAAATTACGTCGCTACGATATACTCTGTGTTCCATGACCTCTTCTTCAGAATCGAATTTTGTATCTACGCAACGACTGGATTTTCTTTTGGGAGTCGGGTATCTATTTTCCGATGCATAATTCCTTCCTTACTGCATCCCTCGCTCTATCACAATGACGAATTAACACAGAAATAGCGTCGCTATGGAATTCTCTGGGTTCCATGCCTTCTCCTTCTGAAACGAGTAACGTTAGTATGGCAACGACAGGATTTATTTTGGAAGTCGAGTATCCCATTCCAGATACATTATACCTACTTTACTGCATCCCTCACTCCATCACACTGACGAAAAAACACAGAAAATATGTCGTTATGAAAAACTCTGTTTTCCATGCCTGCTCCTTCTGAATCCAGTAACGTTTCTACGGCAAAGACAGGATTTTCTTTTGGAAGTCGAGTTTCTCTTTTCCGATGCATTATTCCTTCTTAACTGCATCTGTCGCTATGAAATACTCTGGGTTCCATGCCTCCTCCTTCTGATTCGAGTAACGTTTCTACTGCAACGACAGTATTTTCTTTTGGGAGTCGAGTATCTCTTTTCCGATTCATTATTCCTTCTTTACTGCATCCCTCGCTCCCTCACACTGACGAATTAACACATAAATTGCGTCGCTATGAAATACTCTAGTTTCCATGCCTTTTCCTTCCCAATCGAGTAACGTTTCTACGGCAACGACTGGATGTTCTTTTGGAAGACGAGTAAGTCTCTTCCAATGCAGTATTACTTCTTTACTGCATCCCTCGCTCCATCACATTTACGAATTAACACAGATATTGCATGCCTATGAAATACTCTGGGTTCCATGCCTTCTGCTTCCGAATCGACTAACGTTTCTACGGCAAAGACAGGATTCTCTTTTGGGTGTCGAGTATCCGTTTTCCGATGCATTATTCCTTCTTTACTGCATCCCTCGCCCCCTCACATTGACGAATTAACACATATATTGCGTGCCTATGAAATACTCTGGGTTCCATGCCTTCTCCTTCCGAATCGAGTAACGTTTCTACGGCAACGACAGGATTTTCTTTTGCGAGTCGAGTATCCCTTTCCCGTTGCATTATTAGTTCTTTACTGCATCCCTCGCTCCATTACATTTACGAATTAACACAGAAATTGCGTCGCTATGAGATACTCTGGGTTCCCAGCCTTCTCCTTCTGAATCGAGATACGTTTCTTCTCCTATGCATTTTCCTTCTTTATTGGATACCTCGCTCTCTGACAAAGACGTATTTACACAGAAATTGCGTCGCTATGAGATACAGTGGGTTCCCAGGTTTCTCCATCTAAATGGAGATACGTTACTACGGAAACGATAGGTTATTGTTTAGGGAGTTGAGTATCTCTTTTCCGATGCATTATTCCTCCTTTACTGCATCCCTCGCTCCCTCACAATGGCTTAATTACACAGAAACTGCGTCGCTATGATACCCTCTGGGTTCACAGCCTTCTCCTTCTGAATCGAGATACGTTTCTACAGAAACGATAGGATTTTCTTTTGGGAGTCGAGTATCTCTTTTCCGATGTATTATTCCTTCTTTACTGCATCCCTCGCTATCTCACAATGTCGTACTTACACAGAAATTGCGTCGCTATGATATCTTCTGGGTTCCCAGCCTTCTCCTTCTGAATCGAGATACCTTTCTACATAAACGATAGCATTTTCTTTTGGGAGTCAAGTACCTCTTTTCCGATGCATTATTCCTCCTTTACTCCATCCCTCGCTACCTCACAATGTCGTACATACACAGAAATTGCGTAGCTATAATATACTCTGGGTTCCCAGGCTTCTCCTTCTGAATCGAGATACGTTTCGACGGAAACGAATTGATTTTCTTTTGGGAGTCGAGTATATCTTTTCCGATGCATTATTCCTCCTTTACTGCATCCCTAGCTTCCTCACATTGACGAATTAACGCACAATTTGCATCGATATGAAATACTCTGGGTTTCCAGCCTTCTCCTTCTGAATCGAGGTACATTTCTACAGAAACAATAGGATATAATTTTGGGAGTCGAGTATCTCTTTTCCGATGAAATTTCCATCATTATTGCATCCCTCGCCCCTTCACAATGGCGTATTTACACAGAAATGTCGTCGCTATGAGATACACTGGGTTCCCAGCCTTCTCCTTCTGAATCGAGATACGTTACTACAAAAACGATAGGTTTTTCTTTTGGGAGTCGAGTATCTCTTTTCCGATTAATTATTCTTTCTTTACTGCATCCCTCGGTACCACACAATGTCGTACTTACACAGAAATTGCGTCGCTATGATATCCTCCGGGTTCCCAGCCTTCTCCTTCTGAATTGCGATATTTTTCTACGGAAACAATAGGATTTTCTTTTGGGAGAAGAGTATCTCTTTTCTGATGCATTATTCCTTCTTTACTGCATCCCTCGCTCCCTCACATTGACGTATTAACACACAATTAGCGTCCATATTAAATACTCTGGGTTCCCTGCATTCGCCTTCAAAATCGAGATACGTTTCTACGGAAACGCTAGGATTTTCTTTTGGGGTTCGTGTATCTCTTTTCCGATGGTATTATTCCTCCTTTACTGCATCCCTCGATTCCTCACATTAACGAATTAACACATAATTTGCATCGATATTAAATACTCTGGGTTCCCAGCCTTCTCCTTCTGAATCGAGATACGTTTCTACGGAAAATATAGGATTTTCTTTTGGGAGTAGAGTATCCCTTTTCTGATGCATTATTCCTTCTTTTTTCCATCCCTTGCTCCCTCAAAATGGCGTATTTACACAGAAATTACGTCGCTATGACATACTCTGTGTTCCCAGCCTTTTCCTTATGAATGGAGATACGATTCTACGGAAACGATAGGATTTTCTTTTGGGAGTCGTCTATCTCTTTTCCGATGCATTATTCCTTCTTTACTGCATCCCTCGCTACCTCACAATGTCGTACTTACACAGAAATTGCGTCGCTATGAGATACTCTGGGTTCCCAGCCTGCTCCTTCTGAATGGAAATACGTTTCTACGGAAACGATATGATTTTCTTTTGGGAGTCGAGTATCTCTTTTCTGATGCATTATTCCTATTTCATTGCATCCCTCGCTTCCTCACAATGGCGTATTTACACAGAATTTGCGTCGCTATGAGATACTCTGAGTTCCCTGCCCTCTCCTTCTGAATCGAGATAAGTTTCTACGGAAACGATAGGATTTTCTTTTGGGAGTCGAGTAACTGTTTTCCGATGAAATTTCATTCTTTATTGCATCCCTCGCTCCTTCACAAAGGCGTATTTACACAGAAATTGCGTAGCTATGAGATACTCTGGGTTCCCAGCCTTCTCCTTCTGAATCGAGATATGTTACTATGGAAACGATAGGATTTTCTTTTGGGAGTCGAGTATCTCCTTTCCGATGCATTATTCCTTCTTTACTAAATCCCTCGCTACCTCACAATGTCGTACTTACTCAGAAATTGCGTATCTATGATATCCTCTGGGCTCCCAGCATCCTCCTTCCGAATCGAGATACGTTTCTACGGAAACGATAGGATTATATTTTGGGAGTAGAGTATCTCCCTTCTGATGCATTATTCCTTCTTGACTACATCCCTCGCTCCCTCACAATGGGGTATTTACACCGAAATTGCGTCGCTATGAGATACTCTGGGTTCCCAGCCTTCTCCTTCTGAATGGAAATACGTTTCTATGGAAACGATTGGATTTTCTTTTCGGAGTCGATTATCTCTTTTCTGATGCATTAGTCCTTCTTTACTGCATCCCTCGCTCCCTCACAATGGCTTATTTATACAGAAATTGTGTCGCTATGAGATACTCTGGGTTCCCAGCCTTCTCCTTCTGAATCGATATACGTTATTACGGAAACGAAAGGATTTTCTTTTGGGAGTCGAGCATCCCTCTTCTGATGCATTATTCCTTCTTTACTCCATCCCTTGCTCCCTCAAAATGGCGTATTTACACAGACATTTCGTCGCAATGAGGTACATTGGGTTTCCAGGCTTCTCCTTCTGTAACGAGAAACGTTTCTACGAAAACGATAGGACATTCTTTTGGGAGTCAAGTATCTCTTTTCCGATGCATTATTCCTCCTTTACTGCATCCCTCGCTCCCTCACAGTGGCGTATTTGCACAGAAATTGCGTCGCTATGAGATACTCTGGGTTCCCAGCCTTATCCTTCTGAATCGAGATACGTTTATTCTCCGATGCATTTTCCTTCTTTATTGGATCCCTCGCTCCCTGACAAAGGCGTATTTACACAGAAATTGCGTCGCTATGACATACACTGGTTTCTCAGCCTTCTCCTTCTCAATCTAGATACGTTTCTAGGGAAACGTTAGGATTTTCTTTTGGGAGTAGAGTATCTCATTTCTGATGCATCATTCCTTTTTTTACTGCATCCCTCAGTCCCTCCCAATGATGAATTAACAAACAATTTGCGTCCATATGAAATACTCTGGGTTTCCTGCATTCTCCTTCTAAATCGAGATACGTTACTACGGAAAAAATAGGATTTTCTTTTGCGATTCGAGTATCTCTTTTCCGATGCGATATTCCTTCTTTACTGCATCCCTCGCTACCTCACAATGTCGTACTTACACAGAAATTGCGTCGCTATTATATCCTCTGCGTTCCCAGCTTTCTCCATCTGAATCGAGATACGTTTCTACGGAAACGACAGGATTTTCTTTTGGGAGTCGAGTACATGTTTTCCGATGCATTATTCCTCCCCTACTGCATCCGTCGCTCCTTCACAATGCCCTATTTACACAGAAATAGCGTCGCTATGATATCCTCTGGGTTCCCAGCCTTCTCCTTCTGAATCGAGATACGTTTCTACGTAAACGATAGGATTTTCTTTTGGGAGTCGAGTATTTCTTTTCCGATGCATTATTCCTTGTTTACTGCATCCCTCGCTTCCTCACAATGGCGTATTTACACAGAAATTGCGTCGCTATGGGATACTCTGTTCTCCCAGTCATCTCCTTCGGAATCGAGATACATTTCTACGGAAACGACAGGATTTTCTTTTGGGAGTTGAGTACATCTTTTCCGATGCATTATTCCTCCCCTACTGCATCCGTCGCTCCTTCACAATGCCTTATTTACACAGAAATAGCGTCGCTATGATATCCTCTGGGTTCCCAGCCTTCTCCTTCTGAATCGAGATACGTTTCTACGTAAACGATAGGATTTTCTTTTGGGAGTAGAGTATCTCTTTTCCGATGCATCATTCATTCTTTACTGCATCCCTCGCTCCCTCACAATGGCGTATTTACACAGAGATAGCGTCGCTATTAGATACTCTGGGTTCCCAGCCTTCTCCTTCTGAATGGAAATACGTTTCTATGGAAACGATATGATTTTCTTTTGGGAGTCGAGTATCTCTTTTCTGATGCATTATTCCTATTTTATTGCATCCCTCGCTTCCTCACAATGGCGTATTTACACAGAATTTGCGTCGCTATGAGATACTCTGGGCTCCCAGCCTTCTCCTTCTGAATCGAGATATGTTACTATGGAAACGATAGGATTTTCTTTTGGGAGTCGAGTATCTCCTTTCCGATGCATTATTCCTTCTTTACTAAATCCCTCGCTACCTCACAATGTCGTACTTACTCAGAAATTGCGTATCTATGATATCCTCTGGGCTCACAGCATCCTCCTTCCGAATCGAGATACGTTTCTACGGAAACGATAGGATTTTCTTTTGGGAGTCGAGTATATCTTTTCCGATGCATTATTCCTCCATTACTGCATCCCTCACACCCTCACAATGCCTTATTTCCACAGAAATTGCGTCGCTATGATATCCTCTGGGCTCCCAGCATCCTCCTTCCGAATCGAGATACGTTTCTACGTAAACGATAGGATTTTCTTTTGGGAGTAGAGTATCTCTTTTCCGATGCATTATTCATTCTTTACTGTATCCCTCGCTCCCTCACATTGTCGAATTAACACACAATTTGCGATCATATGAAATACTCTGGGTTCCCTGCATTCTCCCTCTAAATCGAGATACGTTACTACGGAAACGCTAGGATTTTCTTTTGGGAGTCGTGTATCTCTTTTCCGATGCATTATTCCTCCTTTACTGCATCCCTTGCTTACTCACATTGACGAATTAACACACAATTTGCATCGATATGAAATACTCTGGGTTCCCAGCCATGTCCTTCTGAATCAAGTTCGTTTCTAGAGAAACAATAGGGTATCCTTTTGGGAGTCGAGTATCTCTTTTCCGATGAAATTTCCTTCTTTATTGCGTCCCTCGCTCCTTCAAAAAGCGTATTTACACAGAAATTGCGTCGCTATGAGATACTCTGGGATCCCAGCCTTCTCCATCTGAATGGAAATACGTTTCTATGGTAACGATAGGACTTTCTTTTCGGAGTCGAATATCTCTTTTCTGATGCATTTGTGCTTCTTTACTGCATCCCACGCTCCATCACAATGGCGTATTTATACAGAAATTGTGTCGCTATGAGGTACTCTGGGTTCCCAGCCTTCTCCTTCTGAATCGAGATACGTTATTACGGAAACGAAAGGATTTTCTTTAGGGAGTCGAGCATCCCTCTTCTGATGCATTATTCCTTCTTTACTCCATCCCTTGCTCCCTCTTAATGGCGTATTTACACAGAAATTGCGTCGCTATGAGATACATTGGGTTTCCAGGCTTCTCCTTATGTAACGAGAAACGTTTCTACGAAAACGATAGGACATTCTTTTGGGAGTCGAGTATCTCTTTTCCGATGCATTATTCCTGCTTTACTGCATCCCTCGCTCCCTCACAGTGGCGTATCTACACAGAAATTGCGTCGCTATGAGATACTCTGGGTTCTCAGCCTTCTCCTTCTGAATCGAGATACAATTCTTCTCCGATGCATTTTCCTTCTTTATTGCATCCCTCGCTCACTGACAAAGGCGTATTTACACAGAAATTGCGTCGCTATGTGATACACTGGTTTCTCAGCCTTCTCCTTCTCAATCGAGATACGTTTCTATGGAAACGATTTGATTTTCTTTTGGGAGTAGAGTATCTCTTTTCCGATGCGATATTCCTTCGTTATTGCATTACACAGAAATTGCGTCGCTATGAGATACACTGGGTTCCCAGCCTTCTCCTTCTCAATGGAGATACGTTACTACGGAAACGATAGGCTTTTCTTTTGGCACTCGAGTATCTCTTTTCCGATTAATTATTCCTCCTTTACTGCATCCCTCGCTACCTCACAATGTCGTACTTACACAGTAATTGCGTCGCTACGATATCCTCTGGGTTCAAGGCTTCTCCTTCTGAATCGAGATACGTTACTATGGAAACGATAGGATTTCCTTTTAGGAGTCGAGTATCGCTTTTCCGATGCATTATTCCTCCTTTACTGCATTCCTCACTCCCCCACATTGACGAATTAACACACAATTTGCATCGATATGAAATATTCTGGGTTCCCAGCCATCTCCTTCTGAATCGAGGTATGTTTCTACAGAAACAATAGCATATCCTTTTGGGAGTCGAGTATCTCTTTTCCGATGAATTTTCATTCTTTATTGCATCCCTCGCTCCTTCACAAAGGCGTATTTACACAGAAATTGCGTCGCTATGAGATACACTGGGTTCCCAGCCTTCTCCTTCTGAATCGAGAGACGTTACTACGAAAACGATAGGATTTTCTTTTGGGAGTCCAGTATCTCTCTTCCGATGAATTTTCCTTCCTTATTGCATCCCTCGCTCCTTCACAAAGGCGTATTTACACAGAAATTGCGTCGCTATGAGATACACTGGGTTCCCAGCTTTCTCCATCTGAATCGAGATACGTTTCTACTGAAACTATAGGATTTTCGTTTAAGAGTAGAATATCTCTTTTCCGATGCCTTATTCCTTCTTTACTGCATCCCTAGCTCCCTCACATTGACGAATTAACACACAATTTGCGTCCATAAGAAATACTCTGGGTTCCCAGCCTTCTCCTTCTGAATCGAGATACTTTTCTACATAAACGATAGGATTTTCTTTTGGGTGTCGAGTATTTCTTTTCCGATGCATTATTCCTTCTTTACTGCATCCCTCGCTTCCTCACAATGGCGTATTTACACAGAAATTGCGTCGCTATGGGATACTCTGTTTTCCCAGACTTCTCCTTCTGAATCGAGATACATTTCTACGGAAACGACAGGATTTTCTTTTGGGAATCGAGTACATCTTTTCCGAAGCATTATTCCTCCCCTACTGCATCCCTCGCTCCTTCACAATGCCTTATTTACACTGAAATTGCGTCGCTATGATATCCTCTGGGTTCCCAGCCTTCTCCTTCTGAATGGAGATACGTTTCTACGTAAACGATAGGATTTCCTTTTGGGAGTAGAGTATCTCTTTTCCAATGCATTATTCATTCTTTACTGCATCCCCCGCTCCCTCACAATGGCGTATTTACACAGAAATTGTGTCGCTATGAGATACTCTGGGTTCCCAGTCTTCTCCTTCTGAATCGAGATACGTTACTACGGAAACGAAAGGATTTTCTTTTGGGAGTCGAGCATCCCTTTTCTGATGCATTATTCCTTGTTTATTCCATACCTTGATCCCTCAAAATGGCGTATTTACACAGAAATTACGTCGCTTTGAGATACTCTGTGCTCCCAGCCTCCTCCTTATGAATGGAGATACGTTTCTACGGAAACGATAGGATTTTCTTTTGGGAGTCGAGTATCTCTTCTCCGATGCATTATTCCTTCTTTACTGCATCCCTCGCTGCTTCACAAAGGCGTACTTACACAGAAATTGCGTCGCTATGATATCCTCTGTGTTTCCAGCTTTCTCCATCTGAATCGAGATACGTTTCTACGGAAACTATAGGATTTTCTTTTAAGAGTAGAATATCTCTTTTCCGATGCCTTATTCCTTCTTTACTGCATCCCTCGCTCCCTCACATTGACGCATTAACACACAATTTGCGTCCATAAGAAATACTCTGGGTTCCCAGGCTTCTCCTTCTGAATCGAGATACTTTTCTACATAAACGATAGGATTTTCTTTTGGGAGTCGAGTATTTCTTTTCCGATGCATTATTCCTTCTTTACTGCATCCCTCGCTTCCTCACAATGACGTATTTACACAGAAATTGCGTCACTATGGGATACTCTGTTTTCCCAGTCTTCTCCTTCTGAATCGAGATACATTTCTACGGAAACGACAGTATTTTCTTTTGGGAGTCGAGTACATCTTTTACGATGCATTATTCCTCAACTACTGCATCCCTCGCTCCTTCACAATGCCTTATTTACACAGAAATTGCGTCGCTATGATATCCTCTGGGTTCCCAGCCTTCTCCTTCTGAATCGAGATACGTTTCTACGTTAACGATAGGATTTTCTTTTGGGAGTAGAGTATCTCTTTTCCGATGCATTATTCATTCTTTACTGAATCCCTCGCTCCCTCACATTGACGAATTAACACACAATTTGCGTCCATATGAAATACTCTGGGTTCCCTGCATTCGCCTTCTAAATCGAGATACGTTTCTACGGAAACGCTAGGATTTTCTTTTGGGAGTCGAGTATCTCTTTTCCGATGCATTATTCCTTCTTTACTGCATCCCTCGCGCCCTCACAATGGCGTATTTACACAGAGATTGCGTCGCTATGAGTTACTCTGGGTTCCCAGCCTTCTCCTTCTGAATCGAGATACGTTACTACGGAAACGAAAGGATTTTCTTTTGGGAGTCAAGCATCCCTCTTCTGATGCATTATTCCTTCTTTATTCCATCCCTTGCTCCCTCAAAATTTCGTATTTACACAGAAATTACGTCGCTATGAGATACTCTGGGTTTCAAGGCTTCTCCATTTGTAACGAGAAACGTTTCTACGGAAACGACAGGATTTTCTTTTGGGAGTCGAGTATATCTTTTCCGATGCATTATTCCTCCATTACTGCATCCCTCGCTCCCTCAGAATGCCTTATTTACACATAAATTGCGTCGCTATGATATCCTCTGGGTTCCCAGCTTTCTCCTTCTGAATCGACGTACGTTTCTACGTAAACGATAGGATTTTCTTTTGGGAGTAGAGTATCTCTTTTACGATGCATTATTCATTCTTTACTGTTTCCCTCGCTCCCTCACATTGTCGAATTAACACACAATTTGCGTCCATATGAAATACTCTGTGTTCCCTGCATTTTCCTTCTAAATCGAGATACGTTTCTACGGAATCACTAGGATTTTCTTTTGGGAGTCGAGTATCTGTTTTCCGATGCATTATTCCTCCTTTACTGCATCCCTTGCTTACTCACATTGCCGAATTAACACACAATTTGCATCGATATGAAATACTCTGGGTTCCCAGCCTTCTCCTTCCGAATCGAGATACGTTTCTACGGAAACGATAGGAATTTCTTTTGGGAGTAGAGTATCTCCTTTCTGATGCATTATTCCTTCTTGACTACATCCCTCGCTCCCTCACAATGGGGTATTTACACCGAAATTGCGTCGCTATGAGATACTCTGGGTTCCCAGCCTTCTTCTTCTGAATGGAAATACGTTTCTATGGAAACGATAGGATTTTCTTTTCGGAGTCGAATATCTCTTTTCTGATGCATTAGTCCTTCTTTACTGCATCCCTCGCTCCCTCACAGTGGCGTATCTACACAGAAATTGCGTCGCTATGAGATACTCTGGGTTCTCAGCTTTCTCCTTCTGAATCGAGATACAATTCTTCTCCGATGCATTTTCCTTCTTTATTGCATCCCTCGCTCTCTGACAAAGGCGTGTTTACACAGAAATTGCGTCGCTATGTGATACACTGGTTTCTCAGCCTTCTCCTTCTCAATCGAGATACGTTTCTATGGAAACGATTTGATTTTCTTTTGGGAGTAGAGTATCTCTTTTCCGATGCGATATTCCTTCGTTATTGCATCCCTCGCTCCCTCACAATGGCGTATTTACACAGAAATTGCGTCGCTATGAGATACACTGGGTTCCCAGCCTTCTCCTTCTCAATGGAGATACGTTACTACGGAAACGATAGGCTTTTCTTTTGGCACTCGAGTATCTCTTTTCCGATTAATTATTCCTCCTTTACTGCATCCCTCGCTACCTCACAATGTCGTACTTACACAGTAATTGCGTCGCTACGATATCCTCTGGGTTCAAGCCTTCTCCTTCTGAATCGAGATACGTTACTACGGAAACGATAGGATTTCCTTTTAGGAGTCGAGTATCGCTTTTCCGATGCATTATTCCTCCTTTACTGCATTCCTCACTCCCCCACATTGACGAATTAACACACAATTTGCATCGATATGAAATATTCTGGGTTCCCAGCCATCTCCTTCTGAATCGAGGTATGTTTCTACAGAAACAATAGCATATCCTTTTGGGAGTCGAGTATCTCTTTTCCGATGAATTTTCATTCTTTATTGCATCCCTCGCTCCTTCACAAAGGCGTATTTACACAGAAATTGCGTCGCTATGAGATACACTGGGTTCCCAGCCTTCTCCTTCTGAATCGAGAGACGTTACTACGAAAACGATAGGATTTTCTTTTGGGAGTCCTATCTCTCTTCCGATGAATTTTCCTTCCTTATTGCATCCCTCGCTCCTTCACAAAGGCGTATTTACACAGAAATTGCGTCGCTATGAGATACACTGGGTTCCCAGCTTTCTCCATCTGAATCGAGATACGTTTCTACTGAAACTATAGGATTTTCGTTTAAGAGTAGAATATCTCTTTTCCGATGCCTTATTCCTTCTTTCTGCATCCCTAGCTCCCTCACATTGACGAATTAACACACAATTTGCGTCCATAAGAAATACTCTGGGTTCCCAGCCTTCTCCTTCTGAATCGAGATACTTTTCTACATAAACGATAGGATTTTCTTTTGGGTCGAGTATTCTTTTTTTTTTTTTTTTTTTTTTTTTTTTTTTTTTCGATGCATTATTCCTTCTTTACTGCATCCCTCGCTTCCTCACAATGGCGTATTTACACATACTTTGAGTTCCTTTATTCAAAGGAAACCGTTACCGGTTTCGAATCGTTGCGATTCATCATCAGACGGTTTACACGCTTTCTTTCTACATTTGGTGTGTTTTTATAGATTAATTGTCGTGAAACGTCGGTTTCGAGTGTTTGTTTCCATAACGTTCATCCAATCGATGTAAATGCATTCGCACTGCATCCTCGTTGTTGCACACGTAATAGTTCTCACTGTACACTTTACATTTGTCGCTGAGATCATTCCAACGTCGCTATGGGATACTCTGTTTTCCCAGACTTCTCCTTCTGAATCGAGATACATTTCTACGGAAACGACAGGATTTTCTTTTGGGAATCGAGTACATCTTTTCCGAAGCATTATTCCTCCCCTACTGCATCCCTCGCTCCTTCACAATGCCTTATTTACACCGAAATTGCGTCGCTATGATATCCTCTGGGTTCCCAGCCTTCTCCTTCTGAATGGAGATACGTTTCTACGTAAACGATAGGATTTTCTTTTGGGAGTAGAGTATCTCTTTTCCAATGCATTATTCATTCTTTACTGCATCCCCCGCTCCCTCACAATGGCGTATTTACACAGAAATTGTGTCGCTATGAGATACTCTGGGTTCCCAGTCTTCTCCTTCTGAATCGAGATACGTTACTACGGAAACGAAAGGATTTTCTTTTGGGAGTCGAGCATCCCTTTTCTGATGCATTATTCCTTGGTTATTCCATACCTTGATCCCTCAAAATGGCGTATTTACACAGAAATTACGTCGCTTTGAGATACTCTGTGTTCCCAGCCTCCTCCTTATGAATGGAGATACGTTTCTACGGAAACGATAGGATTTTCTTTTGGGAGTCGAGTATCTCTTCTCCGATGCATTATTCCTTCTTTACTGCATCCCTCGCTGCTTCACAAAGGCGTACTTACACAGAAATTGCGTCGCTATGATATCCTCTGTGTTTCCAGCTTTCTCCATCTGAATCGAGATACGTTTCTACGGAAACTATAGGATTTTCTTTTAAGAGTAGAATATCTCTTTTCCGATGCCTTATTCCTTCTTTACTGCATCCCTCGCTCCCTCACATTGACGCATTAACACACAATTTGCGTCCATAAGAAATACTCTGGGTTCCCAGGCTTCTCCTTCTGAATCGAGATACTTTTCTACATAAACGATAGGATTTTCTTTTGGGAGTCGAGTATTTCTTTTCCGATGCATTATTCCTTCTTTACTGCATCCCTCGCTTCCTCACAATGACGTATTTACACAGAAATTGCGTCACTATGGGATACTCTGTTTTCCCAGTCTTCTCCTTCTGAATCGAGATACATTTCTACGGAAACGACAGTATTTTCTTTTGGGAGTCGAGTACATCTTTTACGATGCATTATTCCTCAACTACTGCATCCCTCGCTCCTTCACAATGCCTTATTTACACAGAAATTGCGTCGCTATGATATCCTCTGGGTTCCCAGCCTTCTCCTTCTGAATCGAGATACGTTTCTACGTTAACGATAGGATTTTCTTTTGGGAGTAGAGTATCTCTTTTCCGATGCATTATTCATTCTTTACTGAATCCCTCGCTCCCTCACATTGACGAATTAACACACAATTTGCGTCCATATGAAATACTCTGGGTTCCCTGCATTCGCCTTCTAAATCGAGATACGTTTCTACGGAAACGCTAGGATTTTCTTTTGGGAGTCGAGTATCTCTTTTCCGATGCATTATTCCTTCTTTACTGCATCCCTCGCGCCCTCACAATGGCGTATTTACACAGAGATTGCGTCGCTATGAGTTACTCTGGGTTCCCAGCCTTCTCCTTCTGAATCGAGATACGTTACTACGGAAACGAAAGGATTTTCTTTTGGGAGTCAAGTATCTCTTTTCCGATGCATTATTCCATCTTTACTGCAACCCTCGCTTCCTCACATTGGCGTATTTACACAGAAATTGCGTCGCTATGGGATACTCTGTATCCCCAGACTTATCCTTCTGAATCGAGGTACGTTTCTACGGAAACGACAGATTTTTCTTTTGGGAGTCGAGTATATCTTTTCCGATGCATTATTCCTCCATTCTTGCATCCCTCGCTCCCTCTCAATGCCTTATTTACACAGAAATTGCGTCGCTATGATATCTTCTGGGTTCCCAGCCTTCTCCTTCTAAATTGAGATACGTTTCTACGGAAGCGCTAGGATTCTCTTTTGGGAGTAGAGTATCTCTTTTCCGATACATTATTCCTCCTTTACTGCGATCCCCCCCGCCCTCCCCCCCCCCACACACACGTGGACGAATTAGCAAACAATTTGCGACTATATGAAATACTCTGGGTTCCCTGCATTGTCCTTCTAAATCGAGATACGTTTCTACTGAAACGATAGAATTTTCTTTTGGTAGTTGAGTATCTCTTTTCCGAGGTATTAAACCTTCTTTACTGCATCCCTCGCACCCTCACATTGACGAATTAACACACAATTTGCGTCCATATGAAATACTCTGCGTTACCTGCATTGTCCTTCTAAATCGGCATATGTTTCTACGGAAACGATAGGATTTTCTTTTGGGAGTCGAGTATCTCTTTTCCGATGCATTATTCCTCCTTTACTGCATCCCTCGCTCCCTCACATTGACGAATTAACACACAATTTGCGTCCATATGCAATACTCTGGGTTCCTTGCATTGTCCTTCTAAATCGAAATACGTTTCTATGGAAACGATAGGATTTTCTTTTGGGAGTCGAGTATCTCTTTTGCGATGCATTATTCCTCCTTTACTGCATCCCTCGCTCCCTCACATTCAAGAATTAACACACAAATTGCGTCCATATGAAATACTCTAGTTTCCCTGCATTGTCCTTCTAAATCGAGATACGTTTCTACGGAAACGATGTTGATTTTCTTTTGGGAGTCGAGTATCTCTTTTCCGAAGAAATTATTCCTTCTTTACTGCATCCCTCGCTCCTCACATTCACGAATTAACACACAATTTATGGCCATTTGAAATACTCTGGGTTCCCTGCATTATCCTTCTAAATCGAGATACGTTTCTATGGAACCGATAGGATTTTCTTTTGGGATTTTGTCATATGATGACATGTTGGAGACCGTGGCTGTTTTTGAAGACAAATGTTGATGGTGTTAAGACAGCAACCAGCCACAAATTTACTTTGAGTTCCTTTATTCAAAGGAAACCGTTACCGGTTTCGAATCGTTGCGATTCATCATCAGACGGTTTACACGCTTTCTTTCTACATTTGGTGTGTTTTTATAGATTAATTGTCGTGAAACGTCGGTTTCGAGTGTTTGTTTCCATAACGTTCATCCAATCGATGTAAATGCATTCGCACTGCATCCTCGTTGTTGCACACGTAATAGTTCTCACTGTACACTTTACATTTGTCGCTGAGATCATTCCAACCACGCACCACATGTTTTGGTACATACAAAGAACTTACAAACATATAGGTGTCACAGATGCTATAATGTATCTTAACATTTGACGATGATGTCCTATGTTTGGAAAGAATCATATATTCTTTTACAAAATTGTAATGTCTTTTACATTAGTACAGAGAGTTTTTTTTGCTAATTTAATTATAAAGGTTTTTATATATATTTAGAACTGTATTGGTAAAATAGTACATTATTTTATTACATTTGGCAGCATGAGAATTATAGTAACATATAAATTTTCCACTTGATCTGCAGATAGGTGTATTAATATTATTTGCTATGGAGGCTGGAAAGTAATTTTTGAAAATTTTTCAGGAAAGGGGTGTTAGCCAACTCTGTTTGTTCGTTAAGGATATAGTCTGGGGTGCTGTTTTTCTGTGTGTGAATTTCTAATTCTTCTAATATATTCATAGTGGCCCCTTTTTCTGTTAGATGTAAAATCTTTAAATTGTCCTCAATGTTTGTTACTGAATGGTTTTCTTCAGCAATATGGGCTGCAAATGCTGATTTGTTCAGGTTACCGAGTCTTAGAGCGTCAATATGTTCTTTATATCTAATTTCAAAACTTCTGCCTGTCTGTCCAATGTAGAATTTTGGGCATGTATCACATTTGAGTTTGTATATTCCTGATTCACGGTAGGGACTCTTGGAGGTGTTTACATCATGGATCACTTTTTGTTGTAATTTATTATTTGTGGAAAAGCTGATTTTGATATTTTTCTTCTTTTTAAATGAGTTTGCTATTTGGTATGAAAGTGGGCCTATGTATGGGAGAGTAGCATATTTGGGTTTGGCTTCAGTGGCACACTGCTTTGGCTTGAAGTGACTGCTGTGAGGTGGACATGTGGGTTTTGTCTGCATTTTCTTGTGGAGTTTTTCTATTATTGTGGGTTTATATTCATTATTACGAGCAACTGTTTTAATTATCTTGATTTCATTTTGCTGGTCTGTGTCACTCATTGGTACTTTTTTAATTCGGTGTAGCATTGTTCTGAAATATGCCATTTTTTGTTGGCGGGGGTGGCAAGATGAGTTGCTAATACTGACATCTGTTGTGGTAGGTTTTCTGTAAATACTGAATTGATGTTTATTGTTACTATTGCAAATTTTCAGGTCAAGAAAGTTAATGCTTTTATTAGTTTCATGTTCAACTGTGAATTTAATATTTTTGTGCATTTTGCTAAGATCTGCTGCTAATGTATCTATTTCATTGCTTGTACCATCAAAAAGCAGTATTGTATCATCAACATATCTTCTGTAGTATATTATTTTGTTTGAGATGTGCTGGTTGGCAGAAAAGAATTTTTGTTCTATATGGTTGATGTAAATGTCAGCCAATATCCCAGCTAAGCTACTTCCCATTGCCAAACCATCATGTTGTTGGTAAGGTTTGTTGTTGAAGTTAAAGTAATTATGCTCTAGAATAAGTGAAAGTATTTCTATGAGTTCACAGATCTCTGCAACAGTAATTTTCTTATATTTAAGCAGATTGTATCTTATAATATTAATAGTCTCTTTTACAGGGATGTTCATGTACAGGTTGACTATGTCTAGTGATGCTAATTTAGCTGTTGGTGGGATGTGGATGTCTTTAATTAAGCTTATGAGTTCGTGTGTGTTATGTATGGTGTAGTTATTTTCAAATGTATAGTATTTGGTAATGAGGTCTTTTAATTTATGGCTTATGAAGTATGCAGGGCTGTTTCTGGAGTTAACAATCGGGCGAATGGGACAATTTTCTTTATGAACCTTTGGCTGTGCCCGCAGTTTTGGTGCCGAGGGATTCATTGTTATGCAGTTACGTATTTCATATTTGTTCAGTAAAAAGTTACAGTTATGTAGTAGCTTTCGGAGTTTAGTTTGGAATTTCACTGTAGGATCTGTCTTATTTCAGTTATATTGTTGCTATGGAAAAATTGCAAGGTTTTCTCTACATATTCTCCTTCATGCATTATGATTAAAGAATTTCCTTTGTCAGCTTTTACTATGAGTGCTTTACTTTCAGACAGCTTGCTGTTAATACTTTTCAAATCTTTAAGTTCAGTGTTTTTGCGGGTATTATTTGTTTGAAGTTGTTTCATTATCAGTTTATTTGTCTTGTATGCAACTGCATTTTTCTCACATGTGTCTAGTTTTGCTGTGTCACAAGCAAGTTTTGTGCAGGCTATGAGGTTTTTAACACTGTGATTATTGAGATTTGTTCCAATATTATGTTTCAGACCTTTATTTAACAAAGTGAGTTCACTGCTGCTAAATTGGATGTCAGTTGTATTAATGACTCTATCAAAAAATTTGTGTTGGCTTAGCTGTTTGTTATTATCAAACTCTGGATTGTTTATAGATTTTAAGGCTTCAATTTTCTTTTTGTGTTTGGATAGGATAATCTTTTGTTCTTTGTCTACTTTATCGTCTATGTGCTGTAGGATGTGCGAGAATTGTAAAGGTGAGAAGCTGTGTCCTAGCTGCAGATGCAAGTTGTATATGACATTGTTTAAGTGTTCTTTTTTCTTGTATTGCATTTTAATCTCTGTTTTTAGCCATATATTTTCACATTTTTGCTTAGCAAATCTGGCAGCTTTAGTTTTGCAGTTAATTTTGACTTTGACACATTTTGGGACTATTTTAAGTGACATACACTCTTTGTTGAATTTAATGTTAAGAGACGTTTTCATTAGGTTAATTTTATGTTTCTTGAAAGCATGTATATTTCTCATTACCTGGTGAGGTAAGCTTAATGCAATTTTGTCATATGATGACATGTTGGAGACCGTGGCTGTTTTTGAAGACAAATGTTGATGGTGTTAAGACAGCAACCAGCCACAAATTTACTTTGAGTTCCTTTATTCAAAGGAAACCGTTACCGGTTTCGAATCGTTGCGATTCATCATCAGACGGTTTACACGCTTTCTTTCTACATTTGGTGTGTTTTTATAGATTAATTGTCGTGAAACGTCGGTTTCGAGTGTTTGTTTCCATAACGTTCATCCAATCGATGTAAATGCATTCGCACTGCATCCTCGTTGTTGCACACGTAATAGTTCTCACTGTACACTTTACATTTGTCGCTGAGATCATTCCAACCACGCACCACATGTTTTGGTACATACAAAGAGCTTACAAACATATAGGTGTCACAGATGCTATAATGTATCGTAACATTTGACGATGATGTCCTATGTTTGGAAAGAATCATATATTCTTTTACCAAACTATAATGTCTTTTACATTAGTACAGAGAGTTTTTTTTTTGCTAATTTAATTATAAAGGTTTTTATATATATTTAGAACTGTATTGGTAAAATAGTACATTATTTTATTACATTTGGCAGCATGAGAATTATAGTAATATATTAATTTTCCACTTGATCTGCAGATAGGTGTATTAATATTATTTGCTATGGAGGCTGGAAAGTAATTTTTGAAAATTTTTCAGGAAAGGGGTGTTAGCCAACTCTGTTTGTTCGTTAAGGATATAGTCTGGGGTGCTGTTTTTGTGTGTGTGAATTTCTAATTCTTCTAATATATTCATAGTGGCCCCTTTTTCTGTTAGATGTAAAATCTTTAAATTGTCCTCAATGTTTGCTACTGAATGGTTTTCTTCAGCAATATGGGCTGCAAATGCTGATTTGTTCAGGTTACCAAGTCTTAGAGCGTCAATATGTTCTTTATATCTAATTTCAAAACTTCTGCCTGTCTGTCCAATGTAGAATTTTGGGCATGTATCACATTTGAGTTTGTATATTCCTGATTTACGGTAGGGACTCTTGGAGGTGTTTACATCATGGATCACTTTTTGTTGTAATTTATTATTTGTGTAAAAGCTGATTTTGATATTTTTCTTCGTTTTAAATAAGTTTGCTATTTGGTATGAAAGTGGGCCTATGTATGGGAGAGTAGCATATTTAGGTTTGGCTTCAGTGGCACACTGCTTTGGCTTGAAGTGACTGCTGTGAGGTGGATCTGTGGGTTTTGTCTGCATTTTCTTGTGGAGTTTTTCTATTATTGTGGGTTTATATTCATTATTATGAGCAACTGTTTTAATTATCTTGATTTCATTTTGCTGATCTGTGTCACTCATTGGTACTTTTTTAATTCGGTGTAGCATTGTTCTGAAATATGCCATTTTTTGTTGGCGGGGGTGGCAAGATGAGTTGCTAATACTGACATCTGTTGTGGTAGGTTTTCTGTAAATACTGAATTGATGTTTATTGTTACTATTGCAAATTTTCAGGTCAAGAAAGTTAATGCTTTTATTAGTTTCATGTTCAACTGTGAATTTAATATTTTTGTGCATTTTGCTAAGATCTGCTGCTAATGTATCTAATTCATTGCTTGTACCATCAAAAAGCAGTATTGTATCATCAACATATCTTCTGTAGTATATTATTTTGTTTGAGATGTGCTGGTTGGCAGAGAAGAATTTTTGTTCTATATGGTTGATGTAAATGTCAGCCAATATCCCAGCTAAGCTACTTCCCATTGCCAAACCATCATGTTGTTGGTACAGTTTGTTGTTGAAGTTAAAGTAATTATGCTCTAGAATAAGTGAAAGTATTTCTATGAGTTCACAGATCTCTGCAACAGTAATTTTCTTATATTTAAGCAGATTGTTTCTTATAATATTAATAGTCTCTTTTACAGGGATGTTCGTGTACAGGTTGACTATGTCTAGTGATGCTAATTTAGCTGTTGGTGGGATGTGGATGTCTTTAATTAAGCTTATGAGTTCGTGTGTGTTATGTATGGTGTAGTTATTTTCAAATGTATAGTATTTGGTAATGAGGTCTTTTAATTTACGGCTAATGAAGTATGCAGGGCTGTTTCTGGAGTTAACAATCGGGCAAATGGGACAATTTTCTTTATGAACCTTTGCCTGTGCCCGCAGTTTTGGTGCCGAGGGACTCATTGTTATGCAGTTACGTATTTCATATTTGTTCAGTAAAAAGTTACAGTTATGTAGTAGCTTTCGGAGTTTAGTTTGGAATTTCACTGTAGGATCTGTCTTTATTTCAGTTATATTGTTGCTATGGAAAAATTGCAAGGTTTTCTCTACATATTCTCCTTCATGCATTATGATTAAAGAATTTCCTTTGTCAGCTTTTACTATGAGTGCTTTACTTTCAGACAGCTTGCTGTTAATATTTTTCAAATCTTTAAGTTCAGTGTTTTTGCGGGTATTATTTGTTTGAAGTTGTTTCATTATCAGTTTATTTGTCTTGTATGCAACTGCATTTTTCTCACATGTGTCTAGTTTTGCTGTGTCACAAGCAAGTTTTGTGCAGGCTATGAGGTTTTTAACACTGTGATTATTGAGATTTGTTCCAATATTATGTTTCAGACCTTTATTTAACAAAGTGAGTTCACTGCTGCTAAATTGGATGTCAGTTGTATTAATGACTCTATCAAAAAATTTGTGTTGGCTTAGCTGTTTGTTATTATCAAACTCTGGATTGTTCATAGATTTTAAGGCTTCAATTTTCTTTTTGTGTTTGGATAGGATAATCTTTTGTTCTTTGTCTACTTTATCGTCTATGTGCTGTAGGATGTGCGAGAATTGTAAAGGTGAGAAGCTGTGTCCTAGCTGCAGATGCAAGTTGTATATGACATTGTTTAAGTGTTCTTTTTTCTTGTATTGCATTTTAATCTCTGTTTTTAGCCATATATTTTCACATTTTTGCTTAGCAAATCTGGCAGCTTTAATTTTGCAGTTAATTTTGACTTTGACATATTTTGGGACTATTTTAAGTGACATACACTCTTTGTTGAATTTAATGTTAAGAGACGTTTTCATTAGGTTAACTTTATGTTTCTTGAAAGCATTTATATTTCTCATTACCTGGCGAGGTAAGCTTAATGCAATTTTGTCATATGATGACATGTTGGAGACCGTGGCTGTTTTTGAAGACAAATGTTGATGGTGTTAAGACAGCAACCAGCCACAAATTTACTTTGAGTTCCTTTATTCAAAGGAAACCTTTACCGGTTTCGAATCGTTGCGATTCATCATCAGACAGTTTACACGCTTTCTTTCTACATTTGGTGTGTTTTTATAGATTAATTGTCGTGAAACGTCGGTTTCGAGTGTTTGTTTCCATAACGTTCATCCAATCGATGTAAATGCAATCGCACAGCATCCTCGTTGTTGCACACGTAATAGTTCTCACTGTACACTTTACATTTGTCGCTGAGATCATTCCAACCACGCACCACATGTTTTGGTACATACAAAGAGCTTACAAACATATAGGTGTCACAGATGCTATAATGTATCGTAACATTTGACGATGATGTCCTATGTTTGGAAAGAATCATATATTCTTTTACAAAACTGTAATGTCTTTTACATTAGTACAGAGAGTTTTTTTTTTTGCTAATTTAATTATAAAGGTTTTTATATATATTTAGAACTGTATTGGTAAAATAGTACATTATTTTATTACATTTGGCAGCATGAGAATTATAGTAACATATAAATTTTCCACTTGATCTGCAGATAGGTGTATTAATATTATTTGCTATGGAGGCTAGAAAGATA
The DNA here is from genome assembly GCF_023898315.1 of Schistocerca nitens. Taxonomy (NCBI): domain Eukaryota; kingdom Metazoa; phylum Arthropoda; class Insecta; order Orthoptera; family Acrididae; genus Schistocerca; species Schistocerca nitens. The sequence goes on along the minus strand of NC_064614.1, from coordinate 1,283,525,776 downwards.
TTTTTGAAAATTTTTCAGGAAAGTGGTGTTAGCCAACTCTGTTTGTTCGTTAAGGATATAGTCTGGGGTGCTGTTTTTGTGTGTGTGAATTTCTAATTCTTCTAATATATTCATAGTGGCCCCTTTTTCTGTTAGATGTAAAATCTTTAAATTGTCCTCAATGTTTGCTACTGAATGGTTTTCTTCAGCAATATGGGCTGCAAATGCTGATTTGTTCAGGTTACCAAGTCTTAGAGCGTCAATATGTTCTTTATATCTAATTTCAAAACTTCTGCCTGTCTGTCCAATGTAGAATTTTGGGCATGTATCACATTTGGGTTTGTATATTCCTGATTTACGGTAGGGATTCTTGGAGGTGTTTACATCATGGATCATTTTTGTTGTAATTTATTATTTGTGGAAAAGCTGATTTTGATATTTTTCTTCGTTTTAAATAAGTTTGCTATTTGGTATGAAAGTGGGCCTATGTATGGGAGAGTAGCATATTTAGGTTTGGCTTCAGTGGCACACTGCTTTGGCTTGAAGTGACTGCTGTGAGGTGGATCTGTGGGTTTTGTCTGCATTTTCTTGTGGAGTTTTTCTATTATTGTGGGTTTATATTCATTATTATGAGCAACTGATTTAATTATCTTGATTTCATTTTGCTGGTCTGTGTCACTCATTGGTACTTTTTTAATTCGGTGTAGCATTGTTCTGAAATATGCCATTTTTTGTTGGCGGGGGTGGCAAGATGAGTTGCTAATACTGACATCTGTTGTGGTAGGTTTTCTGTAAATACTGAATTGATGTTTATTGTTACTATTGCAAATTTTCAGGTCAAGAAAGTTAATGCTTTTATTAGTTTCATGTTCAACTGTGAATTTAATATTTTTGTGCATTTTGCTAAGATCTGCTGCTAATGTATCTATTTCATTGCTTGTACCATCAAAAAGCAGTATTGTATCATCAACATATCTTCTGTAGTATATTATTTTGTTTGAGATGTGCTGGTTGGCAGAAAAGAATTTTTGTTCTATATGGTTGATGTAAATGTCAGCCAATATCCCAGCTAAGCTACTTCCCATTGCCAAACCATCATGTTGTTGGTACAGTTTGTTGTTGAAGTTAAAGTAATTATGCTCTAGAATAAGTGAAAGTATTTCTATGAGTTCACAGATCTCTGCAACAGTAATTTTCTTATATTTAAGCAGATTGTTTCTTATAATATTAATAGTCTCTTTTACAGGGATGTTCGTGTACAGGTTGACTATGTCTAGTGATGCTAATTTAGCTGTTGGTGGGATGTGGATGTCTTTAATTAAGCTTATGAGTTCGTGTGTGTTATGTATGGTGTAGTTATTTTCAAGTGTATAGTATTTGGTAATGAGGTCTTTTAATTTACGACTTATGAAGTATGCAGGGCTGTTTCTGGAGTTAACAATCGGGTGAATGGGACAATTTTCTTTATGAACCTTTGGCTGTGCCCGCAGTTTTGGTGCCGAGGGATTCATTGTTATGCAGTTACGTATTTCATATTTGTTCAGTAAAAAGTTACAGTTATGTAGTAGCTTTCGGAGTTTAGTTTGGAATTTCACTGTAGGATCTGTCTTTATTTCAGTTATATTGTTGCTATGGAAAAATTGCAAGGTTTTGTCTACATATTCTCCTTCATGCATTATGATTAAAGAATTTCCTTTGTCAGCTTTTACTATGAGTGCTTTACTTTCAGACAGCTTGCAGTTAATATTTTTCAAATCTTTAAGTTCAGTGTTTTTGCGGGTATTATTTGTTTGAAGTTGTTTCATTATCAGTTTATTTGTCTTGTATGCAACTGCATTTTTCTCACATGTGTCTAGTTGTGCTGTGTCACAAGCAAGTTTTGTGCAGGCTATGAGGTTTTTAACACTGTGATTATTGAGATTTGTTCCAATATTATGTTTCAGACCATTATTTAACAATGTGAGTTCACTGCTGCTAAATTGGATGTCAGTTGTATTAATGACTCTATCAAAAAATTTGTGTTGGCTTAGCTGTTTGTTATTATCAAACTCTGGATTGTTCATAGATTTTAAGGCTTCAATTTTCTTTTTGTGTTTGGATAGGATAATCTTTTGTTCTTTGTCTACTTTATCGTCTATGTGCTGTAGGATGTGCGAGAATTGTAAAGGTGAGAAGCTGTGTCCTAGCTGCAGATGCAAGTTGTATATGACATTGTTTAAGTGTTCTTTTTTCTTGTATTGCATTTTAATCTCTGTTTTTAGCCATATATTTTCACATTTTTCTTAGCAAATCTGGCAGCTTTAGTTTTGCAGTTAATTTTGACTTTGACATATTTTGGGACTATTTAAAGTGACATACACCCTTTGTTGAATTTAATGTTAAGAGACGTTTTCATTAGGTTAATTTTATGTTTCTTGAAAGCATGTATATTTCTCATTACCTGGCGAGGTAAGCTTAATGCAATTTTGTCATATGATGACATGTTGGAGACCGTGGCTGTTTTTGAAGACAAATGTTGATGGTGTTAAGACAGCAACCAGCCACAAATTTACTTTGAGTTCCTTTATTCAAAGGAAACCGTTACCGGTTTCGAATCGATGCGATTCATCATCAGACGGTTTACACGCTTTCTTTCTACATTTGGTGTGTTTTTATAGATTAATTGTCGTGAAACGTCGGTTTCGAGTGTTTGTTTCCATAACGTTCATCCAATCGATGTAAATGCATTTGCACTGCATCCTCGTTGTTGCACACGTAATAGTTCTCACTGTACACTTTACATTTATCGCTGAGATCATTCCAACCACGCACCACATGTTTTGGTACATACAAAGAGCTTACAAACATATAGGTGTCACAGATGCTATAATGTATCTTAACATTTGATGATGATGTGCTATGTTTGGAAAGAATCATATATTCTTTTACAAAACTGTAATGTCTTTTACATTAGTACAGAGAGTTTTTTTTTGCTAATTTAATTATAAAGGTTTTTATATATATTTAGAACTGTATTGGTAAAATAGTACATTATTTTATTACATTTGGCAGCATGAGAATTATAGTAACATATAAATTTTCCACTTGATCTGCAGATAGGTGTATTAATATTATTTGCTATGGAGGCTGGAAAGATATTTTTGAAAATTTTTCAGGAAAGGGGTGTTAGCCAACTCTGTTTGTTCGTTAAGGATATAGTCTGGGGTGCTGTTTTTGTGTGTGTGAATTTCTAATTCTTCTAATATATTCATAGTGGCCCCTTTTTCTGTTAGATGTAAAATCTTTAAATTGTCCTCAATGTTTGCTACTGAATGGTTTTCTTCAGCAATATGGGCTGCAAATGCTGATTTGTTCAGGTTACCAAGTCTTAGAGCGTCAATATGTTCTTTATATCTAATTTCAAAACTTCTGCCTGTCTGTCCAATGTAGGATTTTGGGCATGTATCACATTTGAGTTTGTATATTCCTGATTTACGGTAGGGACTCTTGGAGGTGTTTACATCATGGATCACTTTTTGTTGTAATTTATTATTTGTGGAAAAGCTGATTTTGATATTTTTCTTCGTTTTAAATAAGTTTGCTATTTGGTATGAAAGTGGGCCTATGTATGGGAGAGTAGCATATTTAGGTTTGGCTTCAGTGGCACACTGCTTTGGCTTGAAGTGACTGCTGTGAGGTGGATCTGTGGGTTTTGTCTGCATTTTCTTGTGGAGTTTTTCTATTATTGTGGGTTTATATTCATTATTATGAGCAACTGATTTAATTATCTTGATTTCATTTTGCTGGTCTGTGTCACTCATTGGTACTTTTTTAATTCGGTGTAGCATTGTTCTGAAATATGCTATTTTTTGTTGGCGGGGGTGGCAAGATGAGTTGCTAATACTGACATCTGTTGTGGTAGGTTTTCTGTAAATACTGAATTGATGTTTATTGTTACTATTGCAAATTTTCAGGTCAAGAAAGTTAATGCTTTTATTAGTTTCATGTTCAACTGTGAATTTAATATTTTTGTGCATTTTGCTAAGATCTGCTGCTAATGTATCTATTTCATTGCTTGTACCATCAAAAAGCAGTATTGTATCATCAACATATCTTCTGTAGTATATTATTTTGTTTGAGATGTGCTGGTTGGCAGAAAAGAATTTTTGTTCTATATGGTTGATGTAAATGTCAGCCAATATCCCAGCTAAGCTACTTCCCATTGCCAAACCATCATGTTGTTGGTACAGTTTGTTGTTGAAGTTAAAGTAATTATGCTCTAGAATAAGTGAAAGTATTTCTATGAGTTCACAGATCTCTGCAACAGTAATTTTCTTATATTTAAGCAGATTGTTTCTTATAATATTAATAGTCTCTTTTACAGGGATGTTCGTGTACAGGTTGACTATGTCTAGTGATGCTAATTTAGCTGTTGGTGGGATGTGGATGTCTTTAATTAAGCTTATGAGTTCGTGTGTGTTATGTATGGTGTAGTTATTTTCAAATGTATAGTATTTGGTAATGAGGTCTTTTAATTTACGGCTTATGAAGTATGCGGGGCTGTTTCTGGAGTTAACAATCGGGCGAATAGAACAATTTTCTTTATGAACCTTTGGCTGTGCCCGCAGTTTTGGTGCCGAGGGATTCATTGTTATGCAGTTACGTATTTCATATTTGTTCAGTAAAAAGTTACAGTTATGTAGTAGCTTTCGGAGTTTGGTTTGGAATTTCACTGTAGGATCTGTCTTTATTTCAGTTATATTGTTGCTATGGAAAAATTGCAAGGTTTTCTCTACATATTCTCCTTCATGCATTATGATTAAAGAATTTCCTTTGTCAGCTTTTACTATGAGTGCTTTACTTTCAGACAGCTTGCTGTTAATATTTTTCAAATCTTTAAGTTCAGTGTTTTTGCGGGTATTATTTGTTTGAAGTTGTTTCATTATCATTTTATTTGTCTTGTATGCAACTGCATTTTTCTCACATGTGTCTAGTTTTGCTGTGTGCGACAAATGTAAAGTGTACAGTGAGAACTATTACGTGTGCAACAACGAGGATGCAGTGCGAATGCATTTACATCGATTGGATGAACGTTATGGAAACAAACACTCGAAACCGACGTTTCACGACAATTAATCTATAAAAACACACCAAATGTAGAAAGAAAGCGTGTAAACCGTCTGATGATGAATCGCAACGATTCGAAACCGGTAACGGTTTCCTTTGAATAAAGGAACTCAAAGTAAATTTGTGGCTGGTTGCTGTCTTAACACCATCAACATTTGTCTTCAAAAACAGCCACGGTCTCCAACATGTCATCATATGACAAAATTGCATTAAGCTTACCTCGCCAGGTAATGAGAAATATACATGCTTTCAAGAAACATAAAATTAACCTAATGAAAACGTCTCTTAACATTAAATTCAACAAAGAGTGTATGTCACTATAAATAGTCCCAAAATATGTCAAAGTCAAAATTAACTGCAAAACTAAAGCTGCCAGATTTGCTAAGCAAAAATGTGAAAATATATGGCTAAAAACAGAGATTAAAATGCAATACAAGAAAAAAGAACACTTAAACAATGTCATATACAACTAGCATCTGCAGCTAGGACACAGCTTCTCACCTTTACAATTCTCGCACATCCTACAGCACATAGACGATAAAGTAGACAAAGAACAAAAGATTATCCTATCCAAACACAAAAAGAAAATTGAAGCCTTAAAATCTATGAACAATCCAGAGTTTGATAATAACAAACAGCTAAGCCAACACAAATTTTTTGATAGAGTCATTAATACAACTGACATCTAATTTAACAGCAGTGAACTCACTTTGTTAAATAAAGGTCTGAAACATAATATTGGAACAAATCTCAATAATCACAGTGTTAAAAACCTCATAGCCTGCACAAAACTTGCTTGTGACACAGCAAAACTAGACACATGTGAGAAAAATGCAGTTGCATACAAGACAAATAAACTGATAATGAAACAACTTCAAACAAATAATACCCGCAAAAACACTGAACTTAAAGATTTGAAAAATATTAACAGCAAGCTGTCTGAAAGTAAAGCACTCATAGTAAAAGCTGACAAAGGAAATTCTTTAATCATAATGCATGAAGGAGAATATGTAGAGAAAACCTTGCAGTTTTTCCATAGCAACAATATAACTGAAATAAAGACAGATCCTACAGTGAAATTCCAAACTAAACTCCGAAAGCTACTACATAACTGTAACTTTTTACTGAACAAATATGAAATACGTAACTGCATAACAATGAATCCCTCGGCACCAAAACTGCGGGCACAGCCAAAGGTTCATAAAGAAAATTGTTCTATTCGCCTGATTGTTAACTCCAGAAACAGCCCTGCATACTTCATAAGCCGTAAATTAAAAGACCTCATTACCAAGTACTATACATTTGAAAATAACTACACCATACATAACACACACGAACTCATAAGCTTAATTAAAGACATCCACATCCCACCAACAGCTAAATTAGCATCACTAGACATAGTCAACCTGTACACGAACATCCCTGTAAAAGAGACTATTAATATTATAAGAAACAATCTGCTTAAATATAAGAAAATTAGTGTTGCAGAGATCTGTGAACTCATAGAAATACTTTCACTTATTCTAGAGCATAATTACTTTAACTTCAACAACAAACTGTACCAACAACATGATGGTTTGGCAATGGGAAGTAGCTTAGCTGGGATATTGGCTGACATTTACATCAACCATATAGAACAAAAATTCTTTTCTGCCAACCAGCACATCTCAAACAAAATAATATACTACAGAAGATATGTTGATGATACAATACTGCTTTTTGATGGTACAAGCAATGAAATAGATACATTAGCAGCAGATCTTAGCAAAATGCACAAAAATATTAAATTCACAGTTGAACATGAAACTAATAAATGCATTAACTTTCTTGACCTGAAAATTTGCAATAGTAACAATAAACATCAATTCAGTATTTACAGAAAACCTACCACAACAGATGTCAGTATTAGCAACTCATCTTGCCACCCCCGCCAACAAAAAATGGCATATTTCAGAACAATGCAACACCGAATTAAAAAAGTACCAATGAGTGACACAGACCAGCAAAATGAAATCAAGATAAGTAAAACAGTTGCTCATAATAATGAATATAAACCCACAATAATAGAAAAACTCCACAAGAAAATGCAGACAAAACCCACAGATCCACCTCACAGCAGTCACTTCAAGCCAAAGCAGTGTGCCACTGAAGCCAAACCTAAATATGCTACTCTCCCATACATAGGCCCACTTTCATACCAAATAGCAAACTTATTTAAAACGAAGAAAAATATCAAAATCAGCTTTTCCACAAATAATAAATTACAAAAAAAAGTGATCCATGATGTTAACACCTCCAAGAGTCCCTACCGTAAATCAGGAATATACAAACTCCAATGGGATACATGCCCAAAATTCTACATTGGACAGACAGGCAGAAGTTTTGAAATTAGATATAAAGAACATATTGACGCTCTAAGACTTGGTAACCTGAACAAATCAGCATTTGCAGCCCATATTGCTGAAGAAAACCATTCAGTAGCAAACATTGAGGACAATTTAAAGATTTTACATCTAACAGAAAAAGGGGCCACTATGAATATATTAGAAGAATTAGAAATTCACACACAGAAAAACAGCACCCCAGACTATATCCTTAACGAACAAACAGAGTTGGCTAACACCCCTTTCCTGAAAAATTTTCAAAAATTACTTTCCAGCCTCCATAGCAAATAATATTAATACACCTATCTGCAGATCAAGTGGAAAATTTATATGTTACTATAATTCTCATGCTGCCAAATGTAATAAAATAATGTACTATTTTACCAATACAGTTCTAAATATATATAAAAACCTTTATAATTAAATTAGCAAAAAAAAAAAAACACTCTGTACTAATGTAAAAGACATTACAGTTTTGTAAAAGAATATATGATTCTTTCCAAACATAGGACATCATCGTCAAATGTTACGATACATTATAGCATCTGTGACACCTATATGATTGTAAGCTCTTTGTATGTACCAAAACATGTGGTGCGTGGTTGGAATGATCTCAGTGACAAATGTAAAGTGTACAGTGAGAACTATTACGTGTGCAACAACGAGGATGCAGTGCGAATGCATTTACATCGATTGGATGAACGTTATGGAAACAAACACTCGAAACCGACGTTTCACAATAATTAATCTATAAAAACACACCAAATGTAGAAAGAACGCGTGTAAACCGTCTGATGATGAATCGCAACGATTCGAAACCGGTAACGGTTTCCTTTGAATAAAGGAACTCAAAGTAAATTTGTGGCTGGTTGCTGTCTTAACACCATAAACATTTTTCTTTTGGGAATCGAGTATCTCTTTTCCGATGCATAATTCCTCCTTTACAGCATCCCTCGCTCCCTCACATTGACGAATTAACACACAATTTGCGTCCATATGAAATACTCTGGGTTCCCTGCATTGTCCTTGTAAATAGAGATACGTATCTACGGGAACAAAAGGATTTTCTTTTGGGAGTCGAGTATCTCTTTTCCGATTAACTATTCCTTCTTTACTGCATCCCTCGCTCCCTCACATTGACGAATTAACACACAATTTGCGTCCATATGAAATACGCTGGATTCCCTGAATTGTCCTTCTAAATCGAGATACGTTTCTACGGAAACGATACGATTTTCTTTTGGGAGTTGAGTATCTCTTTTCCGATGAACTATTCCTCCTTTACTGCTTCCCTAGCTCCCACACATTGACGAATTAACACACAATTTGCGTCCATATGAAATACTCTGGTTTCCCTGCATTGTCCATCTAAATCGAGATACGTTTCTCATGGAAACGAAAGGATTTTCTTTTGGAAGTCAGGTATCTCTTTTCCGATGCATTATTCCTCCTTTACTCCATCCCTTGCTCACTCACATTGACGAATTAAAACACCATTTGCGTCCATATGAAATACTCTGGGTTCCAAGCATTGCCCTCCTAAATCGAGATACGTTTCTACGGAAACGACAGGATTTTTACTTGGGAGTCGAGTATCTCTTTTCCGATGCATTATTCCTCCTTTACTGCATCCCTCGCTCCCTCACATTGACTAATTAACACACAATTTGCGTCCATATGCTGTACTCTGGGTTACTTGCATTGTCCTTCTAAATAGAAATACGTTCCTACGGAAACGATAGGATTTTCTTTTGGGGGTCGAGTATCTCTTTTCCGATGCATTATTCCTTCTTTACTGCATCCGTCGCTCCATCACATTCACGAATTAACACACAATTTCCGTCTATATGAAAGACTCTGTTTTCCCTGCCATCTGCTTCTAAATCGAGATACGTTTCTACGGGAAACGGTAGGATTTTCTTTTGGGAGTCGAGTACCCCTTTTCCGAAGAAATTATTCCTTCTTTACTGGATCCCTCACTCCCTCACATTCACGAATTAACACACAATTTGCGTCCATATCAAATACTATGGGTTCCCAGCATTGTCCTTCTAAATCGAGATACGTTTCTATGCAAACGATAGGATTTTCTTTTGGGAGTCGAGTATCTCTTTCCCGATGAATTATTCCTCCTTTACTGCATCACTCGCTCCCTCACATTGATGAATTAACACACAATTTGCGTCCATATGAAATACTCTTGTTTTCCTGCATACTCTTTCTAAATAGAGATACGTTTCTACGGAAACGATGTTATTTTCTTTTGGGAGTCGAGAATCTCTTTTCCGATACATTATTCCTCCTTTACTGTGATCCTCCCCCCCCCCCCCAACCCCCAATCACACACACACACATTGACGAATTAGCAAACAATTTGCGACCATATGAAATACCCTGTGTTCCCTGCATTGACCTTCTAAATAGAGATACGTTTCTACTGAAACGATAGGATTTTCTTTTGGGAGTCGAGTATCTCTTTTCCGAGGAATTACACCTTCTTTACTGCATCCCTCGCACCCTCACATTGTCGAATTAACATACAATTTGCGTCCATATGAAATACTCTGGGTTCCCTGCATTGACCTTTTAAATCGAGATACGTTTCTACGGAAACGATGGGATTTTCTTTTGGGAGTCGAGTATCTCTTTTCCGATGCATTATTCCTCCTTTACTGCATCCCTTGCTCCCTCACATTGACGAATTAACACACAATTTGCGTTCATATGAATTACTCTGGGTTCCCTGTATTGTCCTTCTAAATCGAGATACGTTTCTACAGAAACGATAGGATTTTCTTTTTGGAGTCAAGTATCTCTTTTCCGATGCAATATTCCTCCTTTACTGCATCCCTCATTCCCTCAAATTGACGAATTAACACACAATTTGCAACCATATGATATACTCTAGGTTCCCTGCCATCTCCTTCTAAATCGTGATACGTTTCAACGGAAACGCTAGGATTTTCTTTTGGGAGTCGAGTATCTCTTTTCCGATGAATTATTCCTTCTTTACTGCATCCCTCGCACCCTCACATTGACAAATTAACAAACAATTTGCCTTCATATGAAATACCCTGGGTTCCCTGCATTGTCCTTCTAAATCGAGATACGTTTGTACTGAAACGACAGGAATTTCTATTGGGAATCGAGTATCTCTTTTCCGATGCATTATTCCTCCTTTACTGCATCCCTCGCTCCCTCACATTGACGAATTAACACACAATTTGCGTCCATATGAAAGACAATGTTTTCCCTGCCATCTGCTTCTAAATCGAGATATGTTTCTACGGAAATGATAGGATTTTCTTTTGGGAATCGAGTATCTCTTTTCCGATGCATTATTCCTCCTTTACTGCATCCCTCGCTCCCTAACATTGACGAATTAACACACAATTTGCATTCATATGAAATACAGATTCCCTGCAATGTCCTTCTAAAACGAGATACGTTTCTACGGAAAAAATAGGATTTTCTTCTGAGAGTCTAGTATCTCTTTTCCGATGCATTATTCCTTACTTTACTGTAACCCTAGCTCCCACACATTGACGAATTAACACACAATTTGCGTCCATATGAAATACTCTGTTTTCCCAGCATTGTCCTTCTAAATCGAGATACGTTTCTACGGAAATGTTAGGATTTTCTTTTTGGAGTCGAGTATCTCTTATCCGATGCATTATTCCCCCTTTTACTGCATCCCTCGCTCCCTCACATTGACGAATTATCACACAACTTGCGTCCATTTGAAATTCTCTGGGTTCCCTGCATTATCCTTCTAAATCGAGATACGTTTCTACGGAACGATAGGATTTACTTTTGGGAATCGAGTATCTCTTTTCCGATGCATTATTCCTTCTTTTCTGCATCCTTCGCTCCCTCACTTTGACGAATTAACATACAATTTTCCGTCCATATGAAATACTCTAGTTTCGCTGCATTGTCCTTCTAAATCGAGATACGTTTCTACGGAAACGATAGGATTTTCTTTTGGGAGTCGAGTATCTCTTTTCCGAAGCAATTATTCCTTCTTTACTGCATCCCTCGCTCCCTCACATTCACGAATTAACACACAATTTGCGTCCATATGAAATACTCTGGGTTCCCTGCATTATCGTTCTAAATCGAGTTACATTTCTACGGAAGCGATAGGATTTTCTTTTGGGAACCGAGTATCTCTTTTCCGATGCATAATTCCTCCTTTACAGCATCCCTCGCTCCCTCACATTCACGAATTAACACACAATTTGCGTCCATATGAAATAATCTGGGTTCCCTGCATTGCCCTTGTAAATAGAGTTAAGTATCTATGGAAACGAAAGGATTTTCTTTTGGGAGTTGAGTATCTCCTTTGCGATGCGTTATTCCTCCTTTACAGCATCGCTCGTTCCCTCACATTGTCGAATTAATATACAATTTGCGTCTATATGAAATACTCTGGGTTCCCTGCATTGACCTTTTAAAACGAAATACGTTTCTACGGAAACGATGGGATTTTCTTTTGGGAGTCGAGTATCTCTTTTCCGATGCATTATTCCTCCTTTACTGCATCCCTCGCTCCCTCACATTGACGAATTAACACACAATTTGCGTTCATATGAATTACTCTGGGTTCCCTGCATTGTCCTTCTAAATCGAGATACGTTTGTACGGAAACGATAGGATTTTCTTTTTGGAGTCAAGTATCTCTTTTCCGATGCAATATTCCTCCTTTACTGCATCCCTCGCTCCCTCACATTGACGAATTAACACACAATTTGCGTCCATATGAAATACTCTGGGTTCCATGCCATCTCCTTCTAAATCGAGATACAATTCTAAAGAAACGCTAGGATTTTCTTTTGGGAGTCGAGTATCTCTTTTCCAATGATTTATTCCTTCTTTACTGCATCCCTCGCTCCCTCACATTGACGAATTAACAATCAATTTGCGTTCATATGAAATACCCTGTGTTCCCGGCATTGTCCATCTAAATCGAGATACGTTTCTACTGAAACGATAGGATTTTCTTTTGGGAGTCGAGTATCTCTTTTCCGATTCATTATTCCTCCTTTACTGCATCCCTCGCTCCCTAACATTGACGAATTAACACACAATTTGCGTTCATATGAAATACTCTGGGTTCCCTGCATTGTCCTTCTAAATCGAGAAACTACGGAAACGATAGGATTTTCTATTGGAAGTCGAGTATCTCCTTTCCGATGCATTATTCCTCCCATACTGCCTCCCTCGCTCCCTCACATTGACGAATTAACACACAATTTGAGTCCATATGAAATACTATGGGTTCCCTTCATTATCCTTCTAAATCGGGATACGTTTCTACGGAAACGATAGGATTTTCTTTTGGGAATCGAGTTCTAATTTCCGATGCATTATTCCTCCTTTACTGCATCCCACGCTCCCTCACATTGACGAAATAACACACATTTGGCGTCCATATGAAATACTCTGGGCTCCGTGCATCAACCTTCTAAAACGAGATACGTTTCTACGGAAACGACAGGATTTTCTTTCAGGAGTGGCGTATCTCTTTTCCGATGCATTATTCCTCCTTACTGCATCCCTCTCTCCCTCAAATTGACGAATGAACACACAATTTGCGTCCATATGAAATCCTCTGGGTTCCTTGCCATCTCGCTCTAAATCGAGATACGTTTCTACGGAAACGAGAGGATTTTCTTTTGGGAGTCGAGTATCTCTTTTCCGATGCATTATTCCTCCTTTACTGCATCCCTCGCTCCCTCCCACTGACGAATTAACACACAATTTGCGTCCATATGAAATACCCTGGGTTCCCTGCATTGTGCTTCTAAATCGAGATACGTTTCTACGGAAACGATGGGATTTTCTTTTGGCAGTCGAGTATCTCTTTTCCGATGCATTATTCCTCCTTTACTGCATCCCTCGCTCCCTCACATTGACGAATTAACACACAATTTGCGTTCATATGAATTACTCTGGGTTCCCTGCATTGTCCTTCTAAATCGAGACACGTTTCTACAGAAACGTTAGGATTTTCTTTTTGGAGTCGAGTATCTCTTTTCCGATGCATTATTCCTCCTTTACTGCATCCCTCGCTCCCTCACATTGACGAATTAACACGCAATTTGAGTCCATATGAAATACTATGGGCTCCCTTCATTATCCTTCTAAATCGAGATACGTTTCTACGGAAACGATAGGATTTTCTTTTGGGAGTCGAGTATCTCTTTTCCGATGCATTACTCCTCCTTTACTGAATCCCTCGCTCCCTCACATTGGCGAATGAACATACAATTTGCGTTCATATGAAATACCCTGGGTTCCGTGCATTTCTCTTCTAAATCGAGATACGTTTCTACTGAAACGATAGGATTTTCTTTTGGGAGTCGAGTATCTATTTTCCGATGCATTATTCCTCCTTTGCTGCATCCCTCGCTCCCTCACATTGACGAATTAACACACAATTTGCGTCCATATGAAATACGCTGTGTTCCCTGCATTGTCTTTCTAAATCGAGATACTACGGAAACGATAGTATTTTCATTTGGGAGTCGAGTATCTCTTTTCCAATGATTTATTCCTTCTTTACTGCATCCCTCGCTCCCTCACATTGACGAATTAACAATCAATTTCCGTTCATATGAAATACCCTGTGTTCCCGGCATTGTCCATCTAAATCGAGATACGTTTCTACTGAAACGATAGGATTTTCTTTTGGGAGTCGAGTATCTATTTTCCGATGCATTATTCCTCCTTTACTGCATCCCTCGCTCCCTCACATTGACGAATTAACACACAATTTGCATCCATATGAAATACTCTGGGTTCCCTGCATTGTCCTTATAAATCGAGATACTACGGAAACGATAGGATTTTCTTTTGGGAGTCGAGTATCTCTTTTCCGATGCTTTATTCCTCCCTTACTGCATCACTCGCTCCCTCACATTGACGATTTAACACACAATTTGAGTCCATATGAAAGACAATGTTTTCCCTGCCATCTGCTTCTAAATCGAGATATGTTTCTACGGAAATGATAGGATTTTCTTTTGGGAATCGAGTATCTCTTTTCCGATGCATTATTCCTCCTTTACTGCATCCCTCGCTCCCTAACATTGACGAATTAACACACAATTTGCATTCATATGAAATACAGATTCCCTGCAATGTCCTTCTAAAACGAGATACGTTTCTACGGAAAAAATAGGATTTTCTTCTGAGAGTCTAGTATCTCTTTTCCGATGCATTATTCCTTACTTTACTGTAACCCTAGCTCCCACACATTGACGAATTAACACACAATTTGCGTCCATATGAAATACTCTGTTTTCCCAGCATTGTCCTTCTAAATCGAGATACGTTTCTACGGAAATGTTAGGATTTTCTTTTTGGAGTCGAGTATCTCTTATCCGATGCATTATTCCCCCTTTTACTGCATCCCTCGCTCCCTCACATTGACGAATTATCACACAACTTGCGTCCATTTGAAATTCTCTGGGTTCCCTGCATTATCCTTCTAAATCGAGATACGTTTCTACGGAACGATAGGATTTACTTTTGGGAATCGAGTATCTCTTTTCCGATGCATTATTCCTTCTTTTCTGCATCCTTCGCTCCCTCACTTTGACGAATTAACATACAATTTTCCGTCCATATGAAATACTCTAGTTTCGCTGCATTGTCCTTCTAAATCGAGATACGTTTCTACGGAAACGATAGGATTTTCTTTTGGGAGTCGAGTATCTCTTTTCCGAAGCAATTATTCCTTCTTTACTGCATCCCTCGCTCCCTCACATTCACGAATTAACACACAATTTGCGTCCATATGAAATACTCTGGGTTCCCTGCATTATCGTTCTAAATCGAGTTACATTTCTACGGAAGCGATAGGATTTTCTTTTGGGAACCGAGTATCTCTTTTCCGATGCATAATTCCTCCTTTACAGCATCCCTCGCTCCCTCACATTCACGAATTAACACACAATTTGCGTCCATATGAAATAATCTGGGTTCCCTGCATTGCCCTTGTAAATAGAGTTAAGTATCTATGGAAACGAAAGGATTTTCTTTTGGGAGTTGAGTATCTCCTTTGCGATGCGTTATTCCTCCTTTACAGCATCGCTCGTTCCCTCACATTGTCGAATTAATATACAATTTGCGTCTATATGAAATACTCTGGGTTCCCTGCATTGACCTTTTAAAACGAAATACGTTTCTACGGAAACGATGGGATTTTCTTTTGGGAGTCGAGTATCTCTTTTCCGATGCATTATTCCTCCTTTACTGCATCCCTCGCTCCCTCACATTGACGAATTAACACACAATTTGCGTTCATATGAATTACTCTGGGTTCCCTGCATTGTCCTTCTAAATCGAGATACGTTTGTACGGAAACGATAGGATTTTCTTTTTGGAGTCAAGTATCTCTTTTCCGATGCAATATTCCTCCTTTACTGCATCCCTCGCTCCCTCACATTGACGAATTAACACACAATTTGCGTCCATATGAAATACTCTGGGTTCCATGCCATCTCCTTCTAAATCGAGATACAATTCTAAAGAAACGCTAGGATTTTCTTTTGGGAGTCGAGTATCTCTTTTCCAATGATTTATTCCTTCTTTACTGCATCCCTCGCTCCCTCACATTGACGAATTAACAATCAATTTGCGTTCATATGAAATACCCTGTGTTCCCGGCATTGTCCATCTAAATCGAGATACGTTTCTACTGAAACGATAGGATTTTCTTTTGGGAGTCGAGTATCTCTTTTCCGATTCATTATTCCTCCTTTACTGCATCCCTCGCTCCCTAACATTGACGAATTAACACACAATTTGCGTTCATATGAAATACTCTGGGTTCCCTGCATTGTCCTTCTAAATCGAGAAACTACGGAAACGATAGGATTTTCTATTGGAAGTCGAGTATCTCCTTTCCGATGCATTATTCCTCCCATACTGCCTCCCTCGCTCCCTCACATTGACGAATTAACACACAATTTGAGTCCATATGAAATACTATGGGTTCCCTTCATTATCCTTCTAAATCGGGATACGTTTCTACGGAAACGATAGGATTTTCTTTTGGGAATCGAGTTCTAATTTCCGATGCATTATTCCTCCTTTACTGCATCCCACGCTCCCTCACATTGACGAAATAACACACATTTGGCGTCCATATGAAATACTCTGGGCTCCGTGCATCAACCTTCTAAAACGAGATACGTTTCTACGGAAACGACAGGATTTTCTTTCAGGAGTGGCGTATCTCTTTTCCGATGCATTATTCCTCCTTACTGCATCCCTCTCTCCCTCAAATTGACGAATGAACACACAATTTGCGTCCATATGAAATCCTCTGGGTTCCTTGCCATCTCGCTCTAAATCGAGATACGTTTCTACGGAAACGAGAGGATTTTCTTTTGGGAGTCGAGTATCTCTTTTCCGATGCATTATTCCTCCTTTACTGCATCCCTCGCTCCCTCCCACTGACGAATTAACACACAATTTGCGTCCATATGAAATACCCTGGGTTCCCTGCATTGTGCTTCTAAATCGAGATACGTTTCTACGGAAACGATGGGATTTTCTTTTGGCAGTCGAGTATCTCTTTTCCGATGCATTATTCCTCCTTTACTGCATCCCTCGCTCCCTCACATTGACGAATTAACACACAATTTGCGTTCATATGAATTACTCTGGGTTCCCTGCATTGTCCTTCTAAATCGAGACACGTTTCTACAGAAACGTTAGGATTTTCTTTTTGGAGTCGAGTATCTCTTTTCCGATGCATTATTCCTCCTTTACTGCATCCCTCGCTCCCTCACATTGACGAATTAACACGCAATTTGAGTCCATATGAAATACTATGGGCTCCCTTCATTATCCTTCTAAATCGAGATACGTTTCTACGGAAACGATAGGATTTTCTTTTGGGAGTCGAGTATCTCTTTTCCGATGCATTACTCCTCCTTTACTGAATCCCTCGCTCCCTCACATTGGCGAATGAACATACAATTTGCGTTCATATGAAATACCCTGGGTTCCGTGCATTTCTCTTCTAAATCGAGATACGTTTCTACTGAAACGATAGGATTTTCTTTTGGGAGTCGAGTATCTATTTTCCGATGCATTATTCCTCCTTTGCTGCATCCCTCGCTCCCTCACATTGACGAATTAACACACAATTTGCGTCCATATGAAATACGCTGTGTTCCCTGCATTGTCTTTCTAAATCGAGATACTACGGAAACGATAGTATTTTCATTTGGGAGTCGAGTATCTCTTTTCCAATGATTTATTCCTTCTTTACTGCATCCCTCGCTCCCTCACATTGACGAATTAACAATCAATTTCCGTTCATATGAAATACCCTGTGTTCCCGGCATTGTCCATCTAAATCGAGATACGTTTCTACTGAAACGATAGGATTTTCTTTTGGGAGTCGAGTATCTATTTTCCGATGCATTATTCCTCCTTTACTGCATCCCTCGCTCCCTCACATTGACGAATTAACACACAATTTGCATCCATATGAAATACTCTGGGTTCCCTGCATTGTCCTTATAAATCGAGATACTACGGAAACGATAGGATTTTCTTTTGGGAGTCGAGTATCTCTTTTCCGATGCTTTATTCCTCCCTTACTGCATCACTCGCTCCCTCACATTGACGATTTAACACACAATTTGAGTCCATATGAAATACTATTGTATCCCTTCATTATCCTTCTAAATCGAGATACGTTTCTACGGAAACGATAGGATTTTCTTTTCGGAATCGAGTTCTCTTTACCGATGCCTTATTCCTCCTTTACTGCATCCCTCGCTCCCTCACATTGACGATATAACACAAATTTTGCGTCCATATGAAATACTCTGGGTTCCCTGGATTGTCCTTCTAAATCGAGATACGTTTCTATGGAAACGATAGGATTTTCTTTTGGGAGTCGAGTATCTCTTTTCCGATGCATTATTCCTCCCTTACTGCATCCCTCGCTCCCTCACATTGACGAATTAACACACAATTTGAATCCATATAAAATACTATGGGTTCCCTTCATTATCCTTCTAAATCGAGATACGTTTCTACTGAAACGAGAGGATTTAATTTTGGGAATCGAGTATCTCTTTTCCGATTCATTATTCCTCCTTTACTGCATCCCTCGCTCCCTAACATTGACGAATTAACACACAATTTGCGTTCATATGAAATACTCTGGGTTCCCTGCATTGTCCTTCTAAATCGAGATACGTTTCTACGGAAAAGATAGGATTTTCTTTTGAGAGTCGAGTATCTCTTTTCCGATGCATTATTCCTCCTTTACTGCATCCCTCGCTCCCTCACATTGACGAATTAACACACAATTTGCGTCCATATGAAATACTCTGGGTTCCCTGCATTGTCCTTCTAAATCGAGAAACTACGGAAACGATAGGATTTTCTTTTGGAAGTCGAGTATCTCCTTTCCGATGCATTATTCCTCCCATACTGCCTCCCTCGCTCCCTCACATTGACGAATTAACACACAATTTGAGTCCATATGAAATACTATGGGTTCCCTTCATTATCCTTCTAAATCGGGATACGTTTCTACGGAAACGATAGGATTTTCTTTTGGGAATCGAGTTCTTTTTTCCGATGCATTATTCCTCCTTTACTGCATCCCACGCTCCCTCACATTGACGAAATAACACACATTTGGCGTCCATATGAAATACTCTGGGCTCCGTGCATCAACCTTCTAAATCGAGATACGTTTCTACGGAAACGATAGGATTTTCTTTCGGGAGTGGCGTATCTTTTTCCGATGCATTATTCCTCCTTACTGCATCCCTCTCTCCCTCAAATTGACGAATGAACACACAATTTGCGTCCATATGAAATCCTCTGGGTTCCTTGCCATCTCGCTCTAAATCGAGATACGTTTCTACTGAAACGATGAAATCTTCTTTTTGGAGTCGAGTATCTCTTTTCTGGTGAATTATTCCTCATTTACTGCATCCCACGCTCTCTCACATTCACGACTTAACACACAATTTGCGTCCATATGAAATACTCTGGGTTCCCTGCATTGTCCTTCTAAATCGAGATACGTTTCTACGGAAACGAGAGGATTTTCTTTTGGGAGTCGAGTATCTCTTTTCGGATGCATTATTCCTCCTTTACTGCATCCCTCGCTCCCTCCCACTAACGAATTAACACACAATTTGCGTCCATATGAAGTACACTGTGTTCCCTGCATTGTGCTTCTATATCGAGATACGTATCTACGGAAAAGATAGGATTTCCTTTTGGGAGTCGAGTATGTCATTTCCGATTCATTATTCCTTCTTTACTGCATCCCTCGCTCCCTCACATTGAAGAATTAACAAACAATTTGCCTTCATATGGAGAACAATGTTTTCCCTGCCATCCGCTTCTAAATCGAGATACGTTTCTACGGAAATGATAGGATTTTCTTTTGGGAGTCGAGTATCTCTTTTCCGATGAATTATTCCTTCTTTACTGCATCCCTCGCTCCCTCACATTGACGAATTAACACACTATTTGCGGCCATATGAAATACCCTGGGTTCCCAGCATTGTGCTTCTAAATCGAGATACGTTTCTACGGAAACGATGGGATTTTCTTTTGGGAGTCGAGTATCTCTTTTCCGATGCATTATTCCTCCTTTACTGCATCCCTCGCTCCCTCACATTGACGAATTAACACACAATTTGCGTTCATATGAATTACTCTGGGTTCCCTGCATTGTCCTTCTAAATCGAGATACGTTTCTACGGAAACGATAGGATTTTCTTTTTGGTGTCAAGTATCTCTTTTCCGATGCAATATTCCTCCTTTACTGCATCTCTCGCTCCCTCACATTGACGAATTAACACGCAATTTGCGTCCATATGAAATACTCTAGGTTCCCTGCCATCTCCTTCTAAATCGTGATACGTTTCAACGGAAACGCTAGGATTTTCTTTTGGGAGTCGAGTATCTCTTTTCCGATGAATTATTCCTTCTTTACTGCATCCCTCGCTCCCTCACATTGACAAATTAACAAACAATTTGTCTTCATATGAAATACCCTGGGTTCTCTGCATTGTCCTTCTAAATCGAGATATGTTTATACTGAAACGATAGGAATTTCTATTGGGAATCGAATATCTCTTTTCCGATGCATTATTCCTCCTTTACTGCATCCCTCGCTCCCTCACATTGACGAATTAACACACAATTTGCGTCTATGTGAAATACTCTAGCTTCCCTGCCATCTCCTTCTAAATCGTGATACGTTTCAACGGAAACGCTAGGATTTTCTTTTGGGAGTCGGGTATATCTTTTCCGATTAATTATTCCTTCTTTACTGCATCCCTCGCTCCCTCACATTGACAAATTAACAAACAATTTGCCTTCATATGAAACACACTGGGTTCCCTGCATTGTCCTTCTAAATCGAGATACGTTTCTACTGAAACGATAGGATTTTCTATTGGGGATCGAGTATCTCTTTTCCGATGCATATTCCTCCTATACTGCATCCCTTGCTCCCTCACATTCACGAATTAACACACAATTTGAGTCCATATGAAATACTATGGGTTCTCTTCATTATCCTTCTAAATCGAGATACGTTTCTACGGAAACAATAGGATTTTGTTTTGGGAGTCGAGTATCTCTTTTCCGATGAATAATTCCTTCTTCACTGCATCCCTCGCTCCCTCACATTGACAAATTAACAAACAATTTGCCTACATGTGAAATACCCTGGGTTGCCTGCATTGTCCTTCTAAATCGAGATACGTTTCTACTGAAACGATAGGAATGTTGTGTCGATTCCCTAAGGTCTCGACACAATGAGTGGCTAGGTGCACGCGAAACTAACGCAGACGGGCGTAAATTCTGAAACAGGAGACTGGATGAAAACTATAAAGAAAAGAAGAGAGATTTTAATATACTTAACTTTAATGTAGTCTTGTTCTTGTTGAAATACATCTCTTGCATAGTAGTAAGCGATTAGCACAGATACAACTGGCGCCTTGCTAGGTAGTAGCGATGGACTAGCTGAAGGCTATTTAATCTGTCTCTCGGCAAATGAGAGGAAGACGTGATACGTCTTGTCGCAAGCTATGTCGTCCGTACAACTGGGGCGAGGTCATGTCCGTGTCTTGTGACCTGCCCTGTGGTGGCGCTACGTTTGCGAATACACAGTGGCGACACGCGGGTCCGACATGTACTACAGGACCGCGGCCGATTTAAGTTACCACCTAGCAAGTGTGGTGTCTAGCGGTGACACCACAAGGAATTTCTATTGGGAATCGAGTATCTCTTTTCCGATGCATTATTCCTCCTTTACTGCATCCCTCGCTCCCTCACATTCAGGAATTAACACACAATTTGCGTCCATATGAAAGACAATGTTTTCCCTGCCATCTGCTTCTAAATCGAGATACGTTTCTACGGAAATGATAGGATTTTCTTTTGGGAATCGAGTATCTCTTTTCCGATGCATTATTCCTCCTTTACTGCATCCCTCGCTCCCTACCATTGACGAATTAACACACAATTTGCATTCATATGAAATACTCTGGGTTCCCTGCAATGTCCTTCTAAATCGAGATACGTTTCTACGGAAACAATATTATTTTCTTCTGAGAGTCGAGTCTCTCTTTTTCGATGCATTATTCCTTACTTTACTGGAACCCTAGCTATCACACATTGACGAATTAACACACAATTTGCGTCCATATGAAATACTCTGTTTTCCCAGCATTGTCCTTCTAAATCGAGATACGTTTCTACGGAAATGTTAGGATTTTCTTTTGGGAATCGAGTATCTCTTTTCCGATGCATTATTCCTCCTTTACTGCATCCCTCGCTCCCTACCATTGACGAATTAACACACAATTTGCGTCCATATGAAATACTCTGTTTTCCCAGCATTGTCCTTCTAAATCGAGATACGTTTCTACGGAAATGTTAGGATTTTCTTTTTGGAGTCGAGTATCTCCTTTCCGATGCATTATTCCCCCTTTACTGCATCCCTCGCTCCCTCACATTGACGAATTAACACACAATTTTCGTCCATTTGAAATACTCTGGTTTCCCTGCATTAATCTTCTAAATCGAGATACGTTTCTACGGAACGATAGGATTTACTTTTGGGAATCGAGTATCTCTTTTCCGACGCATTATTCCTTCTTTTCTGCATCCTTCGCTCCCTCACTTTGACGAATTAACATACAATTTTCCGTCCATATGAAATACTCTAGCTTCGCTGCATTGTCCTTCTAAATCGAGATACGTTTCAACGGAAACGATAGGATTTTCTTTTGGTAGTCGAGTATTTCTTTTCCGATGCGTTATTCCTCCTTTACTGCATCGCTCGTTCCCTCACATTGTCGAATTAACATACAATTTGCGTCCATATGAAATACTCTAGGTTCCCTGCATTGACCTTCTAAATCGAGATACGTTTCTACAGAAACGATGGGATTTTCTTTTGGGAGTCGAGTATCTCTTTTCCGATGCATTATTCCTCCTTTACTGCATCCCTCGCTCCCTCACATTGACGAATTAACACACAATTTGCGTCCATATGAAAGACAATGTTTTCCCTGCCATCTGCTTCTAAATCGAGATACGTTTCTACGGAAATGATAGGATTTTCTTTTGGGAATCGAATATCTCTTTTCCGATGCATTATTCCTCCTTTACTGCATCCCTCGCTCCCTACCATTGACGAATTAACACACAATTTGTATTCATATGAAATACTCTGGGTTCCCTGCAATGTCCTTCTAAATCGAGATACGTTTCTACGGAAACAATAGGATTTTCTTCTGAGCTTCGAGTATCTTTTTTCCGATGCATTATTCCTTACTTTACTGTAACCCTAGCTCCCACACATTGACGAATTAACACACAATTTGCGTCCATATGAAATACTCTGTTTTCCCAGCATTGTCCTTCTAAATCGAGATACGTTTCTACGGAAATGTCAGGATTTTCTTTTTGGAGTCGAGTGTCTCTTTTCCGATGCATTATTCCCCCTTTACTGCATCCCTCGCTCCCTCACATTGACGAATTAACACACAATTTGGGTCCATTTGAAATACTCTGGGTTCCCAGCATTATCCTTCTAAATCGAGATACATTTCTACGGAAGCGATAGGATTTTCTTTTGGGAATCGAGTACCTCTTTTCCGATGCATAATTCCTCCATTACAGCATCCCTCGCTCCCTCACATTCACGAATTAACACACAATTTGCGTCCATATGAAATACTCTGGGTTCCCTGCATTGCCCTTGTAAATAGAGATACGTATCTATGGAAACGAAAGGATTTTCTTTTGGGAGTCGAGTATCTCTTTTCCGATGCGTTATTCCTCCTTTACTGCATCGCTCGTTCCCTCACATTGTCGAATTAACATACAATTTGCGTCCATATGAAATACTCTCGGTTCCCTGCATTGACCTTTTAAATCGAGATACGTTTCTACGGAAACGATGGGATTATCTTTTGGGAGTCGAGTATCTCTTTTCCGATGCATTATTCCTCCTTTACTGCATCCCTCGCTCCCGCACTTTGACGAATTAACACACAATTTGCGTTCATATGAATTACTCTGGGTTCCCTGCATTGTCCTTCTAAATCGAGATACGTTTCTACGGAAACGATAGGATTTTCTTTTTGGAGTCAAGTATCTCTTTTCCGATGCAATATTCCTCCTTAACTGCATCCCTCGCTCCCTCACATTGACGAATTAACACACAATTTGCGTCCATATGAAATACTCTAGGTTCCCTGCCATCTCCTTCTAAATCGTGATACGTTTCAACGGAAACGCTAGGATTTTATTTTGGGAGTCGAGTATCTCTTTTCCGATGAATTATTACTTCTTTACTGCATCCCTCGCTCACTCACATTGACAAATTAACAAACAGTTAGCCTTCATATGAAATACGCTGGGTTCCCTGCATTGTCCTTCTAAATCGAGATACGTTTCTACTGAAACGATAGGAAGTTCTATTGGGAATCGAGTATCTCTTTTCCGATGCATTATTCCTCCTTTACTGCATCCCTCGCTCCCTCACATTCACGAATTAACACACAATTTGCGTCCATATGAAAGACAATGTTTTCCCTGCCATCTGCTTCTAAATCGAGATACGTTTGTACGGAAATGATAGGATTTTCTTTTGGGAATCGAGTATCTCTTTTCCGATGCATTATTCCTCCTTTACTGCATCCCTCGCTCCCTACCATTGACGAATTAACACACAATTTGCATTCATATGAAATACTCTGGGTTCCCTGCAATGTCCTTCTAAATCGAGATACGTTTCTACGGAAACAATATTATTTTCTTCTGAGAGTCGAGTATCTCTTTTTCGATGCATTATTCCTTACTTTACTGGAACCCTAGCTCTCACACATTGACGAATTAACACACAATTTGCGTCCATATGAAATACTCTGTTTTCCCAGCATTGTCCTTCTAAATCGAGATACGTTTCTACGGAAATGTTAGGATTTTCTTTTGGGAGTCGAGTATCTCTTTTCCGAAGAAATTATTCCATCTTTACTGCATCCCTCGCTCCGTCACATTCACGAATTAACACACAATTTGCGTCCATATGAAATACTCTGGGTTCCCTGCATTATCCTTCTAAATCGAGATACATTTCTACGGAAGCGATAGGATTTTCTTTTGGGAATCGAGTATCTCTTTTCCGATGCATAATTCCTCCTTTACAGCATCCCTCGCTCCCTCACATTCACGAATTAACACACAATTTGCGTCCATATGAAATACTCTGGGTTCCCTGCATTGCCCTTGTAAATAGAGATACGTATCTATGGAAACGAAAGGATTTTCTTTTGGGAGTCGAGTATCTCTTTTCCGATGCGTTATTCCTCCTTTACTGCATCGCTCGTTCCCTCACATTGTCGAATTAACATACAATTTGCGTCCATATGAAATACTCTGGGGTCCCTGCATTGACCTTTTAAATCGAGATACGTTTCTATGGAAACGATGGGAATTTCTTTTGGGAGTCGAGTATCTCTTTTCCGATGCATTATTCCTCCTTTACTGCATCCCTCGCTCCCTCACATTGACGAATTAACACACAATTTGCGTTCGTATGAATTACTCTGGGTTCCCTGCATTGTCCTTCTAAATCGAGATACGTTTCTACGGAAACGATAGGATTTTCTTTTTGGAGTCAAGTATCTCTTTTCCGATGCAATATTCCTCCTTTACTGCATCCCTCGCTCCCTCACATTGACGAATTAACACACAATTTGCGTCCATATGAAATACTCTAGCTTCCCTGCCATCTCCTTCTAAATCGTGATACGTTTCAACAGAAACGCTAGGATTTTCTTTTGGGATTCGAGTATCTCTTTTCCGAAGAAATTATTCCTTCGTTACTGCATCCCTCGCTCCCTCACATTGACAAATTAACAAACAATTTGCCTTCACATGAAACACCTTGGGTTCCCTGCATTGTCCTTCTAAATCGAGATACGTTTCTACGGAACGATAGGATTTACTTTTGGGAATCGAGTATCTCTTTTCCGATGCATTATTCCTCCTTTACTGCATCCCTTGCTCCCTCATATTCCCGAATTAACACACAATTTGAGTCCATATGAAATACTATGGGTTCTCTTCATTATCCTTCTAAATCGAGATACGTTTCTCCGGAAACAATAGGATTTTCTTTTGGGAGTCGAGTATCTCTTTTCCGATGAATAATTCCTTCTTCACTGCATCCCTCACTCCCTCACATTGACAAATTAACAAACAATTTGCCTTCATATGAAATACCCCGTGTTCCCTGCATTGTCCTTCTAAATCGAGATACGTTTCTACTGAAACGATAGGAATTTCTATTGGGAATCGAGTATCTCTTTTCCGATGCATTATTCCTCCTTTACTGCATCCCTCGCTCCCTCACATTGACGAATTAACACACAATTTGCGTCCATATGAAAGACAATGTTTTCCCTGGCATCTGCTTCTAAATCGAGATACGTTTCTACGGAAATGATAGGATTTTCTTTTGGGAATCGAGTATCTCTTTTCCGATGCATTATTCCTCCTTTACTGCATCCCTCGCTCCCTACCATTGACGAATTAACACACAATTTGCGTCCATATGAAATACTCTGTTTTCCCAGCATTGTCCTTCTAAATCGAGATACGTTTCTACGGAAATGTTAGGATTTTCTTTTGGGAGTCGAGTATCTCTTTTCCGAAGAAATTATTCCATCTTTACTGCATCCCTCGCTCCGTCACATTCACGAATTAACACACAATTTGCGTCCATATGAAATACACTGGGTTCCCTGCATTATCCTTCTAAATCGAGATACATTTCTACGGAAGCGATAGGATTTTCTTTTGGGAATCGAGTATCTCTTTTCCGATGCATAATTCCTCCTTTACAGCATCCCTCGCTCCCTCACATTGACGAATTAACACACAATTTGCGTCCATATGAAAGACAATGTTTTCCCTGGCATCTGCTTCTAAATCGAGATACGTTTCTACGGAAATGATAGGATTTTCTTTTGGGAATCGAGTATCTCTTTTCCGATGCATTATTCCTCCTTTACTGCATCCCTCGCTCCCTACCATTGACGAATTAACACACAATTTGCGTCCATATGAAATACTCTGTTTTCCCAGCATTGTCCTTCTAAATCGAGATACGTTTCTACGGAAATGTTAGGATTATCTTTTTGGAGTCGAGTATCTCCTTTCCGATGCATTATTCCCCCTTTACTGCATCCCTCGCTCCCTCACATTGACGAATTAACACACAATTTTCGTCCGTTTGAAATACTCTGGGTTCCCTGCATTATCCTTCTAAATCGAGATACGTTTCTACGGAACGATAGGATTTACTTTTGGGAATCGAGTATCTCTTTTCCGACGCATTATTCCTTCTTTTCTGCATCCTTCGCTCCCTCACTTTGACGAATTAACATACAATTTTCCGTCCATATGAAATACTCTAGCTTCGCTGCATTGTCCTTCTAAATCGAGATACGTTTCAACGGAAACGATAGGATTTTCTTTTGGTAGTCGAGTATTTCTTTCCGATGCGTTATTCCTCCTTTACTGCATCGCTCGATCCCTCACATTGTCGAATTAACATACAATTTGCGTCCATATGGAATACTCTAGGTTCCCTGCATTGACCTTCTAAATCGAGATACGTTTCTACAGAAACGATGGGATTTTCTTTTGGGAGTCGAGTATCTCTTTTCCGATGCATTATTCCTCCTTTACTGCATCCCTCGCTCCCTCACATTGACGTATTAACACACAATTTGCGTCCATATGAAAGACAATGTTTTCCCTGCCATCTGCTTCTAAATCGAGATACGTTTCTACGGAAATGATAGGATTTTCTTTTGGGAATCGAATATCTCTTTTCCGATGCATTATTCCTCCTTTACTGCATCCCTCGCTCCCTACCATTGACGAATTAACACACAATTTGTATTCATATGAAATACTCTGGGTTCCCTGCAATGTCCTTCTAAATCGAGATACGTTTCTACGGAAACAATAGGATTTTCTTCTGAGCTTCGAGTATCTTTTTTCCGATGCATTATTCCTTACTTTACTGTAACCCTAGCTCCCACACATTGACGAATTAACACACAATTTGCGTCCATATGAAATACTCTGTTTTCCCAGCATTGTCCTTCTAAATCGAGATACGTTTCTACGGAAATGTCAGGATTTTCTTTTTGGAGTCGAGTGTCTCTTTTCCGATGCATTATTCCCCCTTTACTGCATCCCTCGCTCCCTCACATTGACGAATTAACACACAATTTGGGTCCATTTGAAATACTCTGGGTTCCCAGCATTATCCTTCTAAATCGAGATACATTTCTACGGAAGCGATAGGATTTTCTTTTGGGAATCGAGTACCTCTTTTCCGATGCATAATTCCTCCATTACAGCATCCCGCGCTCCCTCACATTCACGAATTAACACACAATTTGCGTCCATATGAAATACTCTGGGTTCCCTGCATTGCCCTTGTAAATAGAGATACGTATCTATGGAAACGAAAGGATTTTCTTTTGGGAGTCGAGTATCTCTTTTCCGATGCGTTATTCCTCCTTTACTGCATCGCTCGTTCCCTCACATTGTCGAATTAACATAAAATTTGCGTCCATATGAAATACTCTCGGTTCCCTGCATTGACCTTTTAAATCGAGATACGTTTCTACGGAAACGATGGGATTATCTTTTGGGAGTCGAGTATCTCTTTTCCGATGCATTATTCCTCCTTTACTGCATCCCTCGCTCCCGCACTTTCACGAATTAACACACAATTTGCGTTCATATGAATTACTCTGGGTTCCCTGCATTGTCCTTCTAAATCGAGATACGTTTCTACGGAAACGATAGGATTTTCTTTTTGGAGTCAAGTATCTCTTTTCCGATGCAATATTCCTCCTTAACTGCATCCCTCGCTCCCTCACATTGACGAATTAACACACAATTTGCGTCCATATGAAATACTCTAGGTTCCCTGCCATCTCCTTCTAAATCGTGATACGTTTCAACGGAAACGCTAGGATTTTATTTTGGGAGTCGAGTATCTCTTTTCCGATGAATTATTACTTCTTTACTGCATCCCTCGCTCACTCACATTGACAAATTAACAAACAGTTTGCCTTCATATGAAATACGCTGGGTTCCCTGCATTGTCCTTCTAAATCGAGATTCGTTTCTACTGAAACGATAGGAAGTTCTATTGGGAATCGAGTATCTCTTTTCCGATGCATTATTCCTCCTTTACTGCATCCCTCGCTCCCTCACATTCACGAATTAACACACAATTTGCGTCCATATGAAAGACAATGTTTTCCCTGCCATCTGCTTCTAAATCGAGATACGTTTCTACGGAAATGATAGGATTTTCTTTTGGGAATCGAGTATCTCTTTTCCGATGCATTATTCCTCCTTTACTGCATCCCTTGCTCCCTCATATTCCCGAATTAACACACAATTTGAGTCCATATGAAATACTATGGGTTCTCTTCATTATCCTTCTAAATCGAGATACGTTTCTACGGAAACAATAGGATTTTCTTTTGGGAGTCGAGTATCTCTTTTCCGATGAATAATTCCTTCTTCACTGCATCCCTCACTCCCTCACATTGACAAATTAACAAACAATTTGCCTTCATATGAAATACCCCGTGTTCCCTGCATTGTCCTTCTAAATCGAGATACGTTTCTACTGAAACGATAGGAATTTCTATTGGGAATCGAGTATCTCTTTTCCGATGCATTATTCCTCCTTTACTGCATCCCTCGCTCCCTCACATTGACGAATTAACACACAATTTGCGTCCATATGAAAGACAATGTTTTCCCTGGCATCTGCTTCTAAATCGAGATACGTTTCTACGGAAATGATAGGATTTTCTTTTGGGAATCGAGTATCTCTTTTCCGATGCATTATTCCTCCTTTACTGCATCCCTCGCTCCCTACCATTGACGAATTAACACACAATTTGCGTCCATATGAAATACTCTGTTTTCCCAGCATTGTCCTTCTAAATCGAGATACGTTTCTACGGAAATGTTAGGATTTTCTTTTGGGAGTCGAGTATCTCTTTTCCGAAGAAATTATTCCATCTTTACTGCATCCCTCGCTCCGTCACATTCACGAATTAACACACAATTTGCGTCCATATGAAATACTCTGGGTTCCCTGCATTATCCTTCTAAATCGAGATACATTTCTACGGAAGCGATAGGATTTTCTTTTGGGAATCGAGTATCTCTTTTCCGATGCATAATTCCTCCTTTACAGCATCCCTCGCTCCCTCACATTGACGAATTAACACACAATTTGCGTCCATATGAAAGACAATGTTTTCCCTGGCATCTGCTTCTAAATCGAGATACGTTTCTACGGAAATGATAGGATTTTCTTTTGGGAATCGAGTATCTCTTTTCCGATGCATTATTCCTCCTTTACTGCATCCCTCGCTCCCTACCATTGACGAATTAACACACAATTTGCGTCCATATGAAATACTCTGTTTTCCCAGCATTGTCCTTCTAAATCGAGATACGTTTCTACGGAAATGTTAGGATTTTCTTTTTGGAGTCGAGTATCTCCTTTCCGATGCATTATTCCCCCTTTACTGCATCCCTCGCTCCCTCACATTGACGAATTAACACACAATTTTCGTCCATTTGAAATACTCTGGGTTCCCTGCATTATCCTTCTAAATCGAGATACGTTTCTACGGAACGATAGGATTTACTTTTGGGAATCGAGTATCTCTTTTCCGACGCATTATTCCTTCTTTTCTGCATCCTTCGCTCCCTCACTTTGACGAATTAACATACAATTTTCCGTCCATATGAAATACTCTAGCTTCGCTGCATTGTCCTTCTAAATCGAGATACGTTTCAACGGAAACGATAGGATTTTCTTTTGGTAGTCGAGTATTTCTTTTCCGATGCGTTATTCCTCCTTTACTGCATCGCTCGTTCCCTCACATTGTCGAATTAACATACAATTTGCGTCCATATGAAATACTCTAGGTTCCCTGCATTGACCTTCTAAATCGAGATACGTTTCTACAGAAACGATGGGATTTTCTTTTGGGAGTCGAGTATCTCTTTTCCGATGCATTATTCCTCCTTTACTGCATCCCTCGCTCCCTCACATTGACGAATTAACACACAATTTGCGTCCATATGAAAGACAATGTTTTCCCTGCCATCTGCTTCTAAATCGAGATACGTTTCTACGGAAATGATAGGATTTTCTTTTGGGAATCGAATATCTCTTTTCCGATGCATTATTCCTCCTTTACGGCATCCCTCGCTCCCTACCATTGACGAATTAACACACAATTTGTATTCATATGAAATACTCTGGGTTCCCTGCAATGTCCTTCTAAATCGAGATACGTTTCTACGGAAACAATAGGATTTTCTTCTGAGCTTCGAGTATCTTTTTTCCGATGCATTATTCCTTACTTTACTGTAACCCTAGCTCCCACACATTGACGAATTAACACACAATTTGCGTCCATATGAAATACTCTGTTTTCCCAGCATTGTCCTTCTAAATCGAGATACGTTTCTACGGAAATGTCAGGATTTTCTTTTTGGAGTCGAGTGTCTCTTTTCCGATGCATTATTCCCCCTTTACTGCATCCCTCGCTCCCTCACATTGACGAATTAACACACAATTTGGGTCCATTTGAAATACTCTGGGTTCCCAGCATTATCCTTCTAAATCGAGATACATTTCTACGGAAGCGATAGGATTTTCTTTTGGGAATCGAGTACCTCTTTTCCGATGCATAATTCCTCCATTACAGCATCCCGCGCTCCCTCACATTCACGAATTAACACACAATTTGCGTCCATATGAAATACTCTGGGTTCCCTGCATTGCCCTTGTAAATAGAGATACGTATCTATGGAAACGAAAGGATTTTCTTTTGGGAGTCGAGTATCTCTTTTCCGATGCGTTATTCCTCCTTTACTGCATCGCTCGTTCCCTCACATTGTCGAATTAACATACAATTTGCGTCCATATGAAATACTCTCGGTTCCCTGCATTGACCTTTTAAATCGAGATACGTTTCTACGGAAACGATGGGATTATCTTTTGGGAGTCGAGTATCTCTTTTCCGATGCATTATTCCTCCTTTACTGCATCCCTCGCTCCCGCACTTTCACGAATTAACACACAATTTGCGTTCATATGAATTACTCTGGGTTCCCTGCATTGTCCTTCTAAATCGAGATACGTTTCTACGGAAACGATAGGATTTTCTTTTTGGAGTCAAGTATCTCTTTTCCGATGCAATATTCCTCCTTTACTGCATCCCTCGCTCCCTCACATTGACGAATTAACACACAATTTGCGTCCATATGAAATACTCTAGGTTCCCTGCCATCTCCTTCTAAATCGTGATACGTTTCAACGCAAACGCTAGGATTTTATTTTGGGAGTCGAGTATCTCTTTTCCGATGAATTATTACTTCTTTACTGCATCCCTCGCTCACTCACATTGACAAATTAACAAACAGTTTGCCTTCATATGAAATACGCTGGGTTCCCTGCATTGTCCTTCTAAATCGAGATTCGTTTCTACTGAAACGATAGGAAGTTCTATTGGGAATCGAGTATCTCTTTTCCGATGCATTATTCCTCCTTTACTGCATCCCTCGCTCCCTCACATTCACGAATTAACACACAATTTGCGTCCATATGAAAGACAATGTTTTCCCTGCCATCTGCTTCTAAATCGAGATACGTTTCTACGGAAATGATAGGATTTTCTTTTGGGAATCGAGTATCTCTTTTCCGATGCATTATTCCTCCTTTACTGCATCCCTTGCTCCCTCATATTCCCGAATTAACACACAATTTGAGTCCATATGAAATACTATGGGTTCTCTTCATTATCCTTCTAAATCGAGATACGTTTCTACGGAAACAATAGGATTTTCTTTTGGGAGTCGAGTATCTCTTTTCCGATGAATAATTCCTTCTTCACTGCATCCCTCACTCCCTCACATTGACAAATTAACAAACAATTTGCCTTCATATGAAATACCCCGTGTTCCCTGCATTGTCCTTCTAAATCGAGATACGTTTCTACTGAAACGATAGGAATTTCTATTGGGAATCGAGTATCTCTTTTCCGATGCATTATTCCTCCTTTACTGCATCCCTCGCTCCCTCACATTGACGAATTAACACACAATTTGCGTCCATATGAAAGACAATGTTTTCCCTGGCATCTGCTTCTAAATCGAGATACGTTTCTACGGAAATGATAGGATTTTCTTTTGGGAATCGAGTATCTCTTTTCCGATGCATTATTCCTCCTTTACTGCATCCCTCGCTCCCTACCATTGACGAATTAACACACAATTTGCGTCCATATGAAATACTCTGTTTTCCCAGCATTGTCCTTCTAAATCGAGATACGTTTCTACGGAAATGTTAGGATTTTCTTTTGGGAGTCGAGTATCTCTTTTCCGAAGAAATTATTCCATCTTTACTGCATCCCTCGCTCCGTCACATTCACGAATTAACACACAATTTGCGTCCATATGAAATACTCTGGGTTCCCTGCATTATCCTTCTAAATCGAGATACATTTCTACGGAAGCGATAGGATTTTCTTTTGGGAATCGAGTATCTCTTTTCCGATGCATAATTCCTCCTTTACAGCATCCCTCGCTCCCTCACATTGACGAATTAACACACAATTTGCGTCCATATGAAAGACAATGTTTTCCCTGGCATCTGCTTCTAAATCGAGATACGTTTCTACGGAAATGATAGGATTTTCTTTTGGGAATCGAGTATCTCTTTTCCGATGCATTATTCCTCCTTTACTGCATCCCTCGCTCCCTACCATTGACGAATTAACACACAATTTGCGTCCATATGAAATACTCTGTTTTCCCAGCATTGTCCTTCTAAATCGAGATACGTTTCTACGGAAATGTTAGGATTTTCTTTTTGGAGTCGAGTATCTCCTTTCCGATGCATTATTCCCCCTTTACTGCATCCCTCGCTCCCTCACATTGACGAATTAACACACAATTTTCGTCCATTTGAAATACTCTGGGTTCCCTGCATTATCCTTCTAAATCGAGATACGTTTCTACGGAACGATAGGATTTACTTTTGGGAATCGAGTATCTCTTTTCCGACGCATTATTCCTTCTTTTCTGCATCCTTCGCTCCCTCACTTTGACGAATTAACATACAATTTTCCGTCCATATGAAATACTCTAGCTTCGCTGCATTGTCCTTCTAAATCGAGATACGTTTCAACGGAAACGATAGGATTTTCTTTTGGTAGTCGAGTATTTCTTTTCCGATGCGTTATTCCTCCTTTACTGCATCGCTCGTTCCCTCACATTGTCGAATTAACATACAATTTGCGTCCATATGAAATACTCTAGGTTCCCTGCATTGACCTTCTAAATCGAGATACGTTTCTACAGAAACGATGGGATTTTCTTTTGGGAGTCGAGTATCTCTTTTCCGATGCATTATTCCTCCTTTACTGCATCCCTCGCTCCCTCACATTGACGAATTAACACACAATTTGCGTCCATATGAAAGACAATGTTTTCCCTGCCATCTGCTTCTAAATCGAGATACGTTTCTACGGAAATGATAGGATTTTCTTTTGGGAATCGAATATCTCTTTTCCGATGCATTATTCCTCCTTTACTGCATCCCTCGCTCCCTACCATTGACGAATTAACACACAATTTGTATTCATATAAAATACTGTGGGTTCCCTGCAATGTCCCTCTAAATCGAGATACGTTTCTACGGAAACAATAGGATTTTCTTCTGAGCTTCGAGTATCTTTTTTCCGATGCATTATTCCTTACTTTACTGTAACCCTAGCTCCCACACATTGACGAATTAACACACAATTTGCGTCCATATGAAATACTCTGTTTTCCCAGCATTGTCCTTCTAAATCGAGATACGTTTCTACGGAAATGTCAGGATTTTCTTTTTGGAGTCGAGTGTCTCTTTTCCGATGCATTATTCCCCCTTTACTGCATCCCTCGCTCCCTCACATTGACGAATTAACACACAATTTGGGTCCATTTGAAATACTCTGGGTTCCCAGCATTATCCTTCTAAATCGAGATACATTTCTACGGAAGCGATAGGATTTTCTTTTGGGAATCGAGTACCTCTTTTCCGATGCATAATTCCTCCATTACAGCATCCCTCGCTCCCTCACATTCACGAATTAACACACAATTTGCGTCCATATGAAATACTCTGGGTTCCCTGCATTGCCCTTGTAAATAGAGATACGTATCTATGGAAACGAAAGGATTTTCTTTTGGGAGTCGAGTATCTCTTTTCCGATGCGTTATTCCTCCTTTACTGCATCGCTCGTTCCCTCACATTGTCGAATTAACATACAATTTGCGTCCATATGAAATACTCTCGGTTCCCTGCATTGACCTTTTAAATCGAGATACGTTTCTACGGAAACGATGGGATTATCTTTTGGGAGTCGAGTATCTCTTTTCCGATGCATTATTCCTCCTTTACTGCATCCCTCGCTCCCGCACTTTCACGAATTAACACACAATTTGCGTTCATATGAATTACTCTGGGTTCCCTGCATTGTCCTTCTAAATCGAGATACGTTTCTACGGAAACGATAGGATTTTCTTTTTGGAGTCAAGTATCTCTTTTCCGATGCAATATTCCTCCTTAACTGCATCCCTCGCTCCCTCACATTGACGAATTAACACACAATTTGCGTCCATATGAAATACTCTAGGTTCCCTGCCATCTCCTTCTAAATCGTGATACGTTTCAACGGAAACGCTAGGATTTTATTTTGGGAGTCGAGTATCTCTTTTCCGATGAATTATTACTTCTTTACTGCATCCCTCGCTCACTCACATTGACAAATTAACAAACAGTTTGCCTTCATATGAAATACGCTGGGTTCCCTGCATTGTCCTTCTAAATCGAGATACGTTTCTACTGAAACGATAGGAAGTTCTATTGGGAATCGAGTATCTCTTTTCCGATGCATTATTCCTCCTTTACTGCATCCCTCGCTCCCTCACATTCACGAATTAACACACAATTTGCGTCCATATGAAAGACAATGTTTTCCCTGCCATCTGCTTCTAAATCGAGATACGTTTGTACGGAAATGA
This sequence comes from Schistocerca nitens, assembly GCF_023898315.1. NCBI lineage: Eukaryota > Metazoa > Arthropoda > Insecta > Orthoptera > Acrididae > Schistocerca > Schistocerca nitens. The sequence goes on along the minus strand of NC_064614.1, from coordinate 1,283,489,576 downwards.
TAGGATTTTCTTTTGGGAATCGAGTATCTCTTTTCCGATGCATTATTCCTCCTTTACTGCATCCCTCGCTCCCTACCATTGACGAATTAACACACAATTTGCATTCATATGAAATACTCTGGGTTCCCTGCAATGTCCTTCTAAATCGAGATACGTTTCTACGGAAACAATATTATTTTCTTCTGAGAGTCGAGTATCTCTTTTTCGATGCATTATTCCTTACTTTACTGGAACCCTAGCTCTCACACATTGACGAATTAACACACAATTTGCGTCCATATGAAATACTCTGTTTTCCCAGCATTGTCCTTCTAAATCGAGATACGTTTCTACGGAAATGTTAGGATTTTCTTTTGGGAGTCGAGTATCTCTTTTCCGAAGAAATTATTCCATCTTTACTGCATCCCTCGCTCCGTCACATTCACGAATTAACACACAATTTGCGTCCATATGAAATACTCTGGGTTCCCTGCATTATCCTTCTAAATCGAGATACATTTCTACGGAAGCGATAGGATTTTCTTTTGGGAATCGAGTATCTCTTTTCCGATGCATAATTCCTCCTTTACAGCATCCCTCGCTCCCTCACATTCACGAATTAACACACAATTTGCGTCCATATGAAATACTCTGGGTTCCCTGCATTGCCCTTGTAAATAGAGATACGTATCTATGGAAACGAAAGGATTTTCTTTTGGGAGTCGAGTATCTCTTTTCCGATGCGTTATTCCTCCTTTACTGCATCGCTCGTTCCCTCACATTGTCGAATTAACATACAATTTGCGTCCATATGAAATACTCTGGGGTCCCTGCATTGACCTTTTAAATCGAGATACGTTTCTATGGAAACGATGGGATTTTCTTTTGGGAGTCGAGTATCTCTTTTCCGATGCATTATTCCTCCTTTACTGCATCCCTCGCTCCCTCACATTTACGAATTAACACACAATTTGCGTTCATATGAATTACTCTGGGTTCCCTGCATTGTCCTTCTAAATCGAGATACGTTTCTACGGAAACGATAGGATTTTCTTTTTGGAGTCAAGTATCTCTTTTCCGATGCAATATTCCTCCTTTACTGCATCCCTCGCTCCCTCACATTGACGAATTAACACACAATTTGCGTCCATATGAAATACTCTAGCTTCCCTGCCATCTCCTTCTAAATCGTGATACGTTTCAACAGAAACGCTAGGATTTTCTTTTGGGAGTCGAGTATCTCTTTTCCGAAGAAATTATTCCTTCGTTACTGCATCCCTCGCTCCCTCACATTGACAAATTAACAAACAATTTGCCTTCACATGAAACACCTTGGGTTCCCTGCATTGTCCTTCTAAATCGAGATACGTTTCTACGGAACGATAGGATTTACTTTTGGGAATCGAGTATCTCTTTTCCGATGCATTATTCCTCCTTTACTGCATCCCTTGCACCCTCATATTCCCGAATTAACACACAATTTGAGTCCATATGAAATACTATGGGTTCTCTTCATTATCCTTCTAAATCGAGATACGTTTCTACGGAAACAATAGGATTTTCTTTTGGAAGTCGAGTATTTCTTTTCCGATGCGTTATTCCTTCTTTTCTGCATCCTTCGCTCCCTCACTTTGACGAATTAACATACAACTTTCCGTCCATATGAAATACTCTAGCTTCGCTGCATTGTCCTTCTAAATCGAGATACCTTTCTACGGAAACGATAGGATTTTCTTTTGGTAGTCGAGTATTTCTTTTCCGATGCGTTATTCCTCCTTTACTGCATCGCTCGTTCCCTCACATTGTCGAATTAACATACAATTTGCGTCCATATGAAATACTCTAGGTTCCCTGCATTGACCTTCTAAATCGAGATACGTTTCTACGGAAACGATGGGATTTTCTTTTGGGAGTCGAGTATCTCTTTTCCGATGCATTATTCCTCCTTTACTGCATCCCTCGCTCCCTCACATTGACGAATTAACACACAATTTGCGTCCATATGGAAGACAATGTTTTCCCTGCCATCTGCTTCTAAATCGAGATACGTTTCTACGGAAATGATAGGATTTTCTTTTGGGAATCGAGTATCTCTTTTCCGATGCATTATTCCTCCTTTACTGCATCCCTCGCTCCCTACCATTGACGAATTAACACACAATTTGTATTCATATGAAATACTCTGGGTTCCCTGCAATGTCCTTCTAAATCGAGATACGTATCTACGGAAACAATAGGATTTTCTTCTGAGCTTCGAGTATCTTTTTTCCGATGCATTATTCCTTACTTTACTGTGACCCTAGCTCCCACACATTGACGAATTAACACTCAATTTGCGTCCATATGAAATACTCTGTTTTCCCAGCATTGTCCTTCTAATTCGAGATACGTTTCTACGGAAATGTTAGGATTTTCTTTTTGGAGTCGAGTGTCTCTTTTTCGATGCATTATTCCCCCTTTACTGCATCCCTCGCTCCCTCACATTGACGAATTAACACACAATTTGGGTCCATTTGAAATACTCTGGGTTCCCAGCATTATCCTTCTAAATCGAGATACATTTCTACGGAAGCGATAGGATTTTCTTTTGGGAATCGAGTACCTCTTTTCCGATGCATAATTCCTCCTTTACAGCATCCCTCGCTCCCTCACATTCACGAAGTAACACACAATTTGCGTCCATATGAAATACTCTGGGTTCCCTGCATTGCCCTTGTAAATAGAGATACGTATCTATGGAAACGAAAGGATTTTCTTTTGGGAGTCGAGTATCTCTTTTCCGATGCGTTATTCCTCCTTTACTGCATCGCTCGTTCCCTCACATTGTCGAATTAACATACAATTTGCGTCCATATGAAATACTCTCGGTTCCCTGCATTGACCTTTTAAATCGAGATACGTTTCTACGGAAACGATGGGATTATCTTTTGGGAGTCGAGTATCTCTTTTCCGATGCATTATTCCTCCTTTACTGCATCCCTCGCTCCCGCACTTTGACGAATTAACACACAATTTGCGTTCATATGAATTACTCTGGGTTCCCTGCATTGTCCTTCTAAATCGAGATACGTTTCTACGGAAACGATAGGATTTTCTTTTTGGAGTCAAGTATCTCTTTTCCGATGCAATATTCCTCCTTAACTGCATCCCTCGCTCCCTCACATTGACGAATTAACACACAATTTGCGTCCATATGAAATACTCTAGGTTCCCTGCCATCTCCTTCTAAATCGTGATACGTTTCAACGGAAACGCTAGGATTTTATTTTGGGAGTCGAGTATCTCTTTTCCGATGAATTATTACTTCTTTACTGCATCCCTCGCTCACTCACATTGACAAATTAACAAACAGTTTGCCTTCATATGAAATACGCTGGGTTCCCTGCATTGTCCTTCTAAATCGAGATACGTTTCTACTGAAACGATAGGAAGTTCTATTGGGAATCGAGTATCTCTTTTCCGATGCATTATTCCTCCTTTACTGCATCCCTCGCTCCCTCACATTCACGAATTAACACACAATTTGCGTCCATATGAAAGACAATGTTTTCCCTGCCATCTGCTTCTAAATCGAGATACGTTTGTACGGAAATGATAGGATTTTCTTTTGGGAATCGAGTATCTCTTTTCCGATGCATTATTCCTCCTTTACTGCATCCCTCGCTCCCTACCATTGACGAATTAACACACAATTTGCATTCATATGAAATACTCTGGGTTCCCTGCAATGTCCTTCTAAATCGAGATACGTTTCTACGGAAACAATATTATTTTCTTCTGAGAGTCGAGTATCTCTTTTTCGATGCATTATTCCTTACTTTACTGGAACCCTAGCTCTCACACATTGACGAATTAACACACAATTTGCGTCCATATGAAATACTCTGTTTTCCCAGCATTGTCCTTCTAAATCGAGATACGTTTCTACGGAAATGTTAGGATTTTCTTTTGGGAGTCGAGTATCTCTTTTCCGAAGAAATTATTCCATCTTTACTGCATCCCTCGCTCCGTCACATTCACGAATTAACACACAATTTGCGTCCATATGAAATACTCTGGGTTCCCTGCATTATCCTTCTAAATCGAGATACATTTCTACGGAAGCGATAGGATTTTCTTTTGGGAATCGAGTATCTCTTTTCCGATGCATAATTCCTCCTTTACAGCATCCCTCGCTCCCTCACATTCACGAATTAACACACAATTTGCGTCCATATGAAATACTCTGGGTTCCCTGCATTGCCCTTGTAAATAGAGATACGTATCTATGGAAACGAAAGGATTTTCTTTTGGGAGTCGAGTATCTCTTTTCCGATGCGTTATTCCTCCTTTACTGCATCGCTCGTTCCCTCACATTGTCGAATTAACATACAATTTGCGTCCATATGAAATACTCTGGGGTCCCTGCATTGACCTTTTAAATCGAGATACGTTTCTATGGAAACGATGGGATTTTCTTTTGGGAGTCGAGTATCTCTTTTCCGATGCATTATTCCTCCTTTACTGCATCCCTCGCTCCCTCACATTTACGAATTAACACACAATTTGCGTTCATATGAATTACTCTGGGTTCCCTGCATTGTCCTTCTAAATCGAGATACGTTTCTACGGAAACGATAGGATTTTCTTTTTGGAGTCAAGTATCTCTTTTCCGATGCAATATTCCTCCTTTACTGCATCCCTCGCTCCCTCACATTGACGAATTAACACACAATTTGCGTCCATATGAAATACTCTAGCTTCCCTGCCATCTCCTTCTAAATCGTGATACGTTTCAACAGAAACGCTAGGATTTTCTTTTGGGAGTCGAGTATCTCTTTTCCGAAGAAATTATTCCTTCGTTACTGCATCCCTCGCTCCCTCACATTGACAAATTAACAAACAATTTGCCTTCACATGAAACACCTTGGGTTCCCTGCATTGTCCTTCTAAATCGAGATACGTTTCTACGGAACGATAGGATTTACTTTTGGGAATCGAGTATCTCTTTTCCGATGCATTATTCCTCCTTTACTGCATCCCTTGCTCCCTCATATTCCCGAATTAACACACAATTTGAGTCCATATGAAATACTATGGGTTCTCTTCATTATCCTTCTAAATCGAGATACGTTTCTACGGAAACAATAGGATTTTCTTTTGGAAGTCGAGTATTTCTTTTCCGATGCGTTATTCCTTCTTTTCTGCATCCTTCGCTCCCTCACTTTGACGAATTAACATACAACTTTCCGTCCATATGAAATACTCTAGCTTCGCTGCATTGTCCTTCTAAATCGAGATACCTTTCTACGGAAACGATAGGATTTTCTTTTGGTAGTCGAGTATTTCTTTTCCGATGCGTTATTCCTCCTTTACTGCATCGCTCGTTCCCTCACATTGTCGAATTAACATACAATTTGCGTCCATATGAAATACTCTAGGTTCCCTGCATTGACCTTCTAAATCGAGATACGTTTCTACGGAAACGATGGGATTTTCTTTTGGGAGTCGAGTATCTCTTTTCCGATGCATTATTCCTCCTTTACTGCATCCCTCGCTCCCTCACATTGACGAATTAACACACAATTTGCGTCCATATGAAAGACAATGTTTTCCCTGCCATCTGCTTCTAAATCGAGATTCGTTTCTACGGAAATGGTAGGATTTTCTTTTGGGAATCGAGTATCTCTTTTCCGATGCATTATTCCTCCTTTACTGCATCCCTCGCTCCCTACCATTGACGAATTAACACACAATTTGTATTCATATGAAATACTCTGGGTTCCCTGCAATGTCCTTCTAAATCGAGATACGTATCTACGGAAACAATAGGACTTTCTTCTGAGCTTCGAGTATCTTTTTTCCGATGCATTATTCCTTACTTTACTGTGACCCTAGCTCCCACACATTGACGAATTAACACTCAATTTGCGTCCATATGAAATACTCTGTTTTCCCAGCATTGTCCTTCTAAATCGAGATACGTTTCTACGGAAATGTTAGGATTTTCTTTTTGGAGTCGAGTGTCTCTTTTTCGATGCATTATTCCCCCTTTACTGCATCCCTCGCTCCCTCACATTGACGAATTAACACACAATTTGGGTCCATTTGAAATTCTCTGGGTTCCCAGCATTATCCTTCTAAATCGAGATACATTTCTACGGAAGCGATAGGATTTTCTTTTGGGAATCGAGTACCTCTTTTCCGATGCATAATTCCTCCTTTACAGCATCCCTCGCTCTCTCACATTCACGAATTAACACACAATTTGCGTCCATATGAAATACTCTGGGTTCCCTGCATTGCCCTTGTAAATAGAGATACGTATCTATGGAAACGCAAGGATTTTCTTTTGGGAGTCGAGTATCTCTTTTCCGATGCGTTATTCCTCCTTTACTGCATCGCTCGTTCCCTCACATTGTGGAATTAACATACAATTTGCGTCCATATGAAATACTCTCGGTTCCCTGCATTGACCTTTTAAATCGAGATACGTTTCTACGGAAACGATGGGATTATCTTTTGGGAGTCGAGTATCTCTTTTCCGATGCATTATTCCTCCTTTACTGCATCCCTCGCTCCCGCACATTGACGAATTAACACACAATTTGCGTTCATATGAATTACTCTGGGTTCCCTGCATTGTCCTTCTAAATCGAGATACGTTTCTACGGAAACGATAGGATTTTCTTTTTGGAGTCAAGTATCTCTTTTCCGATGCAATATTCCTCCTTTACTGCATCCCTCGCTCCCTCACATTGACGAATTAACACACAATTTGCGTCCATATGAAATACTCTAGGTTCCCTGCCATCTCCTTCTAAATCGTGATACGTTTCAACGGAAACGCTAGGATTTTATTTTGGGAGTCGAGTATATCTTTTCCGATGAATTATTACTTCTTTACTGCATCCCTCGCTCACTCACATTGACAAATTAACAAACAGTTTGCCTTCATATGAAATACCCTGGGTTCCCTGCATTGTCCTTCTAAATCGAGATACGTTTCTACTGAAACGATAGGAAGTTCTATTGGGAATCGAGTATCTCTTTTCCGATGCATTATTCCTCCTTTACTGCATCCCTCGCTCCCTCACATTCACGAATTAACACACAATTTGCGTCCATATAAAAGACAATGTTTTCCCTGCCATCTGCTTCTTAATCGAGATACGTTTCTACGGAAATTATAGGATTTTCTTTTGGGAATCGAGTATCTCTTTTCCGATGCATTATTCCTCCTTTACTGCATCCCTCGCTCCCTACCATTGACGAATTAACACACAATTTGCATTCATATGATATACTCTGGGTTCCCTGCGATGTCCTTCTAAATCGAGATACGTTTCTACGGAAACAATAGGATTTTCTTCTGAGAGTCGAGTATCTTTTTTCCGATGCATTATTCCTTACTTTACTGTAACCCTAGCTCCCACACATTGACGAATTAACACACAATTTGCGTCCATATGAAATACTCTGTTTTCCCAGCATTCTCCTTCTAAATCGAGATACGTTTCTACGGATATGTTAGGATTTTCTTTTTGAAGTCGAGTATCTCTTTTCCGATGCATTATTCCCCCTTTACTGCATCCCTCGCTCCCTCACATTGACGAATTAACACACAATTTGCGTCCATTTGAAATACTCTGGGTTCCCAGCATTATCCTTCTAAATCGAGATACGTTTCTACGGATCGATAGGATTTACTTTTGGGAATCGAGTATCTCTTTTCAGATGCATTATTCCTTCTTTTCTGCATCCTTCGCTCCCTCACTTTGACGAATTTACATACAATTTTCCGTCCATATGAAATACTCTAGTTTCGCTGCATTGTCCTTCTAAATCGAGATACGTTTCTACGGAAACGATAGGGTTTTCTTTTGGGAGTCGAGTATCTCTTTTCCGAAGAAATTATTCCTTATTTACTGCATCCCTCGCTCCCTCACATTCACGAATTAACACACAATTTGCGTCCATATGAAATACTCTGGGTTCCCTGTATTGACCTTTTAAATCGAGATACGTTTCTACGGAAACGATGGGATTTTCTTTTGGGAGTCGAGTATCTCTTTTCCGATGCATTATTCCTCCTTTACTGCATCCCTCGCTCCCTCACATTGACGAATTAACACACAATTTGCGTTCATATGAATTACTCTGGGTTCCCTGCATTGTCCTTCTAAATCGAGATACGTTTCTACGGAAACGATAGGATTTTCTTTTTGGAGTCAAGTATCTCTTTTCCGATGCAATATTCCTCCTTTACTGCATCCCTCGCTCCCTCACATTGACGAATTAACACACAATTTGCGTCCATATGAAATACTCTAGCTTCCCTGCCATCTCCTTCTAAATCGTGACACGTTTCAACAGAAACGCTAGGATTTTCTTTTGGGAGTCGAGTATCTCTTTTCCGAAGAAATTATTCCTTCTTTACTGCATCCCTCGCTCCCTCACATTGACAAATTAACAAACAATTTGCCTTCATATGAAACACCCTGGGTTCCCTGCATTGTCCTTCTAAGTCGAGATACGTTTCTACGGAACGATAGGATTTACTTTTGGGAATCGAGTATCTCTTTTCCGATGCATTATTCCTCCTTTACTGCATCCCTTGCTCCCTCACATTCCCGAATTAACACACAATTTGAGTCCATATGAAATACTATGGGTTCTCTTCATTATCCTTCTAAATCGAGATACGTTTCTACGGAAACAATAGGATTTTCTTTTGGGAGTCGAGTATCTCTTTTCCGATGTATAATTCCTTCTTCACTGCATCCCTCACTCCCTCACATTGACAAATTAACAAACAATTTGCCTTCATATGAAATACCCTGGGTTCCCTGTATTGTCCTTCTAAATCGAGATACGTTTCTACTGAAACGATAGGAATTTCTATTGGGAATCGAGTATCTCTTTTCCGATGCATTATTCCTCCTTTACTGCATCCCTCGCTCCCTCACATTGACGAATTAACACACAATTTGCGTCCATATGAAAGACAATGTTTTCCCTGGCATCTGCTTCTAAATCGAGATACGTTTCTACGGAAATGATAGGATTTTCTTTTGGGAATCGAGTATCTCTTTTCCGATGCATTATTCCTCCTTTACTGCATCCCTCGCTCCCTACCATTGACGAATTAACACACAATTTGCGTCCATATGAAATACTCTGTTTTCCCAGCATTGTCCTTCTAAATCGAGATACGTTTCTACGGAAATGTTAGGATTTTCTTTTTGGAGTCGAGTATCTCCTTTCCGATGCATTATTCCCCCTTTACTGCATCCCTCGCTCCCTCACATTGACGAATTAACACACAATTTTCGTCCATTTGAAATACTCTGGGTTCCCTGCATTATCCTTCTAAATCGAGATACGTTTCTACGGAACGATAGGATTTACTTTTGGGATGCGAGTATCTCTTTTCCGACGCATTATTCCTTCTTTTCTGCATCCTTCGCTCCCTCACTTTGACGAATTAACATACAATTTTCCGTCCATATGAAATACTCTAGCTTCGCTGCATTGTCCTTCTAAATCGAGATACGTTTCTACGGAAACGATAGGATTTTCTTTTGGTAGTCGAGTATTTCTTTTCCGATGCGTTATTCCTCCTTTACTGCATCGCTCGTTCCCTCACATTGTCGAATTAACATACAATTTGCGTCCATATGAAATACTCTAGGTTCCCTGCATTGACCTTCTAAATCGAGATACGTTTCTACGGAAACGATGGGATTTTCTTTTGGGAGTCGAGTATCTCTTTTCCGATGCATTATTCCTCCTTTACTGCATCCCTCGCTCCCTCACATTGACGAATTAACACACAATTTGCGTCCATATGAAAGACAATGTTTTCCCTGCCATCTGCTTCTAAATCGAGATACGTTTCTACGGAAATGATAGGATTTTCTTTTTTGGGAATCGAGTATCTCTTATCCGATGCATTATTCCTCCTTTACTGCATCCCTCGCTCCCTACCATTGACGAATTAACACACAATTAGTATTCATATGAAATACTCTGGGTTCCCTGCAATGTCCTTCTAAATCGAGATACGTTTCTACGGAAACAATAGGATTTTCTTCTGAGCTTCAAGTATCTTTTTTCCGATGCATTATTCCTTACTTTACTGTAACCCTAGCTCCCACACATTGACGAATTAACACACAATTTGCGTCCATATGAAATACTCTGTTTTCCCTGCATTGTCCTTCTAAATCGAGATACGTTTCTACGGAAATGTTAGGATTTTCTTTTTGGAGTCGAGTGTCTCTTTTCCGATGCATTATTCCCCCTTTACAGCATCCCTCGCTCCCTCACATTCACGAATTAACACACAATTTGCGTCCATATGAAATACTCTGGGTTCCCTGCATTGCTCTTGTAAATAGAGATACGTATCTATGGAAACGAAAGGATTTTCTTTTGGGAATCGAGTATCTCTTTTCCGATGCGTTATTCCTCCTTTACTGCATCGCTCGTTCCCTCACATTGTCGAATTAACATACAATTTGCGTCCATATGAAATACTCTCGGTTCCCTGCATTGACCTTTTAAATCGAGATACGTTTCTACGGAAACGATGGGATTATCTTTTGGGAGTCGAGTATCTCTTTTCCGATGCATTATTCCTCCTTTACTGCATCCCTCGCTCCCGCACATTGACGAATTAACACACAATTTGCGTTCATATGAATTACTCTGGGTTCCCTGCATTGTCCTTCTAAATCGAGATACGTTTCTACGGAAACGATAGGATTTTCTTTTTGGAGTCAAGTATCTCTTTTCCGATGCAATATTCCTCCTTTACTGCATCCCTCGCTCCCTCACATTGACGAATTAACACACAATTTGCGTCCATATGAAATACTCTAGGTTCCCTGCCATCTCCTTCTAAATTGTGATACGTTTCAACGGAAACGCTAGGATTTTATTTTGGGAGTCGAGTATCTCTTTTCCGATGAATTATTACTTCTTTACTGCATCCCTCGCTCACTCACATTGACAAATTAACAAACAGTTTGCCTTCATATGAAATACCCTGGGTTCCCTGCATTGTCCTTCTAAATCGAGATACGTTTCTACTGAAACGATAGGAAGTTCTATTGGGAATCGAGTATCTCTTTTCCGATGCATTATTCCCCCTTTACTGCATCCCTCGCTCCCTCACATTGACGAAATAACACACAATTTGCGTTCATATGAATTACTCTGGGTTCCCTGCATTGCCTTCTAAATCGAGATACGTTTCTACGTAAACGTTAGGATTTTCTTTTTGGAGTCAAGTATCTCTTTTCCGATGCAATATTCCTCCTTTACTGCATCCCTCGCTCCCTCACATTGACGAATTAACACACAATTTGCGTCCATATGAAATACTCTAGGTTCCCTGCCATCTCTTTCTAAATCGTGATGCGTTTCAACGGAAATGCTAGTATTTTCTTTTGGGAGTCGAGTATCTCTTTTCCGATGAATTATTCCTTCTTTACTGCATCCCTCGCTCCCTCACATTGACAAATTAACAAACAATTTGCCTTCATATGAAATACACTGGGTTCCCTGCATTGTCCTTCTAAATCGAGATACGTTTCAACGGAAACGATAGGATTTTCTTTTGGGAGTCGAGTATCTGTTTTCCGATGAATTATTCCTCCTTTACAGCATCCCTCGCTCCCTCACATTCACGAATTAACACACAATTTGCGTCCATATGAAATACTCTGGGTTCCCTGCATTGACCTTTGAAATCGAGATACGTTTCTACGGAAACGATGGGATTTTCTTTTGGGAGTCGAGTATCTCTTTTCCGATGCATTATTCCTCCTTTACTGCATCCCTCGCTCCCTCACATTGACGAATTAACACACAATTTGTGTTCATATGAATTACTCTGGGTTCCCTGCATTGTCCTTCTAAATCGAGATACGTTTCTACGGAAATGTTAGGATTTTCTTTTTGGAGTCGAGTATCTCTTATCCGATGCATTATTCCCCATTTACTGCATCCCTCACTCCCTCACATTGACGAATTAACACACAATTTGCGTCCATTTGAAATACTCTGGGTTCCCTGCATTATCCTTCTAAATCGAGATACGTTTCTACGGAACGATAGGATTTACTTTTGGGAATCGAGTATCTCTTTTCCGATGCATTATTCCTTCTTTTCTGCATCCTTCGCTCCCTCACTTTGACGAATTAACATACAATTTTCCGTCCATATGAAATACTCTAGTTTCGCTGCATTGTCCTTCTAAATCGAGATACGTTTCTACGGAAACGATAGGATTTTCTTTTGGGAGTCGAGTATCTCTTTTCCGAAGAGATTATTCCTTCTTTACTGCATCCCTCGCTCCCTCACATTTACGAATTAACACACAATTAGCGTCCATATGAAATACTCTGGGTTCCCTGCATTATCCTTCTAAATCGAGATACATTTCTACGGAAGCGATAGGATTTTCTTTTGAGAATCGAGTATCTATTTTCCGATGCATAATTCCTCCTTTACAGCATCACTCGCTCCCTCACATTCACGAATAAACACACAATTTGCGTCCATATGAAATACTCTGGGTTCCCTGTACTGACATTTTAAATCGAGATACGTTTCTACGGAAACGATGGGATTTTCTTTTGGGAGTCGAGTCTCTTTTCCGATGCATTATTCCTCCTTTACTGCATCCCTCGCTCCCTCACATTGACGAATTAACACACAATTTGCGTTCATATGAATTACTCTGGGTTCCCTGCATTGTCCTTCTAAATCGAGATACGTTTCTACGGAAACGATAGGATTTTCTTTTTGGAGTCAAGTATCTCTTTTCCGATGCAATATTCCTCCTTTACTGCATCCCTCGCTCCCTCACATTGACGAATTAACACACAATTTGCGTCCATATGAAATACTCTAGGTTCCCTGCCATCTCTTTCTAAATCGTGATACGTTTCAACGGAAATGCTAGGATTTTCTTTTGGGAGTCGAGTATCTCTTTTCCGATGAATTATTCTTTCTTTACTGCATCCCTCGCTCCCTCACATTGACAAATTAACAAACAATTGGCCTTCATATGAAATACCCTGGGTTCCCTGCATTGTCCTTCTAAATCGAGATACGTTTCTACTGAAACGATGGGAATTTCTATTGGGAATCGAGTATCTCTTTTCCGATGCATTATTCCTCCTTTACTGCATCCCTCGCTCCCTCACATTCACGAATTAACACACAATTTGCGTCCATATGAAAGACAATGTTTTCCCTGCCATCTGCTTCTAAATCGAGATACGTTTCTACGGAAATGAAAGGATTTTCCTTTGGGAATCGAGTATCTCTTTTCCGATGCATAATTCCTCCTTTACAGCATCCAACGCTCCCTCACATTCACGAATTAACACACAATTTGCGTCCATATGAAATACTCTAGGTTCCCTGCCATCTCCTTCTAAATCGTGATACGTTTCAACGGAAACGCTAGGATTTTCTTTTGGGAGTCGAGTATCTCCTTTCCGATGCATTATTCCTCCTTTACTGCATCCCTCGCTCCCTCACATTCACGAATTAACACACAATTTGCGTCCATATGAAAGACAATGTTTTCCCTGCCATCTGCTTCTAAATCGAGATACGTTTCTACGGAAATGATAGGATTTTCTTTAGGGAATCGAGTATCTATTATCCGATGCATTATTCCTCCTTTACTGCATCCCTCGCTCCCTACCATTGACGAATTAACACACAATTCGCATTCATATGAAATACTCTGGGTTCCCTGCATTGTCCTTCTAAATCGAGATACGTTTCAACGGAAACGATAGGAATTTCTATTGGGAATCGTGTATCTCTTTTCCGATGCATTATTCCTCCGTTACTGCATCCCTCGCTCCCTCACATTCACGAATTAACACACAATTTGCGTCCATATGAAAGACAATGTTTTCCCTGCCATCTGCTTCTAAATCGAGATACGTTTCTACGGAAATGATAGGATTTTCTTTTGGGAATCGAGTATCTCTTTTCCGATTCATAATTCCTCCTTTACAGCATCCCACACTCCCTCACATTCACGAATTAACACACAATTTACGTCCATATGAAATGCTCTAGGTTCCCTGCCATCTCCTTCTAAATCGTGATACGTTTCAATGGAAACGCTAGGATTTTCTTTTGGGAGTCGAGTATCTGTTTTCCGATGAATTATTCCTCCTTTACAGCATCCCTCGCTCCCTCACATTCACGAATTAACACACAATTTGCGTCCATATGAAATACTCTGGGTTCCCTGCATTGACCTTTTAAATTGAGATACGTTTCTACGGAAACGATGGGATTTTCTTTTGGGAGTCGAGTATCTCTTTTCCGATGCATTATTCCTCCTTTACTGCATCTCTCGCTCCCTCACATTGACGAATTAACACACAATTTGTGTTCATATGAATTACTCTGGGTTCCCTGCATTGTCCTTCTAAATCGAGATACGTTTCTACGGAAATGTTAGGATTTTCTTTTTGGAGTCGAGTATCTCTTATCCGATGCATTATTCCCCATTTACTGCATCCCTCACTCCCTCACATTGACGAATTAACACACAATTTGCGTCCATTTGAAATACTCTGGGTTACCTGCATTATCCATCTAAATCGAGATACGTTTCTACGGAACGATAGGATTTACTTTTGGGAATCGAGTATCTCTTTTCCGATGCATTATTCCTTCTTTTCTGCATCCCTCGCTCCCTCACATTGACGAATTAACACACAATTAGCGTCCATATGAAATACTCTGGGTTCCCTGCATTATCCTTCTAAATCGAGATACATTTCTACGGAAGCGATAGGATTTTCTTTTGAGAATCGAGTATCTATTTTCCGATGCATAATTCCTCCTTTACAGCATCCCTCGCTCCCTCTTATTCACGAATAAACACACAATTTGCGTCCATATGAAATACTCTGGGTTCCCTGTATTGACATTTTAAATCGAGATACGTTTCTACGGAGGCGATGGGATTTTCTTTTGGGAGTCGAGTATCTCTTTTCAGATGCAAAATTCCTCCTTTACTGCATCCCTCGCTCCCTGACATTGACGAATTAACACACAATTTGCGTCCATATGAAATACTCTAGGTTCCCTGCCATCTCTTTCTAAATCGTGATACGTTTCAACGGAAACGCTAGAATTTTCTTTTGGGAGTCGAGTATCTCTTTTCCGATGAATTATTCTTTCTTTACTGCATCCCTCGCTCCCTCACATTGACAAATTAACAAACAATTTGCCTTCATATGAAATACCCTGGGTTCCCTGCATTGTCCTTCTAAATCGAGATACGTTTCTACTGAAACGATAGGAATTTCTATTGGGAATCGAGTATCTCTTTTCCGATGCATTATTCCTCCTTTACTGCATCCCTCGCTCCCTCACATTCACGAATTAACACACAATTTGCGTCCATATGAAAGACAATGTTTTCCCTGCCATCTGCTTCTAAATCGAGATACGTTTCTACGGAAATGATAGGATTTTCTTTTGGGAATCGAGTATCTCTTTTCCGATGCATAATTCCTCCTTTACAGCATCCCACGCTTCCTCACATTCACGAATTAACACACAATTTGCGTCCATATGAAATACTATAGGTTCCCTGCCATCTCCTTCTAAATCGTGATACGTTTCAACGGAAACGCTAGGATTTTCTTTTGGGAGTCGAGTATCTCCTTTCCGATGCATTATTCCTCCTTTACTGCATCCCTCGCTCCCTCACATTAACGAATTAACACACAATTTGCGTCCATATGAAAGACAATGTTTTCCCTGCCATCTGCTTCTAAATCGAGATACGTTTCTACGGAAATGATAGGATTTTCTTTTGGGAGTCGAGTATCTCTTTTCCGATGCATTATTCCTTACTTTGCTGTAACCCTAGCTCCCACACATTAACGAATTAACACACAATTTGCGTCCATATGAAATACTCTGTTTTCCCAGCATTGTCCTTCTAAATCGAGATACGTTTCTACGGAAATGTTAGGATTTTCTTTTTGGAGTCGAGTATCTCTTATCCGATGCATTATTCCCCCTTTACTGCATCCCTCGCTCCCTCACATTGACGAATTAACACACAATTTGCGTCCATTTGAAATTCTCTGGGTTCCCTGCATTATCCTTCTAAATCGAGATACGTTTCTACGGAAACGATAGGATTTACTTTTGGGAATCGAGTATCTCTTTTCCGATGCATTATTCCTTCTTTTCTGCATCCTTCGCTCCCTCACTTTGACGAATTAACATACAATTTTCCGTCCATATGAAATACTCTAGTTTCGCTGCATTGTCCTTCTAAATCGAGATACGTTTCTACGGAAATGTCAGGATTTTCTTTTTGGAGTCGAGTATCTCTTATCCGATGCATTATTCCCCCTTTACTGCATCCCTCGCTCCCTCACATTGACGAAATAACACACAATTTGCGTCCATTTGAAATTCTCTGGGTTCCCTGCATTATCCTTCTAAATCGAGATACGTTTCTACGGAAACGATAGGATTTACTTTTGGGAATCGAGTATCTCTTTTTCGATGCATTATTCCTTCTTTTCTGCATCCTTCGCTCCCTCACTTTGACGAATTAACTTACAATTTTCCGTCCATATGAAATACTCTAGTTTCGCTGCATTGTCCTTCTAAATCGAGATACGTTTCTACGGAAACGATAGGATTTTCTTTTGGGAGTCGAGTATCTATTTTCCGAAGAAATTATTCCTTCTTTACTGCAGCCCTCGCTCCCTCACATTCACGAATTAACACACAATTTGCGTCCATATGAAATACTCTGGGTTCCCTGCATCATCCTTCTAAATCGAGATACGTTTCTACGGAAGCGATAGGATTTTCTTTTGGGAATCGAGTATCTATTTTCCGATGCATAATTCCTCCTTTACAGCATCCCTCGCTCCCTCACATTGACGAATTAACACACAATTTGCGTCCATATGAAATACTCTAGGTTCCCTGCCATCTCTTTCTAAATCGTGATACGTTTCAGCAGAAACGCTAGGATTTTCTTTTGGGAGTCGAGTATCTCTTTTCCGATGAATTATTCCTTCTTTACTGCATCCCTCGCTCCCTCACATTGACAAATTAACAAACAATTTGCCTTCATATGAAATACCCTGGGTTCCCTGCATTGTCTTTCCAAATCGAGATACGTTTCTACGGAAACGATAGGATTTTCTTTTCGAGTCGATTATCACTTTTTAGTGGAATTATTCCTTATTTATTGCATCCCTCGCTCCCTCACATTCACGAATTAACACACAATTTGCGTCCATATGAAATACTCTGGGTTCCCTGCATTATCCTTCTAAATCGAGATACGTTTCTACGGAAGCGATAGGATTTTCTTTTGGGAATCGAGTATCTATTTTCCGATGCATAATTCCTCCTTTACAGCATCCCTCGCTCCCTCACATTGACGAATTAACACACAATTTGCGTCCATATGAAATACTCTAGGTTCCCTGCCATCTCTTTCTAAATCGTGATACGTTTCAACAGAAACGCTAGGATTTTCTTTTGAGAGTCGAGTATCTCCTTTCCGATGCATTATTCCTCCTTTACTGCATCCCTCGCTCCCTCACATTCACGAATTAACACACAATTTGCGTCCATATGAAAGACAATGTTTTCCCTGCCATCTGCTTCTAAATCGAGATACGTTTCTACGGAAATGATAGGATTTTCTTTTGGGAATCGAGTATCTATTATCCGATGCATTATTCCTCCTTTACTGCATCCCTCGCTCCCTACCATTGACGAATTAACACACAATTCGCATTCATATGAAATACTCTGGGTTCCCTGCATTGTCCTTCTAAATCGAGATACGTTTCAACGGAAACGATAGGAATTTCTATTGGGAATCGTGTATCTCTTTTCCGATGCATTATTCCTCCGTTACTGCATCCCTCGCTCCCTCACATTCACGAATTAACACACAATTTGCGTCCATATGAAAGACAATGTTTTCCCTGCCATCTGCTTCTAAATCGAGATACGTTTCTACGCAAATTATAGGATTTTCTTTTGGGAATCGAGTATCTCTTTTTCGATTCATAATTCCTCCTTTACAGCATCCCACACTCCCTCACATTCACGAATTAACACACAATTTGCGTCCATATGAAATGCTCTAGGTTCCCTGCCATCTCCTTCTAAATCGTGATACGTTTCAATGGAAACGCTAGGATTTTCTTTTGGGAGTCGAGTATCTGTTTTCCGATGAATTATTCCTCCTTTACAGCATCCCTCGCTCCCTCACATTCACGAATTAACACACAATTTGCGTCCATATGAAATACTCTGGGTTCCCTGCATTGACCTTTTAAATCGAGATACGTTTCTACGGAAACGATGGGATTTTCTTTTGGGAGTCGAGTATATCTTTTCCGATGCATTATTCCTCCTTTACTGCATCCCTCGCTCCCTCACATTGACGAATTAACACACAATTTGTGTTCATATGAATTACTCTGGGTTCCCTGCATTGTCCTTCTAAATCGAGATACGTTTCTACGGAAATGTTAGGATTTTCTTTTTGGAGTCGAGTATCTCTTATCCGATGCATTATTCCCCATTTACTGCATCCCTCACTCCCTCACATTGACGAATTAACACACAATTTGCGTCCATTTGAAATACTCTGGGTTACCTGCATTATCCATCTAAATCGAGATACGTTTCTACGGAACGATAGGATTTACTTTTGGGAATCGAGTATCTCTTTTCCGATGCATTATTCCTTCTTTTCTGCATCCCTCGCTCCCTCACATTGACGAATTAACACACAATTAGCGTCCATATGAAATACTCTGGGTTCCCTGCATTATCCTTCTAAATCGAGATACATTTCTACGGAAGCGATAGAATTTTCTTTTGAGAATCGAGTATCTATTTTCCGATGCATAATTCCTCCTTTACAGCATCCCTCGCTCCCTCACATTCACGAATAAACACACAATTTGCGTCCATATGAAATACTCTGGGTTCCCTGTATTGACATTTTAAATCGAGATACGTTTCTACGGAGACGATGGGATTTTCTTTTGGGAGTCGAGTATCTCTTTTCCGATGCAATATTCCTCCTTTACTGCATCCCTCGCTCCCTGACATTGTCGAATTAACACACAATTTGCGTCCATATGAAATACTCTAGGTTCCCTGCCATCTCTTTCTAAATCGTGATACGTTTCAACGGAAACGCTAGGATTTTCTTTTGGGAGTCGAGTATCTCTTTTCCGATGAATTGTTCTTTCTTTACTGCATCCCTCCCTCCCTCACATTGACAAATTAACAATTTGCCTTCATATGAAATACCCTGGGTTCCCTGCATTGTCCTTCTAAATCGAGATACGTTTCTACTGAAACGATAGGAATTTCTATTGGGAATCGAGTATCTCTTTTCCGATGCATTATTCCTCCTTTACTGCATCCCTCGCTCCCTCACATTCACGAATTAACACACAATTTGCGTCCATATGAAAGACAATGTTTTCCCTGCCATCTGCTTCTAAATCGAGATACGTTTCTACGGAAATTATAGGATTTTCTTTTGGGAATCGAGTATCTCTTTTCCGATGCATAATTCCTCCTTTACAGCATCCCATGCTCCCTCACATTCAAGAATTAACACACAATTTGCGTCCATATGAAATACTCTAGGTTCCCTGCCATCTCCTTCTAAATCGTGATACGTTTCAACGGAAACGCTAGGATTTTCTTTTGGGAGTCGAGTATCTCCTTTCCGATGCATTATTCCTCCTTTACTGCATCCCTCGCTCCCTCACATTAACGAATTAACACACAATTTGCGTCCATATGAAAGACAATGTTTTCCCTGCCATCTGCTTCTAAATCGAGATACGTTTCTACGGAAATGATAGGATTTTCTTTTGGGAGTCGAGTATCTCTTTTCCGATGCATTATTCCTCCTTTACTGCATCCCTCGCTCCCTACCATTGACGAATTAACACACAATTCGCATTCATATGAAATACTCTGGGTTCCCTGCGATGTCCTTCTATATCGAGATACGTTTCTACGGAAACAATAGGATTTTCTTCTGAGAGTCGAGTATCTCTTTTCCGATGCATTATTCCTTACTTTGCTGTAACCCTAGCTCCCACACATTAACGAATTAACACACAATTTGCGTCCATATGAAATACTCTGTTTTCCCAGCATTGTCCTTCTAAATCGAGATACGTTTCTACGGAAATGTTAGGACTTTCTTTTTGGAGTCGAGTATCTCTTATCCGATGCATTATTCCCCCTTTACTGCATCCCTCGCTCCCTCACATTGACGAATTAACACAAAATTTGCGTCCATTTGAAATTCTCTGGGTTCCCTGCATTATCCTTCTAAATCGAGATACGTTTCTACGGAAACGATAGGATTCACTTTTGGGAATCGAGTATCTCTTTTCCGATGCATTATTCCTTCTTTTCTGCATCCTTCGCTCCCTCACTTTGACGAATTAACTTACAATTTTCCGTTCATATGAAATACTCTAGTTTCGCTGCATTGTCCTTCTAAATCGAGATACGTTTCTACGGAAACGATAGGATTTTCTTTTGGGAGTCGAGTATCTATTTTCCGAAGAAATTATTCCTTCTTTACTGCATCCCTCGCTCCCTCACATTCACGAATTAACACACAATTTGCGTCCATATGAAATACTCTGGGTTCCCTGCATTATCCTTCTAAATCGAGATACGTTTCTACGGAAGCGATAGGATTTTCTTTTGGGAATCGAGTATCTATTTTCCGGTGCATTATTCCTCCTTTACAGCATCCCTCGCTCGCTCACATTGACGAATTAACACACAATTTGCGTCCATATGAAATACTCTAGGTTCCCTGCCATCTCTTTCTAAATCGTGATACGTTTCAGCAGAAACGCTAGGATTTTCTTTTGGGAGTCGAGTATCTCTTTTCCGATGAATTATTCCTTCTTTACTGCATCCCTCGCTCCCTCACATTGACAAATTAACAAACAATTAGCCTTCATATGAAATACCCTGGGTTCCCTGCATTGTCTTTCCAAATCGAGATACGTTTCTACGGAAACGATAGGATTTTCTTTTGGAGTCGATTATCACTTTTTAGTGGAATTATTCCTTATTTATTGCATCCCTCGCTCCCTCACATTCACGAATTAACACACAATTTGCGTCCATATGAAATACTCTGGGTTCCCTGCATTATCCTTCTAAATCGAGATACGTTTCTACGGAAGCGATAGGATTTTCTTTTGGGAATCGAGTATCTATTTTCCGATGCATAATTCCTCCTTTACAGCATCCCTCGCTCCCTCACATTGACGAATTAACACACAATTTGCGTCCATATGAAATACTCTAGGTTCCCTGCCATCTCTTTCTAAATCGTGATACGTTTCAACAGAAACGCTAGGATTTTCTTTTGAGAGTCGAGTATCTCTTTTCCGATGAATTATTCCTTCTTTACTGCATCCCTCGCTCCCTCACATTGACAAATTAACAAACAATTTGCCTTCATATGAAATACCCTGGGTTCCCTGCATTGTCCTTCTAAATCGAGATACGTTTCTACTGAAACGATAGGAATTTCTATTGGGAATCGAGTATCTCTTTTCCGATGCATTATTCCTCCTTTACTGCATCCCTCGCTCCCTCACATTCACGAATTAACACACAATTTGCGTCCATATGAAATGCTCTAGGTTCCCTGCCATCTCCTTCTAAATCGTGATACGTTTCAACGGAAACGCTAGGATTTTCTTTTGGGAATCGAGTATCTATTTTCCGATGCATAATTCCTCCTTTACAGCATCCCTCGCTCCCTCACATTCACGAATTAACACACAATTTGCGTCCATATGAAATACTCTGGGTTCCCTGTATTGACCTTTTAAATCGAGATACGTTTCTACGGAAACGATGGGATTTTCTTTTGGGAGTCGAGTATCTCTTTTCCGATGCATTATTCCTCCTTTACTGCATCCCTCGCTCCCTCACATTGACGAATTAACACACAATTTGCGTTCATATGAATTACTCTGGGTTCCCTGCATTGTCCTTCTAAATCGAGATACGTTTCTACGGAAACGACAGGATTTTCTTTTTGGAGTCAAGTATATCTTTTCCGATGCAATATTCCTCCTTTACTGCATCCCTCGCTCCCTCACATTGACGAATTAACACACAATTTGCGTTCATATGAATTACTCTGGGTTCCCTGCATTGTCCTTCTAAATCGAGATACGTTTCTACGGAAACGACAGGATTTTCTTTTTGGAGTCAAGTATATCTTTTCCGATGCATTATTCCTCCTTTACTGCATCCCTCGCTCCCTCACATTCACGAATTAACACACAATTTGCGTCCATATGAAAGACAATGTTTTCCCTGCCATCTGCTTCTAAATCGAGATACGTTTCTACGGAAATGATAGGATTTTCTTTTGGGAATCGAGTATCTCTTTTCCGATGCATAATTCCTCCTTTACAGTATCCCACGTTCCCTGACATTTACGAATTAACACACAATTTGCGTCCATATGAAATACTCTAGGTTCCCTGCCATCTCCTTCTAAATCGTGATACGTTTCAACGGAAACGCTAGGATTTTCTTTTGGGAGTCGAGTATCGGTTTTCCGAAGAAATTATTCCTTCTTTACTGCATCCCTCGCTCCCTCACATTCACGAATTAACACACAATTTGCGTCCATTTGAAATACTCTGGGTTCCCTGCATTATCCTTCTAAATCGAGATACGTTTCTACGGAAACGATAGGATTTACTTTTGGGAATCGAGTATCTCTTTTCCGATGCATTATTCCTTCTTTTCTGCATCCTTCGCTCCCTCACTTTGACGAATTAACTTACAATTTTCCGTCCATATGAAATACTCTAGTTTCGCTGCATTGTCCTTCTAAATCGAGATACGTTTCTACGGAAACGATAGGATTTTCTTTTGGGAGTCGAGTATCTATTTTCCGAAGAAATTATTCCTTCTTTACTGCATCCCTCGCTCCCTCACATTCACGAATTAACACACAACTTGCGTCCATATGAAATACTCTGGGTTCCCTGCATTATCCTTCTAAATCGAGATACGTTTCTACGGAAGCGATAGGGTTTTCTTTTGGGAATCGAGTATCTATTTTCCGATGCATAATTCCTCCTTTACAGCATCCCTCGCTCCCTCACATTGACGAATTAACACACAATTTGCGTCCATATGAAATACTCTAGGTTCCCTGCCATCTCTTTCTAAATCGTGATACGTTTCAGCAGAAACGCTAGGATTTTCTTTTGGGAGTCGAGTATCTCTTTTCCGATGAATTATTCCTTCTTTACTGCATCCCTCGCTCCCTCACATTGACAAATTAACAAACAATTTGCCTTCATATGAAATACCCTGGGTTCCCTGCATTGTCTTTCCAAATCGAGATACGTTTCTACGGAAACGATAGGATTTTCTTTTGGAGTCGATTATCACTTTTTAGTGGAATTATTCCTTATTTATTGCATCCCTCGCTCCCTCACATTCACGAATTAACACACAATTTGCGTCCATATGAAATACTCTGGGTTCCCTGCATTATCCTTCTAAATCGAGATACGTTTCTACGGAAGCGATAGGATTTTCTTTTGGGAATCGAGTATCTATTTTCCGATGCATAATTCCTCCTTTACAGCATCCCTCGCTCCCTCACATTGACGAATTAACACACAATTTGCGTCCATATGAAATACTCTAGGTTCCCTGCCATCTCTTTCTAAATCGTGATACGTTTCAACAGAAACGCTAGGATTTTCTTTTGAGAGTCGAGTATCTCTTTTCCGATGAATTATTCCTTCTTTACTGCATCCCTCGCTCCCTCACATTGACAAATTAACAAACAATTTGCCTTCATATGAAATACCCTGGGTTCCCTGCATTGTCCTTCTAAATCGAGATACGTTTCTACTGAAACGATAGGAATTTCTATTGGGAATCGAGTATCTCTTTTCCGATGCATAATTCCTCCTTTACAGTATCCCACGTTCCCTCACATCCACGAATTAACACACAATTTGCGTCCATATGAAATACTCTAGGTTCCCTGCCATCTCCTTCTAAATCGTGATACGTTTCAACGGAAACGCTAGGATTTTCTTTTGGGAGTCGAGTATCGGTTTTCCGAAGAAATTATTCCTTCTTTACTGCATCCCTCGCTCCATCACATTCACGAATTAACACACAATTTGCGTCCATTTGAAATACTCTGGGTTCCCTGCATTATCCTTCTAAATCGAGATACGTTTCTACGGAACGATAGGATTTACTTTTGGGAATCGAGTATCTCTTTTCCGATGCATTATTCCTTCTTTTCTTCATCCTTCGCTCCCTCACTTTGACGAATTAACATACAATTTTCCGTCCATATGAAATACTCTAGTTTCGCTGCATTGTCCTTCTAAATCGACATACGTTTCTACGGAAACGGTAGGATTTTCTTTTGGGAGTCGAGTATCGGTTTTCCGAAGAAATTATTCCTTCTTTACTGCATCCCTCGCTCCCTCCCATTCACGAATTAACACACAATTTGCGTCCATATGAAATATTCTGGGTTCCCTGCATTATCCTTCTAAATCGAGATACATTTCTACAGAAGCGATAGGATTTTCTTTTGGGAATCGAGTATCTCTTTTCCGATGCATAATTCCTCCTTTACAGCATCCCTCGCTCCCTCACATTCACGAATTAACACACAATTTGTGTCCATATGAAATACTCTGGGTTCCCTGCATTGCCCTTGTAAATAGAGATACGTATCTATGGAAACGAAAGGATTTTCTTTTGGGAGTCGAGTATCTCTTTTACGATGCGTTATTCCTCCTTTACTGCATCGCTCGTTCCCTCACATTGTCGAATTAACATACAATTTGCGTCCATATGAAATACTCTGGGTTCCCTGCATTGCCCTTTTAAATCGAGATACGTTTCTACGGAAACGATGGGATTTTCTTTTGGGAGTCGAGTATCTCGTTTCCGATGCATTATTCTTCCTTTACTGCATTCCTCGCTCCCTCACATTGACGAATTAACACACAATTTGCGTTCATATGAATTACTCTGGGTTCCCTGCATAGTCCTTCTAAATCGAGATACGTTTCTAGGGAAACGATAGGATTTTCTTTTTGGAGTCAAGTATCTCTTTTCCGATGCAATATTCCTCCTTTACTGCATCCCTCGCTCCCTCACATTGACGAATTAACACACAATTTGCGTCCATATGAAATACTCTAGGTTCCCTGCCATCTCCTTCTAAATCGTGATACGTTTCAACGGAAACGCTAGGATTTTCTTTTGGGAGTCGAGTATCTCTTTTCCGATGAATTATTCCTTCTTTACTGCATCCCTCCCTCCCTCACATTGACAAATTAACAAACAATTTGCCTTCATATGAAATACCCTGGGTTCCCTGCATTGTCCTTCTAAATCGAGATACGTTTCTACTGAAACGATAGGATTTTCTATTGGGAATCGAGTATCTCTTTTCCGATGCATTATTCCTGCTTTACTGCATCCCTCGCTCCCTCACATTCACGAATTAACACACAATTTGCGTCCATATGAAAGACAATGTTTTCCCTGCCATCTGCTTCTAAATCGAGATACGTTTCTACGGACATGATAGGATTTTCTTTTGGGAATCGAGTATCTCTTTTCTGATGCATAATTCCTCCTTTACAGTATCCCACGCTCCCTCACATTCACGAATTAACACACAATTTGCGTCCATATGAAATACTCTA
This sequence comes from Schistocerca nitens, assembly GCF_023898315.1. Taxonomy (NCBI): domain Eukaryota; kingdom Metazoa; phylum Arthropoda; class Insecta; order Orthoptera; family Acrididae; genus Schistocerca; species Schistocerca nitens. Next base: position 1,283,463,771 of record NC_064614.1, on the reverse strand, counting down.
GGTTCACTGCCATCTCCTTCTAAATCGTGATACGTTTCAACGGAAACGCTAGGATTTTCTTTTGGGAGTCGAGTATCTCTTTTCCGATGAATTATTCCTCCTTTACAGCATCCCTCGCTCCCTCACATTCACGAATTAGCACACAATTTGCGTCCATATGAAATACTCTGGGTTCCCTGCATTGACCTTTTAAATCGAGATACGTTTCTACGGAAACGATGGGATTTTCTTTTGGGAGTCGAGTATCTCTTTTCCGATGCATTATTCCTCCTTTACTGCATCCCTCGCTCCCTCACATTGACGAATTAACACACAATTTGCGTTCATATGAATTACTCTGGGTGCCCTTAATTGTACTTCTAAATCGAGATACGTTTCTACGGAACGATAGGATTTACTTTTGGGAATCGAGTATCTCTTTTCCGATGCATTGTTCCTTCTTTTCTGCATCCTTCGCTCCCTCACTTTGACGAATTAACATACAATTTTCCGTCCATATGAAATACTCTTGTTTCGCTGCATTGTCCTTCTAAATCGACATACGTTTCTACGGAAACGATAGGATTTTCTTTTGGGAGTCGAGTATCTATTTTCCGAAGAATTATTCCTTCTTCACTGCATCCCTCGCTCCCGCACATTGACAAATTAACAAACAATTTGCCTTCAAATGAAATACCCTGTGTTCCCTGCATTGTCCTTCTAAATCGAGATACGTTTCTACTGAAACGATAGAATTTTCTTTTGGGAGTCGAGTATCTCTTTTCCGATGCATTATTCCTCCTTTACTGCATCCCTCGCTTCCTCACATTGACGAATTAACACACAATTTGCGTCCATATGAAATACTCTGGGTTCCCTGACATCTCCTCCTAAATCGAGATACATTTCTACAGAAACGCTAGGATTTTCTTTTGGGAGTCGAGTATCTCTTTTCCAATGATTTATTCCTTCTTTACTGCATCCCTCGCTCCCTCACATTGACGAATTAACAAATAATTTGCGTTCATATGAAATACCCTGGGTTCCCGGCATTGTCCATCTAAATCGAGATACGTTTCTATTGAAACGATAGGATTTTCTTTTGGGAGTCGAGTATCTATTTTCCGATGCATTATTCCTCCTTTACTGCATCCCTCGCTCCCTCACATTGACGAATTAACACACAATTTGCGTCCATATGAAATACTCTGGGTTCCCTGCATTGTCCTTCTAAATCGAGATACTACGGAAACGATAGGATTTTCTTTTGGGAGTCGAGTATCTCTTTTTTCCGATGGATTATTCCTCTCTTACTGCATCCCTCGCTCCCTCACATTGACGAATTAACATACAATTTGCGTCCATATGAAATACTCTGGGTTCACTGCATTGACCTTTTAAATCGAGATACGTTTCTACGGAAACGATGGGATTTTCTTTTGGGAGTCGAGTATCTCTTTTTCGATGCATTATTCTTCCTTTACTGCATCCCTCGCTCCCTCACATTGACGAATTAACACACAATTTGCGTTCATATGAATTACTCTGGGTTCCCTGCATTGTCCTTCTAAATCGAGATACGTTTCTACGGAAACGGTAGGATTTTCTTTTTGGAGTCAAGTATCTCTTTTCCGATGCAATATTCCTCCTTTACTGCATCCCTCGCTCCCTAACATTGACGAATTAACACACAATTTGCGTTCATATGAATTACTCTGGGTTCCCTGCATTGTCCTTCTAAATCGAGATACGTTTCTACGGAAACGATAGAATTTTCTTTTGGGAGTCGAGTATCTCTTTTCCGATGCATTATTCCTCCTTTACTGCATCCCTCGCTTCCTCAAATTGACGAATTAACACACAATTTGCGTCCATATGAAATACTCTGGGTTCCCTGACATCTCCTTCTAAATCGAGATACATTTCTACAGAAACGCTAGGATTTTCTTTTGGGAGTCGAGTATCTCTTTTCCAATGATTTATTCCTTCTTTACTGCATCCCTCGCTCCCTCACATTGACGAATTAACAAATAATTTGCGTTCATATGAAATACCCTGGGTTCCCGGCATTGTCCATCTAATTCGAGATACGTTTCTACTGAAACGATAGGATTTTCTTTTGGGAGTCGAGTATCTCTTTTCCGATGCATTATTCCTTCCTTACTGCATCCCTCGCTCCCTCACATTGACGAATTAACACACAATTTGAATCCATATGAAATACTATGGGTTCCCCTCATTATCCTTCTAAATCGAGATACGTTTCTACGGAAACGAGAGGATTTTCTTTTGGGAGTCGAGTATCTCTTTTCCGATGCATTATTCCTCCTTTACTGCATCCCTCGCTCCCTCCCACTGACGAATTAACACACAATTTGCGTCCATGTGATATACACTGTGTTCCCTGCATTGTGCTTCTAAATCGAGATACGTTTCTACGGAAACCATAGGATTTACTTTTGGGAGTCGAGTATCTCTTTTCCGATGCATTATTCCTCCATTACTGCATCCGTCGCTCCCTCACATTGACGAATTAACACACAATTTGCGTCCATATGAAATACTTTGGGTTCCCTGCATTGTCCTCTTAAGTCGAGATACGTTTCTACGGAAACGAGAGGATTTTCTTTTGGGAGTCGAGTATCTCTTTTCCGATGCATTATTCCTCCTTTACTGCATCCGTCGCTCCCTCACATCGACGATTTAACACACAATTTGCGTCCATATGAAATACCCTGGTTTCACTGCAGTCTCCTTCTAAATCGAGATACGTTTCTACGGAAACGATAGGATTTTTTTTTGGAGTCGAATATCTCTTTTCCCGTGCATTATTCCTCCTTTACTGCAGCCCTCGCTCACTCTCATTGACGAATTAACACACAATTTGCGTCCATATGTAATACTCTGGGTTCCCTGCATTGTCATTCTAAATCGGGATACGTTTCTACGGAAACGATAGGATTTTCTTTTGGGAGTCGAGTATCTCTTTTCCGATGCATTATTCGTCATTTACTGCATCCCTCGCTCCCTCACATTGACGAATTAACACACAATTTGTGTCCATATGAAATTTCTCTGGGTTCCCTGCAGTGTCCTTCTAAATCGAGATACGTTTCTACGGAAACGATAGGATTTTCTTTTGGGAGTCGAGTATCTCCTTTCTGGTGCATTATTCCTCCTTTACTGCATCCCTTGCTCCCTCACATTGACGAATGAACACACAATTTGAGTCCATATGAATTACTCTGGGTTCCCTGCATTATCCTTCTAAATCGAGATATGTTTCTACCGAAACGAAAGGATTTTCTTTTGGGAGTCGAGTATCTCTTTTCCGATGCATTATTCCTCCTTTACTGCATCCCTCGCTCCCTCACATTGACGAATTAACACACAAATTGCGTCCATATGAAATACTCTGTGTTCCCTGCCAGCTCCTTCTAAATGGAGATACGTTTCTACGGAAACGATAGGATTTTCTTTTGGGAGTCGTGTATCTCTTTTCCGATGCATTATTCCTCCTTTACTGCATCCCTCGCTCCCTCACATTGACGAATTGACACACAATTTGCGTCCATATGAAATACTCTGGGTTCCCTGCCTTGTCATTCTAAAACGAGATACGTTTCTACAGAAACTATAGGATTTTCTTTTGGAAGTCGAGTATCTCTTTTCCGATGCATTATTCCTTCTTTACTGCATCCCTCGCTCCCTCACATTGACGAATTAACACACAATTTGCGTCCATATGAAATTCTCAGGGTTCCCTGCGGCCATCTTCTAAATCGAGGTACGGTCCAAGGAAACGATAGGATTTTCTTTTGGGAGTCGAGTATCTCTTTTCCGTTGCATTATTCCTCCTTTACTGCATCCCTCGCTCCCTCACATTGAAAGGTGGCTACACTGAGCCACAGCGCCAGAGATCGCTAGAGAGCATTGTTCCGCCGCCTCCACGGGCAGTGATTATTGTCGTAGTGGGCAGTGCTTGTCGAGGACTCGTAGTAGTCAGTTCGTGTTCAGATGTGCTAGTAGGGTGTGCTTGCTGAGATGTGATACTGAAAAGTTCTTGTTGAGATGTGGTAATAGCGAGTCGGTGTGGAGATATATTGTAATGATTAGAGTGATTTTGGTCAATATATGAAGGTAACGTGGCGTGCATGGGGGCTTTATTATATGTAATGAAAATACAAATAATTTTAATTTTCGGTCGCTGTACTGTCCGATTACGACATCTCGTAACGGTTGGCCCTGACTGTTATTATTACGCTATCTGACTGCTTAGAACAACAACAAAGAATGAAATGGAAATTTTCATTAACACAATTAATTAATTAAGTCCCCCGCAACTATAAAACCTACGAAACCAAAGCACAAATGTAGCTGTTCTGCGTGTGGAAGTATGACTCAACGTACGCATCTGGCACGGTTCTTCTTCAATAACACAAGAAATTTTAAATATCATTTATACTGAATTAATTAAAGAAAATAAAAATACCATAATTACTCAAGAAAACCAGAATTACGCTCTAATACAAGAACACAAGCCAGATGCTTTGTTGACTGAACCTGTAATGACGCATTATTTAAAACATGGAAATAATGAAAAATAAATCAAGTTTCGTTACCTTCATATATTGACCAAAATCACTCAAATCATTACAATATATCTCCACACCGACTCGCTATTACCACATCTCAATAAGAACTTTTCAGTATCACATCTCAGCAAGCACTCCCTACTAGCACATCTGAACACGAACTGACTACTACGAGTCCTCGACAAGCACTGCCCACTACGACAATAATCACTGCCCGTGGAGGCGGCGGAACAATGCTCTCTAGCGATCTCTGGCGCTGTGGCTCAGTGTAGCCACCTTTCATATGCCCTTCCTCCACGGCTAGAATTTGATGGTATTTTTGCCAGCATTGGTGGTGAAAATACCACCAAATTCGTCAAAAAAATACAGACAAAAATAAAAAATAATATTAATACGTAAATATCACATACTAGATAAAATTTTGGCTTTGCACTGACCTTTCAATAACCTAATATATAAAATACAGTAAGCAATACAAATTCTTTCATACATGTGACTTTACATAACAGTTTACACAAGTATTATGTGGTTAAACAGTTCAATCAATAGCGTCAGCAATGACGAATATGTGCAGGTAAGAGTCTCATAACTTTTCACAAACAGTAATACACAAAAAATCAGTTTATACAAATATTCACATAAACGCTTTCCATAGCTCAAGAATAAGCAGTTGACAGTTCCAGCAGTAGCACCCAGCAATGGTCAACAGGTGCAAATACCAACAAGTAACATTTTTCAATAGAAGCAGTCCATCAGTGGCACCCAGTAATGTTGAATAGGTGCAGACACCAACAAGTGACCTCATCTCAGTAGAAGCAGTCCATCAGTGGCACCCAGTAATGTTGAGCAGGTGCAGACACCAACAAGTAACACCATTTCAGTAGAAGCAGTCCATTAGTGGCACCAGCAATGTTGATCAGGTGCACACAGCAACAGGTGACTTCATTTCAGTAGAAGCAATCCATCAGTGGCACCAGCAATGTTGAACAGGTGCAGATATCAACAGGTGACATCTTTTCAGTACAAGCAGTTCCATTAGTGGCACCAGCAATGTTGAGCAGGTGTAGACATCAACAAGTAACACCATTTCAGTAGAAGCAGTCCATCAGTGGCACCCAGTAATGTTGACCAGGTGCAGACAGCAAGAAGCAACATCATTTCAGTAAAAGAAGTCCGTCAGTGGTACCCAGCAATGTTGAGCAGGTGCAGACATCAACAGGTGACATCTTTTCAGTAGAAGCAGTCCATCAGTGGCACCCAGTAATGTTGACCAGGTGCTGACCGCAGTCTTTATGGACTATCACTATCACGAATCACACTGTTCATCAGCAGAAATTAAACATGTCCTTGTGGCACCAATCATGTAGAAAAGGTACAAGTAACAGTCCATAATTTTTACAATCACTGATCACACAGTTCATCAGCAGAAATTAAACATGACTAAATGTCACACATCATGTTGAAAAGTGCAGCACCATCACTAATCACACAGTTCAGGCATGAACAATAGTTTGAAATACACATACAATGCTTTTACATTAAACATACAAATCATAACAAACACACAAATGATATCAGATAATTGTCCTATTAACTATTACAATACACAATAACAGTTAACCTATAATATTTATGGGTGTCAGTGCAAGCCACAGCAAACAAGTGAAATAATATTTAGGAGATAGGTTGGGATCACTTCTCTGGGATTATAAAAGGAAAACACACAAAACACACTCACTCATCTTTGATCCACATCAGTGCTACTGTGTAATTGAATAGTGTTAACTGTGTAAATGCAATTCTGTCAAAATTTTATGTTCATCATGTGTATCAAGTAGTAGTGGCAGCAATGTATAACAGTCAATAATAGTTAAGTCAACGTCATAGTCATCATGTCAAGACCAATGTTTGCCAAGCCAGATCAAAATGTACGGTTGCTGAACAACTGTCAGTGAGCCAAGATATGCACATGCTTCCTCTCTCAAAAAAAAGTATATACTGCTTAGTGATTTAACAAGTGTGTGTATAGACAATCTTCCTTCCACTTTAGTGTTCTAGTCTGCCATCTTCATCCTCCTTGTTCCATATAAACCAACAAAAACAATATGCTCCTCATTTACTTTACCTCTTATCCACCAAAACTCCAATAATCATCAACTTCACCTAATCTCAATACCTCAATAATACGTCGATACATATAAACCTCAGCACCAATATCATTTCACTTCCATAACAACTCTTTCCTCGAGTCAGTCTCCTCGAACAAGTACAGACAAAATCCTAGTGCAGCTTCAATTCATCATCCCATACAATCCGAAGACACAGTGTCCACACACAACCTCTGTGTAATCCATCTGACCCAAATTTTCTACTCATTATAAATTATAAGATACATTTTGGTTCCTTGTCCATCATTAAATAAAAGAAATGCATACATGAGCTCTAACAGACTTCAGTTCGATTAACTCTCAGTAATTAAGTACGATTACGGAGTGTGAATGATCATCATATTTCACAGTGTGTACACTACTTCAAGAATCATAGCAGAAGCAAACATGTGGAGTATTTTTGTGTCAAGTGTCACTTCCTATTTCAATTGCTCACGAAAAATGCAGTGTAATGACTGTCAATAGTCTATACCTAGTTTCGGTATGTCATGTCGTTAGCTTCCTTCCTAGTAACATAAATTTATACAGCTTCCCTAAAACCTCAGCTCATGTGACTTCTATGAAGTTTCTTGTACTAATGTCGTTCGTCGAATTATAGCAGTTCATTTTCCTATCTTAAAAATATAAGGCACTGAGCGTAAGCAAAACAAGCAATAGCGAGTAAATATACCAGTAGAGAACAGAATGTCAACAAGTGGATGCAGCACAATCCCTACAACGAGGCTCTGCCAAGCGAACAATCTATAATTAATACCACAGTGTAACCTAAACTCTATGTTCGTACACAGTATATCAGCATTTCTATACACCAAATTAAAGAGTAGTTATGACAAAAGAACAGAAATGTGTAAATATGCAATCCATACGCACAGCAGCAAACATGCCTTACACAATAAACAGGTCATTAGCATCACATCGACATAAGCAAATAAATGTTCATATGTAATCTTAATAAGTACCCATGAAGGCGCAAGCAGATAAATCACAAAGTATAACTTACAAACATAACAGCACAATTAATCAGGTGACAATTATAATTTGAATAAATAAGCACAGGAGGCACATAATAGAAAAATATGACATCAGTGAAAAAGCATAGCAGCCAAGCGATGCATAATATATACAAATAACAACCCTGTTCATTAGTCAATCATTGTCAAAATCAGTTTATGTGCGCAAGCACGTCGCTTCACTAGTAAATTCATAGAACATTAAATTAGCACAAAGTATGAATCACGTAATCGCGAGCAGCAAATTACGTCTAAAGTACGTACCTAAGTGGAATTATGTTACCTGAAAAATAAACTCAATTAATCGTTACCTTTTTTTTTTTTTTTTTTTTTTTTTTGAAATAACATTCTTCCTGAAATATTCTCCATAGCAAGTCCTCTTAACGTCGGACACGCATAGAATTTACCTGAAGGTCTTAAATACTTTATACAACCGTATCCTGAAAAATACTGAACGTTAATAACATAATTTATGAAGTCATTATAGCTTTATACAGAATTTAGTCGGAGAAATTAAACTGTGTATTTATTTACGTCTGTCAGTGCATTCGCACTGAGCGCTCGATCAGCTGTAGGCGCATGACGTAGGAAGTGATTGTTTGCGGTCAACGACTGCCTTGTGCGGCGCGCAGACTGACTGTTGCTTTGAGTATGTGCCGCCGCCAAACACAGCGCGGTATCCTTGTACTCTCTCCATGTTTACGTATAGCTATTAGTTTCTCACAAGTATGTCATTCCACAAAAATTTTAACGTTTGATATATGATGTATTCCTTTAGAGCGTCGAGATTTAAGTTTCTACTTCAACAGTGTTATCATGAATAATTTTGCGAATTCTATATGGACCGTTATAAAGCAGAAAAAATTTGCGACATAAGCCTTTTCCTTTATGAGATAAACGATGGGACTTAATTAACACCTTTTGACCAACTGACAAGATTTTTAAACGACCAGGACGCTTAGCTGATTTCTCTCTTCTAGCAGCCGCAGATGCAATATTTTGTAGAGCCAGGTTGACAACTTCAGAATGCCGCAGTTTCCGTGAAGGCGGAAAAGGAACTATTTCAGAAATGCGATTTATCGGTGCTTTATTTTTTAATATCAATAGAGGCGGTAAAGAAGTTGAGTCATTAGGAAGTTCATTCAGAATGTTTTGAAAAATATGAAGATACTGATCCCACGTTCTGTGATTCTGATGACAATAAAGACGGCACAATTTATTGATTTCCTTCATCCATCTCTCTGAAGCATTAGATTGAGGGTGAAAAAGTGAAATAAAAATTGGTTTAATCTTACGACGCCGTAGAGTACGAAGCCAAATTTTAGAGCGAAACTGTGATCCATTATCTGATATAACCTTATCAACATGACCAACTTCTTTAAGAAAATGTTTGATGAAAGCATTAGATACTGAACGAGCTGTTGGTTTGCGTAAAGGTGTAAAACACACATATTTTGATGTCAATTCCACTGCTACGAAAATGTACGCAAAACCATTAGTAGAACGAACCACAGGACCGAACAAATCGACTGCAGCCATCTCCTTTAATTTCGCTTGAATGATAGGAAACAACGGTGCTGTGTGAGAAATAGTTGGCGGCTTAGCCTATTAACATAATTTGCATTTGGCAAGAACAGATCGAATACGTTTTTCCATATTACTGAAGTAGCAATTTTCTCGTAATTTACGAAAGCATTTTCTGGGACCAAAGTGCGCATAACTGAAATGTGTAAACGAGGTGTGGCCAAATAATCCAATCTAACAAAGCGTCTAAGAAAATTACAGACATCAAGGAAACTACGAACATCACGTTTTGTGGAAGGCACAGCATAATTACGAATAGCGTCTAGTTTTTCTGGATCAGGAAGAATACCTTCTGTAGAAATAATGTGACCGAGAAATTTCACCTGAGAACGACCAAATTCAGATTTTTCCAAGTTCACTGTCATGCCAACTCGTGCAAAAATACTTAATAATGAATCCAAAATTTTGTTGTGCTCACTCCAAGAACGTTTAGCAATAAGAATGTCGTCAACATAAGAAGTAATATTGTCACGAAGATAAACAGGTAAAATTTCGATTAAACTACGAAAGAATGCTGCAGAAAATATAGTAAGACCAAACGGTAATTTCCAAAGTCACTTTCGGGTAAAATCGTCATATACGGTTAATCTTTACCTACTGTCTAGATAGATTGATAGTAGAAGAGTTGTTTTTATAGATGCAAAGAATAGTGAAAGAGTACGCAGTGGTGCAGAAAACTAAAAGGGAAATAGCACCACTACAGCTCGGGGCCCTATGCTCGCTACGGCACATATTCACTTAGAGTAGTGAATCCCCTGAGGACCTTAATAGCTGCACATAAATTTCAGTTTGTGACTTAGTGGCAAATTTGGCGGAAGTGCGCACGTAAATCGATCCAACCATGAACATGGACGTATGTCATTCCTAGAATTGCAAAAGATCTTAAATTTACGAACAGTCAAGAAGTGTTTACAGTCAAAGCTTCCGCCTCGCGGCGACAAAGACCTACCGCGTCTGTTCCAGTCCGAATGTCGATTATTGTCAAGTTCACGCGCGTGGCGCTCTCTTGTTGCTTCTCGTAAATGAAATAAATTACTTTCTTCAAACCCCTCTGCTATCTGTGATTCTAAATTTGTTCTACTGTCTTTTCCTACAATTTTGCCTTCGATTTGTTTAACTTGATTTCGTAATGCTTCAACTTCCCTTTTGACGCGTTCATTAAATTTTCCCTGATTTTCAAAATGCTTATTTATGTTCTGGTACTCTTCGGTTTCTACAAATGGCAATGGAGCTGTATCATCTGAATCTCTGTCCCCATTTAAACTAAGACTTGTCAATTTATCTGAAATCTCCTCAACTCTTTCCGATAAGTCACCTATTTTTTCTTTCTGTTTATGTACGTCTTCCGTAAGTGTCGCGACTCGGGTTTCAGTGTTGACACATTTGGTAGTTAACTGTTCATATTGTTGTGTTAGGTTATTTAATCTGTCATTTGGTACGGATTCCTCGATTCTCTCAAATATTTGTTCCTTATCGTGTGCACGTTGTAAATTTAACTCTGAAAATTTCTGTACCATCACGCGATCTCTTTCTTCCTGTTCTCTATCCTGTTCCCTTTGTCTAATCTCTACTGCAATTAATCTATTATTGTGAGAATTCAAAATCGGTTGTACTTCTTCTCTGATTTCTTTCTTTTATTCATCTTTCATATTTTTGAATCATGTCCCTATTCGTGAGTCTAACCGTGTTTCCATTGTCCCCATCTGTGTTTTTAATTCAGATCTGATCTGTGTTTCCATTGTTCCCATACCAGTTTTTAATTCAGATCCCAAAGTTCCCATCTCGGTTTTGATTGTTCCTATTTGTGATCCCAGTGAGTCTAACCGTGTTTCCATTGTTTCCCTATCTGTTTTTAATTCAGATCGTAACTGTGATCCCAAATTTAATATTGCACCCATCAACTGCTCCATAATAGCCGGTTCGAAATTCTTTTCGCCCCTAACATTTCCCGCAAAACCAGTTTCCTTCGTCATAGCTGTAAAGCTATCTGTGTTCTATACTACTCCAGAATCTTCTGTCGTTAATCTCGGATTCTGTGAATTTTCTGATTGAGAAAAATTTTGAAATGGTTCCGGACTATTTTCTCGACTTATTACATTGTTTTCCACTTCATTATCCATCATACTGTTTTCCTCTGTTGGCGAGTTCGCCATGTTAACAATTTCGTCATTCTCACTATCCATCATTTTTGCCTTTTTCATCGATCGCGTAATCATTTACAAAATATACAAAACTCGTCACTATATGAAAATTACACACAATAAGACTTTATCGCCAACAATATCATTCACATGAAATGCTTCCCTCAAACACGATTAACGAACAATTGAAGAATGACAATTACCAAATCTACACATGCAATTTAGACAACAATTACTAAACTACAAATTACTACAACAATGCTACTGTCTACTATTTCTACAATCAGAAGAATTCCAAGGGACGATCCGAAGCAGTGGTCGCCACGTGCATGGGAGCTTTATTATATGTAATGAAAATACAAATAATTTTAATTTTCTGTCGCTGTACTGTCCGATTACGACATCTCGTACCGGTTGGCCCTGACTGTTATTATTACGCTATCTGACTGCTTAGAACAACAACAAAGAATGAAATGGAAATTTTCATTAACACAATTAATTAATTAAGTCCCCAGCAACTATAAAACCTACGAAACCAAAGCACATGTGTAGAAGTTCTGCGTGTGGAAGTATGACTCAACGTACGCATCTGGCACGGTTCTTCTTCAATAACACAAGAAATTTTAAATATCATTTATACTGAATTAATTAAAGAAAATAAAAATACCATAATTACTCAAGAAAACCAGAGTTACGCTCTAATACAAGAACACAAGCCAGATGCTTTGTTGACTGAACCTGTAATGACGCATTATTTAAAACATGGAAATAATGAAAAATAAATCAAGTTTCGTTACCTTCATCTAATGACCAAAATCACTCAAATCATTACAATATATCTCCACACCGACTCGCTATTACCACATCTCAACAAGAACTTTTCAGTATCACATCTCAGCGAGCACTCCCTACTAGCACATCTGAACACGAACTGACTACTACGAGTCCTCGACAAGCACTGCCCACTACGACAATAATCACTGCCCGTGGAGGCGGCGGAACAATGCTCTCTAGCGATCTCTGGCGCTGTGGCTCAGTGTAGCCACCTTTCATATGCCCTTCCTCCACGGCTAGAATTTGATGGTATTTTTGCCAGCATTGGTGGTGAAAATACCACCAAATTCGTCAAAAAAATACAGCCAAAAATAAAAAATAATATTAATACGTAAATATCACATACTAGATAAAATTTTGGCTTTGCACTGACCTTTCAATAACCTAATATATAAAATACAGTAAGCAATACAAATTCTTTCATACATGTGACTTTACATAACAGTTTACACAAGTATTATGTGGTTAAACAGTTCAATCAATAGCGTCAGCAATGACGAATATGTGCAGGTAAGAGTCTCATAACTTTTCACAAACAGTAATACACAAAAAATCAGTTTATACAAATATTCACATAAACGCTTTCCATAGCTCAAGAATAAGCAGTTGACAGTTCCAGCAGTAGCACCCAGCAATGGTCAACAGGTGCAAATACCAACAAGTAACATTTTTCAATAGAAGCAGTCCATCAGTGGCACCCAGTAATGTTGAATAGGTGCAGACACCAACAAGTGACCTCATCTCAGTAGAAGCAGTCCATCAGTGGCACCCAGTAATGTTGAGCAGGTGCAGACACCAACAAGTAACACCATTTCAGTAGAAGCAGTCCATTAGTGGCACCAGCAATGTTGATCAGGTGCACACAGCAACAGGTGACTTCATTTCAGTAGAAGCAATCCATCAGTGGCACCAGCAATGTTGAACAGGTGCAGATATCAACAGGTGACATCTTTTCAGTACAAGCAGTTCCATTAGTGGCACCAGCAATGTTGAGCAGGTGTAGACATCAACAAGTAACACCATTTCAGTAGAAGCAGTCCATCAGTGGCACCCAGTAATGTTGACCAGGTGCAGACAGCAAGAAGCAACATCATTTCAGTAAAAGCAGTCCGTCAGTGGTACCCAGCAATGTTGAGCAGGTGCAGACATCAACAGGTGACATCTTTTCAGTAGAAGCAGTCCATCAGTGGCACCCAGTAATGTTGACCAGGTGCTGACCGCAGTCTTTATGGACTATCACTATCACGAATCACACTGTTCATCAGCAGAAATTAAACATGTCCTTGTGGCACCAATCATGTAGAAAAGGTACAAGTAACAGTCCATAATTTTTACAATCACTGATCACACAGTTCATCAGCAGAAATTAAACATGACTAAATGTCACACATCATGTTGAAAAGTGCAGCACCATCACTAATCACACAGTTCAGGCATGAACAATAGTTTGAAATACACATACAATGCTTTTACATTAAACATACAAATCATAACAAACACACAAATGATATCAGATAATTGTCCTATTAACTATTACAATACACAATAACAGTTAACCTATAATATTTATGGGTGTCAGTGCAAGCCACAACAAACAAGTGAAATAATATTTAGGAGATAGGTTGGGATCACTTCTCTGGGATTATAAAAGGAAAACACACAAAACACACTCACTCATCTTTGATCCACATCAGTGCTACTGTGTAATTGAATAGTGTTAACTGTGTAAATGCAATTCTGTCAAAATTTTATGTTCATCATGTGTATCAAGTAGTAGTGGCAGCAATGTATAACAGTCAATAATAGTTAAGTCAACGTCATAGTCATCATGTCAAGACCAATGTTTGCCAAGCCAGATCAAAATGTACGGTTGCTGAACAACTGTCAGTGAGCCAAGATATGCACATGCTTCCTCTCTCAAAAAAAAGTATATACTGCTTAGTGATTTAACAAGTGTGTGTATAGACAATCTTCCTTCCACTTTAGTGTTCTAGTCTGCCATCTTCATCCTCTTTGTTCCATATAAACCAACAAAAACAATATGCTCCTCATTTACTTTACCTCTTATCCACCAAAACTCCAATAATCATCAACTTCACCTAATCTCAATACCTCAATAATACGTCGATACATATAAACCTCAGCACCAATATCATTTCACTTCCATAACAACTCTTTCCTCTAGTCAGTCTCCTCGAACAAGTACAGACAAAATGCTAGTGCAGCTTCAATTCGTCATCCCATACAATCCGAAGACACAGTGTCCACACACAACCTCTGTGTAATCCATCTGACCCAAATTTTCTACTCATTATAAATTATAAGATACATTTTGGTTCCTTGTCCATCATTAAATAAAAGAAATGCATACATGAGCTCTAACAGACTTCAGTTCGATTAACTCTCAGTAATTAAGTACGATTACGGAGTGTGAATGATCATCATATTTCACAGTGTGTACACTACTTCAAGAATCATAGCAGAAGCAAACATGTGGAGTATTTTTGTGTCAAGTGTCACTTCCTATTTCAATTGCTCACGAAAAATGCAGTGTAATGACTGTCAATAGTCTATACCTAGTTTCGGTATGTCATGTCGTTAGCTTCCTTCCTAGTAACATAAATTTATACAGCTTCCCTAAAACCTCAGCTCATGTGACTTCTATGAAGTTTCTTGTACTAATGTCGTTCGTCGAATTATAGCAGTTCATTTTCCTATCTTAAAAATATAAGGCACTGAGCGTAAGCAAAACAAGCAATAGCGAGTAAATATACCAGTAGAGAACAGAATGTCAACAAGTGGATGCAGCACAATCCCTACAACGAGGCTCTGCCAAGCGAACAATCTATAATTAATACCACAGTGTAACCTAAACTCTATGTTCGTACACAGTATATCAGCATTTCTATACACCAAATTAAAGAGTAGTTATGACAAAAGAACAGAAATGTGTAAATATGCAATCCATACGCACAGCAGCAAACATGCCTTACACAATAAACAGGTCATTAGCATCACATCGACATAAGCAAATAAATGTTCATATGTAATCTTAAGTCCGCATCTCGTGGTCGTGTGGTAGCGTTCTCGCTTCCCACGCCCTGGTTCCCGGGTTCGATTCCCGGCGGGGTCAGGGATTTTCTCTGCCTCGTGATGGCTGGGTGTTGTGTGCTGTCCTTAGGTTAGTTAGGTTTAAGTAGTTCTCAGTTCTAGGGGACTTATGATCACAACAATTGAGTCCCATAGTGCTCAGAGCCATTTGAACCATTTTGTAATCTTAATAAGTACCCATGAAGGCGCAAGCAGATAAATCACAAAGTATAACTTACAAACATAACAGCACAATCAATCAGGTGACAATTATAATTTGAATAAATAAGCACAGGAGGCACATAATAGAAAAATATGACATCAGTGAAAAAGCATAGCAGCCAAGCGATGCATAATATATACAAATAACAACCCTGTTCATTAGTCAATCATTGTCAAAATCAGTTTATGTGCGCAAGCACGTCGCTTCACTAGTAAATTCATAGAACATTAAATTAGCACAAAGTATGAATCACGTAATCGCGAGCAGCAAATTACGTCTAACGTACGTACCTAAGTGGAATTATGTTACCTGAAAAATAAACTCAATTAATCGTTACCTTTTTTTTTTTTTTTTTTTTTTTTTTGAAATAACATTCTTCCTGAAATATTCTCCATAGCAAGTCCTCTTAACGTCGGACACGCATAGAATTTACCTGAAGGTCTTAAATACTTTATACCACCGTATCCTGAAAAATACTGAACGTTAATAACATAATTTATGAAGTCATTATAGCTTTATACAGAATTTAGTCAGAGAAATTAAACTGTGTATTTATTTACGTCTGTCAGTGCATTCGCACTGAGCGCTCGATCAGCTGTAGGCGCGTGACGTAGGAAGTGATTGTTTGCGGTCAACGACTGCCTTGTGCGGCGCGCAGACTGACTGTTGCTTTGAGTATGTGCCGCCGCCAAACACAGCGCGGTATCCTTGTACTCTCTCCATGTTTACGTATAGCTATTAGTTTCTCACAAGTATGTCATTCCACAAAAATTTTAACGTTTGATATATGATGTATTCCTTTAGAGCGTCGAGATTTAAGTTTCTACTTCAACAGTGTTATCATGAATAATTTTGCGAATTCTATATGGACCGTTATAAAGCAGAAAAAATTTGCGACATAAGCCTTTTCCTTTATGAGATAAACGATGGGACTTAATTAACACCTTTTGACCAACTGACAAGATTTTTAAACGACCAGGACGCTTAGCTGATTTCTCTCTTCTAGCAGCCGCAGATGCAATATTTTGTAGAGCCAGGTTGACAACTTCAGAATGCCGCAGTTTCCGTGAAGGCGGAAAAGGAACTATTTCAGAAATGCGATTTATCGGTGCTTTATTTTTTAATATCAATAGAGGCGGTAAAGAAGTTGAGTCATTAGGAAGTTCATTCAGAATGTTTTGAAAAATATGAAGATACTGATCCCACGTTCTGTGATTCTGATGACAATAAAGACGGCACAATTTATTGATTTCCTTCATCCATCTCTCTGAAGCATTAGATTGAGGGTGAAAAAGTGAAATAAAAATTGGTTTAATCTTACGACGCCGTAGAGTACGAAGCCAAATTTTAGAGCGAAACTGTGATCCATTATCTGATATAACCTTATCAACATGACCAACTTCTTTAAGAAAATGTTTGATGAAAGCATTAGATACTGAACGAGCTGTTGGTTTGCGTAAAGGTGTAAAACACACATATTTTGATGTCAATTCCACTGCTACGAAAATGTACGCAAAACCATTAGTAGAACGAACCACAGGACTGAACAAATCGACTGCAGCCATCTCCTTTAATTTCGCTTGAATGATAGGAAACAACGGTGCTGTGTGAGAAATAGTTGGCGGCTTAGCCTATTAACATAATTTGCATTTGGCAAGAACAGATCGAATACGTTTTTCCATATTACTGAAGTAGCAATTTTCTCGTAATTTACGAAAGCATTTTCTGGGACCAAAGTGCGCATAACTGAAATGTGTAAACGAGGTGTGGCCAAATAATCCAATCTAACAAAGCGTCTAAGAAAATTACAGACATCAAGGAAACTACGAACATCACGTTTTGTGGAAGGCACAGCATAATTACGAATAGCGTCTAGTTTTTCTGGATCAGGAAGAATACCTTCTGTAGAAATAATGTGACCGAGAAATTTCACCTGAGAACGACCAAATTCAGATTTTTCCAAGTTCACTGTCATGCCAACTCGTGCAAAAATACTTAATAATGAATCCAAAATTTTGTTGTGCTCACTCCAAGAACGTTTAGCAATAAGAATGTCGTCAACATAAGAAGTAATATTGTCACGAAGATAAACAGGTAAAATTTCGATTAAACTACGAATGAATGCTGCAGAAAATATAGTAAGACCAAACGGTAATTTCCAAAGTCACTTTCGGGTAAAATCGTCATATACGGTTAATCTTTACCTACTGTCTAGATAGATTGATAGTAGAAGAGTTGTTTTTATAGATGCAAAGAATAGTGAAAGAGTACGCAGTGGTGCAAAAAACTAAAAGGGAAATAGCACCACTAAAGCTCGGGGCCCTATGCTCGCTACGGCACATATTCACTTAGAGTAGTGAATCCCCTGAGGACCTTAATAGCTGCACATAAATTTCAGTTTGTGACTTAGTGGCAAATTTGGCGGAAGTGCACACGTAAATCGATCCAACCATGAACATGGACGTATGTCATTCCTAGAATTGCAAAAGATCTTAAATTTCCGAACAGTCAAGAAGTGTTTACAGTCAAAGCTTCCGCCTCGCGGCGACAAAGACCTACCGCGTCTGTTCCAGTCCGAATGTCGATTATTGTCAAGTTCACGCGCCTGGCGCTCTCTTGTTGCTTCTCGTAAATGAAATAAATTACTTTCTTCAAACCCCTCTGCTATCTGTGATTCTAAATTTCTTCTACTGTCTTTTCCTACAATTTTGCCTTCGATTTGTTTAACTTGATTTCGTAATGCTTCAACTTCCCTTTTGACGCGTTCATTAAATTTTCCCTGATTTTCAAAATGCTTATTTATGTTCTGGTACTCTTCGGTTTCTACAAATGGCAATGGAGCTGTATCATCTGAATCTCTGTCCCCATTTAAACTAAGACTTGTCAATTTATCTGAAATCTCCTCAACTCTTTCTGATAAGTCACCTATTTTTTCTTTCTGTTTATGTACGTCTTCCGTAAGTGTCGCGACTCGGGTTTCAGTGTTGACACATTTGGTAGTTAACTGTTCATATTGTTGTGTTAGGTTATTTAATCTGTCATTTGGTACGGATTCCTCGATTCTCTCAAATATTTGTTCCTTATTGTGTGCACGTTGTAAATTTAACTCTGAAAATTTCTGTACTATCACGCGATCTCTTTCTTCCTGTTCTCTATCCTGTTCCCTTTGTCTAATCTCTACTGCAATTAATCTATTATTGTGAGAATTCAAAATCGGTTGTACTTCTTCTCTGATTTCTTTCTTTAATTCATCTTTCATATTTTTGAATCATGTCCCTATTCGTGAGTCTAACCGTGTTTCCATTGTCCCCATCTGTGTTTTTAATTCAGATCTGATCTGTGTTTCCATTGTTCCCATACCAGTTTTTAATTCAGATCCCAAAGTTCCCATCTCGGTTTTGATTGTTCCTATTTGTGATCCCAGTGAGTCTAACCGTGTTTCCATTGTTTCCCTATCTGTTTTTAATTCAGATCATAACTGTGATCCCAAATTTAATATTGCACCCATCAACTGCTCCATAATAGCCGGTTCGAAATTCTTTTCGCCCCTAACATTTCCCGCAAAACCAGTTTCCTTCGTCATAGCTGTAAAGCTATCTGTGTTCGAAACTACTCCAGAATCTTCTGTCGTTAATCTCGGATTCTGTGAATTTTCTGATTGAGAAAAATTTTGAAATGGTTCCGGACTATTTTCTCGACTTATTACATTGTTTTCCACTTCATTATCCATCATACTGTTTTCCTCTGTTGGCGAGTTCGCCATGTTAACAATTTCGTCATTCTCACTATCCATCATTTTTGCCTTTTTCATCGATCGCGTAATCATTTACAAAATATACAAAACTCGTCACTATATGAAAATTACACACAATAAGACTTTATCGCCAACAATATCATTCACATGAAATGCTTCCCTCAAACACGATTAACGAACAATTGAAGAATGACAATTACCAAATCTACACATGCAATATAGACAACAATTACTAAACTACAAATTACTACAACAATGCTACTGTCTACTATTTCTACAATCAGAAGAATTCCAAGGGACGATCCGAAGCAGTGGTCGCCACGTGCATGGGAGCTTTATTATATGTAATGAAAATACAAATAATTTTAATTTTCTGTCGCTGTACTGTCCGATTACGACATCTCGTACCGGTTGGCCCTGACTGTTATTATTACGCTATCTAACTGCTTAGAACTACAACAAAGAATGAAATGGAAATTTTCATTAACACAATTAATTAATTAAGTCCCCAGCAACTATAAAACCTACGAAACCAAAGCACATGTGTAGAAGTTCTGCGTGTGGAAGTATGACTCAACGTACGCATCTGGCACGGTTCTTCTTCAATAACACAAGAAATTTTAAATATCATTTATACTGAATTAATTAAAGAAAATAAAAATACCATAATTACTCAAGAAAACCAGAATTACGCTCTAATACAAGAACACAAGCCAGATGCTTTGTTGACTGAACCTGTAATGACGCATTATTTAAAACATGGAAATAATGAAAAATAAATCAAGTTTCGTTACCTTCATCTATTGACCAAAATCACTCAAATCATTACAATATATCTCCACACCGACTCGCTATTACCACATCTCAACAAGAACTTTTCAGTATCACATCTCAGCAAGCACTCCCTACTAGCACATCTGAACACGAACTGACTACTACGAGTCCTCGACAAGCACTGCCCACTACGACAATAATCACTGCCCGTGGAGGCGGCGGAACAATGCTCTCTAGCGATCTCTGGCGCTGTGGCTCAGTGTAGCCACCTTTCATATGCCCTTCCTCCACGGCTAGAATTTGATGGTATTTTTGCCAGCATTGGTGGTGAAAATACCACCAAATTCGTCAAAAAAATACAGCCAAAAATAAAAAATAATATTAATACGTAAATATCACATACTAGATAAAATTTTGGCTTTGCACTGACCTTTCAATAACCTAATATATAAAATACAGTAAGCAATACAAATTCTTTCATACATGTGACTTTACATAACAGTTTACACAAGTATTATGTGGTTAAACAGTTCAATCAATAGCGTCAGCAATGACGAATATGTGCAGGTAAGAGTCTCATAACTTTTCACAAACAGTAATACACAAAAAATCAGTTTATACAAATATTCACATAAACGCTTTCCATAGCTCAAGAATAAGCAGTTGACAGTTCCAGCAGTAGCACCCAGCAATGGTCAACAGGTGCAAATACCAACAAGTAACATTTTTCAATAGAAGCAGTCCATCAGTGGCACCCAGTAATGTTGAATAGGTGCAGACACCAACAAGTGACCTCATCTCAGTAGAAGCAGTCCATCAGTGGCACCCAGTAATGTTGAGCAGGTGCAGACACCAACAAGTAACACCATTTCAGTAGAAGCAGTCCATTAGTGGCACCAGCAATGTTGATCAGGTGCACACAGCAACAGGTGACTTCATTTCAGTAGAAGCAATCCATCAGTGGCACCAGCAATGTTGAACAGGTGCAGATATCAACAGGTGACATCTTTTCAGTACAAGCAGTTCCATTAGTGGCACCAGCAATGTTGAGCAGGTGTAGACATCAACAAGTAACACCATTTCAGTAGAAGCAGTCCATCAGTGGCACCCAGTAATGTTGACCAGGTGCAGACAGCAAGAAGCAACATCATTTCAGTAAAAGCAGTCCGTCAGTGGTACCCAGCAATGTTGAGCAGGTGCAGACATCAACAGGTGACATCTTTTCAGTAGAAGCAGTCCATCAGTGGCACCCAGTAATGTTGACCAGGTGCTGACCGCAGTCTTTATGGACTATCACTATCACGAATCACACTGTTCATCAGCAGAAATTAAACATGTCCTTGTGGCACCAATCATGTAGAAAAGGTACAAGTAACAGTCCATAATTTTTACAATCACTGATCACACAGTTCATCAGCAGAAATTAAACATGACTAAATGTCACACATCATGTTGAAAAGTGCAGCACCATCACTAATCACACAGTTCAGGCATGAACAATAGTTTGAAATACACATACAATGCTTTTACATTAAACATACAAATCATAACAAACACACAAATGATATCAGATAATTGTCCTATTAACTATTACAATACACAATAACAGTTAACCTATAATATTTATGGGTGTCAGTGCAAGCCACAACAAACAAGTGAAATAATATTTAGGAGATAGGTTGGGATCACTTCTCTGGGATTATAAAAGGAAAACACACAAAACACACTCACTCATCTTTGATCCACATCAGTGCTACTGTGTAATTGAATAGTGTTAACTGTGTAAATGCAATTCTGTCAAAATTTTATGTTCATCATGTGTATCAAGTAGTAGTGGCAGCAATGTATAACAGTCAATAATAGTTAAGTCAACGTCATAGTCATCATGTCAAGACCAATGTTTGCCAAGCCAGATCAAAATGTACGGTTGCTGAACAACTGTCAGTGAGCCAAGATATGCACATGCTTCCTCTCTCAAAAAAAAGTATATACTGCTTAGTGATTTAACAAGTGTGTGTATAGACAATCTTCCTTCCACTTTAGTGTTCTAGTCTGCCATCTTCATCCTCCTTGTTCCATATAAACCAACAAAAACAATATGCTCCTCATTTACTTTACCTCTTATCCACCAAAACTCCAATAATCATCAACTTCACCTAATCTCAATACCTCAATAATACGTCGATACATATAAACCTCAGCACCAATATCATTTCACTTCCATAACAACTCTTTCCTCTAGTCAGTCTCCTCGAACAAGTACAGACAAAATGCTAGTGCAGCTTCAATTCGTCATCCCATACAATCCGAAGACACAGTGTCCACACACAACCTCTGTGTAATCCATCTGACCCAAATTTTCTACTCATTATAAATTATAAGATACATTTTGGTTCCTTGTCCATCATTAAATAAAAGAAATGCATACATGAGCTCTAACAGACTTCAGTTCGATTAACTCTCAGTAATTAAGTACGATTACGGAGTGTGAATGATCATCATATTTCACAGTGTGTACACTACTTCAAGAATCATAGCAGAAGCAAACATGTGGAGTATTTTTGTGTCAAGTGTCACTTCCTATTTCAATTGCTCACGAAAAATGCAGTGTAATGACTGTCAATAGTCTATACCTAGTTTCGGTATGTCATGTCGTTAGCTTCCTTCCTAGTAACATAAATTTATACAGCTTCCCTAAAACCTCAGCTCATGTGACTTCTATGAAGTTTCTTGTACTAATGTCGTTCGTCGAATTATAGCAGTTCATTTTCCTATCTTAAAAATATAAGGCACTGAGCGTAAGCAAAACAAGCAATAGCGAGTAAATATACCAGTAGAGAACAGAATGTCAACAAGTGGATGCAGCACAATCCCTACAACGAGGCTCTGCCAAGCGAACAATCTATAATTAATACCACAGTGTAACCTAAACTCTATGTTCGTACACAGTATATCAGCATTTCTATACACCAAATTAAAGAGTAGTTATGACAAAAGAACAGAAATGTGTAAATATGCAATCCATACGCACAGCAGCAAACATGCCTTACACAATAAACAGGTCATTAGCATCACATCGACATAAGCAAATAAATGTTCATATGTAATCTTAATAAGTACCCATGAAGGCGCAAGCAGATAAATCACAAAGTATAACTTACAAACATAACAGCACAATTAATCAGGTGACAATTATAATTTGAATAAATAAGCACAGGAGGCACATAATAGAAAAATATGACATCAGTGAAAAAGCATAGCAGCCAAGCGATGCATAATATATACAAATAACAACCCTGTTCATTAGTCAATCATTGTCAAAATCAGTTTATGTGCGCAAGCACGTCGCTTCACTAGTAAATTCATAGAACATTAAATTAGCACAAAGTATGAATCACGTAATCGCGAGCAGCAAATTACGTCTAACGTACGTACCTAAGTGGAATTATGTTACCTGAAAAATAAACTCAATTAATCGTTACCTTTTTTTTTTTTTTTTTTTTGAAATTACATTCTTCCTGAAATTTTCTCCATAGCAAGTCCTCTTAACGTCGGACACGCATAGAATTTACCTGAAGGTCTTAAATACTTTATACAACCGTATCCTGAAAAATACTGAACGTTAATAACATAATTTATGAAGTCATTATAGCTTTATACAGAATTTAGTCGGAGAAATTAAACTGTGTATTTATTTACGTCTGTCAGTGCATTCGCACTGAGCGCTCGATCAGCTGTAGGCGCATGACGTAGGAAGTGATTGTTTGCGGTCAACGACTGCCTTGTGCGGCGCGCAGACTGACTGTTGCTTTGAGTATGTGCCGCCGCCAAACACAGCGCGGTATCCTTGTACTCTCTCCATGTTTACGTATAGCTATTAGTTTCTCACAAGTATGTCATTCCACAAAAATTTTAACGTTTGATATATGATGTATTCCTTTAGAGCGTCGAGATTTAAGTTTCTACTTCAACAGTGTTATCATGAATAATTTTGCGAATTCTATATGGACCGTTATAAAGCAGAAAAAATTTGCGACATAAGCCTTTTCCTTTATGAGATAAACGATGGGACTTAATTAACACCTTTTGACCAACTGACAAGATTTTTAAACGACCAGGACGCTTAGCTGATTTCTCTCTTCTAGCAGCCGCAGATGCAATATTTTGTAGAGCCAGGTTGACAACTTCAGAATGCCGCAGTTTCCGTGAAGGCGGAAAAGGAACTATTTCAGAAATGCGATTTATCGGTGCTTTATTTTTTAATATCAATAGAGGCGGTAAAGAAGTTGAGTCATTAGGAAGTTCATTCAGAATGTTTTGAAAAATATGAAGATACTGATCCCACGTACTGTGATTCTGATGACAATAAAGACGGCACAATTTATTGATTTCCTTCATCCATCTCTCTGAAGCATTAGATTGAGGGTGAAAAAGTGAAATAAAAATTGGTTTAATCTTACGACGCCGTAGAGTACGAAGCCAAATTTTAGAGCGAAACTGTGATCCATTATCTGATATAACCTTATCAACATGACCAACTTCTTTAAGAAAATGTTTGATGAAAGCATTAGATACTGAACGAGCTGTTGGTTTGCGTAAAGGTGTAAAACACACATATTTTGATGTCAATTCCACTGCTACGAAAATGTACGCAAAACCATTAGTAGAACGAACCACAGGACCGAACAAATCGACTGCAGCCATCTCCTTTAATTTCGCTGGAATGATAGGAAACAACGGTGCTGTGTGAGAAATAGTTGGCGGCTTAGCCTATTAACATAATTTGCATTTGGCAAGAACAGATCGAATACGTTTTTCCATATTACTGAAGTAGCAATTTTCTCGTAATTTACGAAAGCATTTTCTGGGACCAAAGTGCGCATAACTGAAATGTGTAAACGAGGTGTGGCCAAATAATCCAATCTAACAAAGCGTCTAAGAAAATTACAGACATCAAGGAAACTACGAACATCACGTTTTGTGGAAGGCACAGCATAATTACGAATAGCGTCTAGTTTTTCTGGATCAGGAAGAATACCTTCTGTAGAAATAATGTGACCGAGAAATTTCACCTGAGAACGACCAAATTCAGATTTTTCCAAGTTCACTGTCATGCCAACTCGTGCAAAAATACTTAATAATGAATCCAAAATTTTGTTGTGCTCACTCCAAGAACGTTTAGCAATAAGAATGTCGTCAACATAAGAAGTAATATTGTCACGAAGATAAACAGGTAAAATTTCGATTAAACTACGAATGAATGCTGCAGAAAATATAGTAAGACCAAACGGTAATTTCCAAAGTCACTTTCGGGTAAAATCGTCATATACGGTTAATCTTTACCTACTGTCTAGATAGATTGATAGTAGAAGAGTTGTTTTTATAGATGCAAAGAATAGTGAAAGAGTACGCAGTGGTGCAGAAAACTAAAAGGGAAATAGCACCACTACAGCTCGGGGCCCTATGCTCGCTACGGCACATATTCACTTAGAGTAGTGAATCCCCTGAGGACCTTAATAGCTGCACATAAATTTCAGTTTGTGACTTAGTGGCAAATTTGGCGGAAGTGCGCACGTAAATCGATCCAACCATGAACATGGACGTATGTCATTCCTAGAATTGCAAAAGATCTTAAATTTCCGAACAGTCAAGAAGTGTTTACAGTCAAAGCTTCCGCCTCGCGGCGACAAAGACCTACCGCGTCTGTTCCAGTCCGAATGTCGATTATTGTCAAGTTCACGCGCCTGGCGCTCTCTTGTTGCTTCTCGTAAATGAAATAAATTACTTTCTTCAAACCCCTCTGCTATCTGTGATTCTAAATTTGTTCTACTGTCTTTTCCTACAATTTTGCCTTCGATTTGTTTAACTTGATTTCGTAATGCTTCAACTTCCCTTTTGACGCGTTCATTAAATTTTCCCTGATTTTCAAAATGCTTATTTATGTTCTGGTACTCTTCGGTTTCTGCAAATGGCAATGGAGCTGTATCATCTGAATCTCTGTCCCCATTTAAACTAAGACTTGTCAATTTATCTGAAATCTCCTCAACTCTTTCCGATAAGTCACCTATTTTTTCTTTCTGTTTATTTATGTCTTCCGTAAGTGTCGCGACTCGGGTTTCAGTGTTGACACATTTGGTAGTTAACTGTTCATATTGTTGTGTTAGGTTATTTAATCTGTCATTTGGTACGGATTCCTCGATTCTCTCAAATATTTGTTCCTTATCGTGTGCACGTTGTAAATGTAACTCTGAAAATTTCTGTACTATCACGCGATCTCTTTCTTCCTGTTCTCTATCCTGTTCCCTTTGTCTAATCTCTACTGCAATTAATCTATTATTGTGAGAATTCAAAATCGGTTGTACTTCTTCTCTGATTTCTTTCTTTAATTCATCTTTCATATTTTTGAAACATGTCCCTATTCGTGAGTCTAACCGTGTTTCCATTGTCCCCATCTGTGTTTTTAATTCAGATCTGATCTGTGTTTCCATTGTTCCCATACCAGTTTTTAATTCAGATCCCAAAGTTCCCATCTCGGTTTTGATTGTTCCTATTTGTGATCCCAGTGAGTCTAACCGTGTTTCCATTGTTTCCCTATCTGTTTTTAATTCAGATCGTAACTGTGATCCCAAATTTAATATTGCACCCATCAACTGCTCCATAATAGCCGGTTCGAAATTCTTTTCGCCCCTAACATTTCCCGCAAAACCAGTTTCCTTCGTCATAGCTGTAAAGCTATCTGTGTTCGATACTACTCCAGAATCTTCTGTCGTTAATCTCGGATTCTGTGAATTTTCTGATTGAGAAAAATTTTGAAATGGTTCCGGACTATTTTCTCGACTTATTACATTGTTTTCCACTTCATTATCCATCATACTGTTTTCCTCTGTTGGCGAGTTCGCCATGTTAACAATTTCGTCATTCTCACTATCCATCATTTTTGCCTTTTTCATCGATCGCGTAATCATTTACAAAATATACAAAACTCGTCACTATATGAAAATTACACACAATAAGACTTTATCGCCAACAATATCATTCACATGAAATGCTTCCCTCAAACACGATTAACGAACAATTGAAGAATGACAATTACCAAATCTACACATGCAATATAGACAACAATTACTAAACTACAAATTACTACAACAATGCTACTGTCTACTATTTCTACAATCAGAAGAATTCCAAGGGACGATCCGAAGCAGTGGTCGCCACGTGCATGGGGGCTTTATTATATGTAATGAAAATACAAATAATTTTAATTTTCTGTCGCTGTACTGTCCGATTACGACATCTCGTACCGGTTGGCCCTGACTGTTATTATTACGCTATCTGACTGCTTAGAACAACAACAAAGAATGAAATGGAAATTTTCATTAACACAATTAATTAATTAAGTCCCCAGCAACTATAAAACCTACGAAACCAAAGCACATGTGTAGAAGTTCTGCGTGTGGAAGTATGACTCAACGTACGCATCTGGCACGGTTCTTCTTCAATAACACAAGAAATTTTAAATATCATTTATACTGAATTAATTAAAGAAAATAAAAATACCATAATTACTCAAGAAAACCAGAATTAAGCTCTAATACAAGAACACAAGCCAGATGCTTTGTTGACTGAACCTGTAATGACGCATTATTTAAAACATGGAAATAATGAAAAATAAATCAAGTTTCGTTACCTTCATATATTGACCAAAATCACTCAAATCATTACAATATATCTCCACACCGACTCGCTATTACCACATCTCAACAAGAACTTTTCAGTATCACATCTCGGCAAGCACTCCCTACTAGCACATCTAAACACGAACTGACTACTACGAGTCCTCGACAAGCACTGCCCACTACGACAATAATCACTGCCCGTGGAGGCGGCGGAACAATGCTCTCTAGCGATCTCTGGCGCTGTGGCTCAGTGTAGCCACCTTTCAACATTGACGAATTAACACACAATTTGCGTCCATATGAAATACTCTGGGTTCCCTGCATTGTCCTTCTAAGTCGAGATACGTTTCTACGGAAACGGTAGGATTTTCTTTTGGGCGCTGAGTATCTCTTTTCCGATGCATTATTCCTCCTTTACTGCATCCCTCGCACACTCACGTTGACGAATTAACACACAATTTGCGTCCATATGATATACTCTGTGTTCCCTGCATTGTCCTTCCAAATCGAGATACGTTTCTACGGAAACGACAGGATTTTCTTTTGGGAGTCGAGTATCTCTTTTCCGATGCATTATTCCTCCTTTACTGCATCCCTCGCACCCTCACATTGACGAATGAACACACAATTTGCGTCCATATAAAATACTCTGGGTTCCCTGCATTGTCCTTCTAAATCGAGATACGTTTCTATGGAAACGAGAGGATTTTCTTTTGGGAGTCGAGTATCTCTTTTCCGATGCATTATTCCTCCTTAACTGCATCCCTCGCTCCCTCACATTGACGTATTAACACACAATTTGCGTCCATATAAAACACTCTGGGTTCCCTGCCATTTCCCTCTAAATCGAGAAGCGTTTCTACGGAAACAAAAGGATTTTCTTTTGGGAGTCGAGTATCTCTTTTCCGGTGCATTATACCTTCTTTACTGCATCCCTCGCTCCCTCACATTAACGCAATAACACACAAATTGCGTCTATATGAAATACTCTAGGTTCCATGCATTATCCTTCTAAATCGAGATACGATTCTACGGAAACGATAGGATTTTCTTTTGGGAGTCGAATATCTCTTTTCCGATGCATTATTCCTCCTTTACTGCATCCGCTGCTCCCTCACATTGACGAATGAACACACAATTTGCATCCATATAAAATACCCTGGGTTCCCTGCATTGTCCTTCTAAATCGAGATACGTTTCTACGGAAACGATAGGATTTTGTTTTGGGAGTCGAGTACCTCTTTTCCGATGCATTATTCCTCCTTTACTGCAGCCCTCGCTCCCTCACATTGACGAAATTACACACAATTTGCGTCCATATGAAATACTCTGGGTTCCCTGCATTATCCTTCTAAATCGAGATACGTTTCTAACGAAACGATAGGATTTTCTTTTGGGAGTCGAGTATCTCTATTCCGATGCATTATTCATCCTTTACTGCATCCCTCGCTCCCTCACATTGACGAATTAACACACAAATTGCGTCCATATGAAATACTCTGGGTTCCCTGCATTGTCCTTCTAAATCGAGATACGTTTCTTTGGAAACGATAGGATTTTCTTTTGGGAGTCGAGTATCTCTTTTCCGATGCATTATTCCTCCTTAACTGCATCCCTCGCTCCCTCACATTGACGAATTATTACACAATTTGCGTCCATATAAAACACTCTGGATTCCCTGCCATTTCCCTCTAAATCGAGAAGCGTTTCTACGGAAACAAATGGATTTTCTTTTGGGAGTCGAGTACCTCTTTTCCGGTGCATTATTCCTTCTTTACTGCATCCCTCGCTCCCTCACATTGACGAATGAACACACAATTTGCATCCATATAAAATACCCTGGGTTCCCTGCATTGTCCTTCTAAATCGAGATACGTTTCTATGGAAACGATAGGATTTTCTTTAGGGAGTCGAGTATCTCTTTTCCGATGCATTATTCCTCCTT
The DNA here is from genome assembly GCF_023898315.1 of Schistocerca nitens. Lineage (NCBI taxonomy): Eukaryota > Metazoa > Arthropoda > Insecta > Orthoptera > Acrididae > Schistocerca > Schistocerca nitens. Next base: position 1,283,433,998 of record NC_064614.1, on the reverse strand, counting down.
TACTGCATCCGCTGCTCCCTCACATTGACGAATTAACACACAATTTGCGTCCATATGATATACTCTGTGTTCCCTGCGTTGTCCTTCTAAATCGAGATACGTTTCTATGGAAACGATAGGATTTTCTTTAGGGAGTCGAGTATCTCTTTTCCGGTGCATTATTCCTTCTTTACTGCATCCCTCGCTCCCTCACATTGACGAATGAACACACAATTTGCATCCATATAAAATACCCTGGGTTCCCTGCATTGTCCTTCTAAATCTAGATACGTTTCTACGGAAACGATAGGATTTTGTTTTGGGAGTCGAGTACCTCTTTTCCGATCCATTATTCCTCCTTTACTGCAGCCCTCGCTCCCTCACATTGACGAAATTACACACAATTTTCGTCCATATGAAATACTCTGGGTTCCCTGCATTATCCTTCTAAATCGAGATACGTTTCTACCGAAACGATAGGATTTTCTTTTGGGAGTCGAGTATCTCTATTCCGATGCATTATTCATCCTTTACTGCATCCCTCGCTCCCTCACATAGACGAAATTACACACAATTTGCGTCCATATGAAATACTCTGGGTTCCCTGCATTATCCTTCTAAATCGAGATACGTTTCTACCGAAACGAGAGGATTTTCTTTTGGGAGTCGAGTATCTCTATTCCGATGCATTATTCCTCCTTAACTGCATCCCTCGCTCCCTCACATTGACGAATTAACACACAATTTGCGTCCATATAAAACACTCTGGGTTCACTGCCATTTCCCTCTAAATCGAGAAGCGTTTCTACGGAAACAAAAGGATTTTCTTTTGGGAGTCGAGTATCTCTTTTCCGGTGCATTATTCCTTCTTTACTGCACCCCACGCTCCCTCACATTGACGAATGAACACACAATTTGCATCCATATAAAATACCCTGGGTTCCCTGCATTGTCCTTCTAAATCGAGATACGTTTCTACGGAAACGATAGGATTTTGTTTTGGGAGTCGAGTACCTCTTTTCCGATGCATTATTCCTCCTTTACTGCAGCCCTCGCTCCCTCACATTGACGAAATTACACACAATTTGCGTCCATATGAAATACTCTGGAATCCCTGCATTGTCCTTCTAAATCGAGATACGTTTCTACGGAAACGATAGGATTTTCTTTTGGGAGTCGAGTATCTCTTTTCCGATGCATTATTCCTCCTTTACTGCATCCCTCGCTCCCTCACATTGACGAAATAACACACAATTGTGTCTATATGAAATACTCTAGGTTCCCTGCATTATTCTTCTAAATCGAGATACGATTCTACGGAAACGATAGGATTTTCTTTTGGGAGTCGAATATCTCTTTTCCGATGCATTATTCCTCCTTTACTGCATCCGCTGCTCCCTCACATTGACGAATGAACACACAATTTGCATCCATATAAAATACCCTGGGTTCCCTGCATTGTCCTTCTAAATCGAGATACGTTTCTACGGAAACGATAGGATTTTGTTTTGGGAGACGAGTACCTCTTTTCCGATGCATTATTCCTCCTTTACTGCAGTCCTCGCTCCCTCACATTGACGAAATTACACACAATTAGCGTCCATATGAAATACTCTGGGTTCCCTGCATTATCCTTCTAAATCGAGATACGTTTCTACCGAAACGATAGGATTTTCTTTTGGGAGTCGAGTATCTCTATTCCGATGCATTATTCATCCTTTACTGCATCCCTCGCTCCCTCACATTGACGAATTAACACACAAATTGCGTCCATATGAAATACTCTGGGTTCCCTGCATTGTCCTTCTAAATCGAGATACGTTTCTACAGAAACGACAGGATTTTCTTTTGGGAGTCGAGTATCTCTTTTCCGATGCATTATTCCTTCTTTACTGCATCCCTCGCGCCCTCACATTGACGAAATAACACACAATTTGCGTCTATATGAAATACTCTAGGTTCCCTGCATTATCCTTCTAAATCGAGATACGATTCTACGGAAACGATAGGATTTTCTTTTGGGAGTCGAATATCTCTTTTCCGATGCATTATTCCTCCTTTACTGCATCCGCTGCTCCCTCACATTGACGAATTAACACACAATTTGCGTCCATATGAAATACTCTGGGTTCCCTGCATTGTCCATCTAAATCGAGATACGTTTTACGGAAACGGAAGGATTTTCTTTTGGGAGCCGAGTATCTCTTTTCCGATGCATTATTCCTCCTTTACTGCATCCCTCGCACACTCACGTTGACGAATTAACACACAATTTGCGTCCATATGATATACTCTGTGTTCCCTGCATTGTCGTTCTAAATCGAGAAACGGTTCTATGGAAACGTTAGGATTTTCTTTTGGGAGTCGAGTATCTCTTTTGCGGTGCATTATTCCTTCTTTACTGCATCCCTCGCTCCCTCACATTGACGAATGAACACACAATTTGCATCCATATAAAATACCCTGGGTTCCCTGCATTGTCCTTCTAAATCGAGATACGTTTCTACGGAAACGATAGGATTTTGTTTTGTGAGTCGAGTACCTCTTTTCCGATCCATTATTCCTCCTTTACTGCAGCCCTCGCTCCCTCACATTGACGAAATTACACACAATTTTCGTCCATATGAAATACTCTGGGTTCCCTGCATTATCCTTCTAAATCGAGATACGTTTCTACCGAAACGATAGGATTTTCTTTTGGGAGTCGAGTATCTCTTTTCCGATGCATTATTCATCCTTTACTGCATCCCTCGCTCCCTCACATAGACGAAATTACACACAATTTGCGTCCATATGAAATACTCTGGGTTCCCTGCATTATCCTTCTAAATCGAGATACGTTTCTACCGAAACGAGAGGATTTTCTTTTGGGAGTCGAGTATCTCTATTCCGATGCATTATTCCTCCTTAACTGCATCCCTCGCTCCCTCACATTGACGAATTAACACACAATTTGCGTCCATATAAAACACTCTGGGTTCACTGCCATTTCCCTCTAAATCGAGAAGCGTTTCTACGGAAACAAAAGGATTTTCTTTTGGGAGTCGAGTATCTCTTTTCCGGTGCATTATTCCTTCTTTACTGCACCCCACGCTCCCTCACATTGACGAATGAACACACAATTTGCATCTATATAAAATACCCTGGGTTCCCTGCATTGTCCTTCTAAATCGAGATACGTTTCTACGGAAACGATAGGATTTTGTTTTGGGAGTCGAGTACCTCTTTTCCGATGCATTATTCCTCCTTTACTGCAGCCCTCGCTCCCTCACATTGACGAAATTACACACAATTAGCGTCCATATGAAATACTCTGGGTTCCCTGCATTGTCCTTCTAAATCGAGATACGTTTCTACGGAAACGATAGGATTTTCTTTTGGGAGTCGAGTATCTCTTTTCCGATGCATTATTCCTCCTTTACTGCATCCCTCGCTCCCTCACATTGACGAAATAACACACAAATTGTGTCTATATGAAATACTCTAGGTTCCCTGCATTATCCTTCTAAATCGAGATACGATTCTACGGAAACGATAGGATTTTCTTTTGGGAGTCGAATATCTCTTTTCCGATGCATTATTCCTCCTTTACTGCATCCGCTGCTCCCTCACATTCACGAATGAACACACAATTTGCATCCATATAAAATACCCTGGGTTCCCTGCATTGTCCTTCTAAATCGAGATACGTTTCTACGGAAACGATAGGATTTTGTTTTGGGAGTCGAGTACCTGTTTTACGATGCATTATTCCTCCTTTACTGCAGTCCTCGCTCCCTCACATTGACGAAATTACACACAATTAGCGTCCATATGAAATACTCTGGGTTCCCTGCATTATCCTTCTAAATCGAGATACGTTTCTACCGAAACGATAGGATTTTCTTTTGGGAGTCGAGTATCTCTATTCCGATGCATTATTCGTCCTTTACTGCATCCCTCGCTCCCTCACATTGACGAATGAACACACAATTTGCATCCATATAAAATACCCTGGGTTCCCTGCATTGTCCTTCTAAATCGAGATACGTTTCTACGGAAACGATAGGATTTTGTTTTGGGAGTCGAGTACCTCTTTTCCGATCCATTATTCCTCCTTTACTGCAGCCCTCGCTCCCTCACATTGACGAAATTACACACAATTTTCGTCCATATGAAATACTCTGGGTTCCCTGCATTATCCTTCTAAATCGAGATACGTTTCTACCGAAACGATAGGATTTTCTTTTGGGAGTCGAATATCTCTTTTCCGATGCATTATTCCTCCTTTACTGCATCCGCTGCTCCCTCACATAGACGAAATTACACACAATTTGCGTCCATATGAAATACTCTGGGTTCCCTGCATTATCCTTCTAAATCGAAATACGTTTCTACCGAAACGAGAGGATTTTCTTTTGGGAGTCGAGTATCTCTATTCTGATGCATTATTCCTCCTTAACTGCATCCCTCGCTCACTCACATTGACGAATTAACACACAATTTTCGTCCATATAAAACACTCTGGGTTCACTGCCATTTCCCTCTAAATCGAGAAGCGTTTCTACGGAAACAAAAGGATTTTCTTTTGGGAGTCGAGTATCTCTTTTCCGGTGCATTATTTCTTCTCTACTGCACCCCACGCTCCCTCACATTGACGAATGAACACACAATTTGCATCCATATAAAATACCCTGGGTTCCCTGCATTGTCCTTCTAAATCGAGATACGTTTCTACGGAAACGATAGGATTTTGTTTTGGGAGTCGAGTACCTCTTTTCCGATGCATTATTCCTCCTTTACTGCAGCCCTCGCTCCCTCACATTGACGAAATTACACACAATTTGCGTCCATATGAAATACTCTGGGTTCCCTGCATTGTCCTTCTAAATTGAGATACGATTCTACGGAAACGATAGGATTTTGTTTTGGGAGTCGAGTACCTCTTTTCCGATGCATTATTCCTCCTTTACTGCAGTCCTCGCTCCCTCACATTGACGAAATTACACACAATTAGCGTCTATATGAAATACTCTGGGTTCCCTGCATTATCCTTCTAAATCGAGATACGTTTCTACCGAAACGATAGGATTTTCTTTTGGGAGTCGAGTATCTCTATTCTGATGCATTATTCATCCTTTACTGCATCCCTCGCTCCCTCACATTGACGAATTAACACACAAATTGCGTCCATATGAATTACTCTGGGTTCCCTGCATTGTCCTTCTAAATCGAGGTACGTTTCTACAGAAACGATAGGATTTTGTTTTGGGAGTTGAGTACCTCTTTTCCGATGTATTATTCCTACTTTACTGCAGCCCTCGCTCCCTCACATTGACGAAATTACACACAATTTGCGTCCATATGAAATACTCTGGGTTCCCTGCATTATCCATCTAAATCGAGATACGTTTCTACCGAAACGAGAGGATTTTCTTTCGGGAGTCGAGTATCTCTATTCCGATGCATTATTCCTCCTTAACTGCATCCCTCGCTCCCTCACATTGACGAATTAACACACAATTTGCGTCCATATGAAATACTCTGGGTTCCCTGCATTGTCCATCTAAATCGAGATACGTTTTACGGAAACGGAAGGATTTTCTTTTGGGAGCCGAGTATCTCTTTTCCGATGCATTATTCCCCCTTTACTGCATCCCTCGCACACTCACGTTGACGAATTAACACACAATTTGCGTCCATATGATATACTCTGTGTTCCCTGCATTGTCCTTCTAAATCGAGATACGTTTCTATGGAAAGGATAGGATTTTCTTTTGGGAGTCGAGTATCTCTTTTGCGGTGCATTATTCCTTCTTTACTGCATCCCTCGCTCCCTCACATTGACGAATGAACACACAATTTGCATCCATATAAAATACCCTGGGTTCCCTGCATTGTCCTTCTAAATCGAGATACGTTTCTACGGAAACGATAGGATTTTGTTTTGGGAGTTGAGTACCTCTTTTCCGATGTATTATTCCTACTTTACTGCAGCCCTCGCTCCCTCACATTGACGAAATTACACACAATTTGCGTCCATATGTAATACTCGGGGTTCCCTGCATTATCCTTCTAAATCGAGATACGTTTCTACCGAAACGATAGGATTTTCTTTTGGGAGTCGAGTATCTCTATTCCGATGCATTATTCATCCTTTACTGCATCCCTCGCTCCCTCACATTGACGAAATTACACACAATTTGCGTCCATATGAAATACTCTGGGTTCCCTGCATTATCCTTCTAAATCGAGATACGTTTCTACCGAAACGATAGGATTTTCTTTTGGGAGTCGAATATCTCTTTTCCGATGCATTATTCCTCCTTTACTGCATCCGCTGCTCCCTCACATTGACGAATGAACACACAATTTGCATCCATATAAAATACCCTGGGTTCCCTGCATTGTCCTTCTAATTCGAGATACGTTTCTACGGAAACGATAGGATTTTGTTTTGGGAGTCGAGTACCTCTTTTCCGATGCATTATTCCTCCTTTACTGCAGCCCTCGCTCCCTCACATTGACGAAATTACACACAATTAGCGTCCATATGAAATACTCTGGGTTCCCTGCATTATCCTTCTAAATCGAGATACGTTTCTACCGAAACGATAGGATTTTCTTTTGGGAGTCGAGTATCTCTATTCCGATGCATTATTCATCCTTTACTGCATCCCTCGCTCCCTCACATTGACGAATGAACACACAAATTGCGTCCATATGAAATACTCTGTGTTCCCTGCATTGTCCTTCTAAATCGAGATACGTTTCTACGGAAACGATAGGATTTTCTTTTGGGAGTCGAGTATCTCTTTTCCGATGCATTATTCCTCCTTTACTGCATCCCTCGCTCCCTCACATTGACGAAATAACACACAATTTGCGTCTATATGAAAAACTCTAGGTTCCCTGCATTATCCTTCTAAATCGAGATACGATTCTACAGAAACGATAGGATTTTCTTTTGGGAGTCGAATATCTCTTTTCCAATGCATTATTCCTCCTTTACTGCATCCGCTGCTCCCTCACATTGACGAATTAACACACAATTTGCGTCCATATGAAATACTCTGGGTTCCCTGCATTGTCCATCTAAATCGAGATACGTTTTACGGAAACGGAAGGATTTTCTTTTGGGAGCCGAGTATCTCTTTTCCGATGCATTATTCCTCCTTTACTGCATCCCTCGCACACTCACGTTGACGAATTAACACACAATTTGCGTCCATATGATATACTCTGTGTTCCCTGCATTGTCCTTCTAAATCGAGATACGTTTCTATGGAAACGATAGGATTTTCTTTAGGGAGTCGAGTATCTCTTTTCCGGTGCATTATTCCTTCTTTACTGCATCCATCGCTCCCTCACATTGACGAAATTACACACAATTTTCGTCCATATGAAATACTCTGGGTTCCCTGCATTATCCTTCTAAATCGAGATACGTTTCTACCGAAACGATAGGATTTTCTTTTGGGAGTCGAGTATCTCTATTCCGATGCATTATTCATCCTTTACTGCATCCCTCGCTCCCTCACATTTACGAAATTACACACAATTTGCGTCCATATGAAATACTCTGAGTTCCCTGCATTATGCATCTAAATCGAGATACGTTTCTACCGAAACGAGAGGATTTTCTTTCGGGAGTCGAGTATCTCTATTCCGATGCATTATTCCTCCTTAACTACATCCCTCGCTCCCTCACATTGACGAATTAACACACAATTTGCGTCTATATAAAACACTCTGGGTTCACTGCCATTTCCCTCTAATTCGAGAAGCGTTTCTACGGAAACAAAAGGATTTTCTATTGGGAGTCGAGTATCTCTTTTCCGGTGCATTATTCCTTCTTTACTGCACCCCACGCTCCCTCACATTGACGAATGAGCACACAATTTGCATCCATATAAAATACCCTGGGTTCCCTGCATTGTCCTTCTAAATCGAGATACGTTTCTACGGAAACGATAGGATTTTGTTTTGGGAGTCGAGTACCTCTTTTCCGATGCATTATTCCTCCTTTACTGCAGCCCTTGTTCCCTCACATTGACGAAATTACACACAATTTGCGTCCATATGAAAAACTCTGGGTTCAATGCATTGTCCTTCTAAATCGAGATACGTTTCTACGGAAACGATAGAATTTTCTTTTGGGAGTCGAGTATCTCTTTTCCGATGCATTATTCCTCCTTTACTGCATCCCTCGCTCCCTCACATTGACGAAATAACACACAAATTGCGTCTATATGAAATACTCTAGGTTCCCTGCATTATCCTTCTAAATCGAGATACGATTCTACGGAAACGATAGGATTTTCTTTTTGGAGTCGAATAACTCTTTTCCGATGCATTATTCCTTCTTTACTGCATCCCTCGCTCCCTCACATTGACGAATGAACACACAATTTGCATCCATATAAAATACCCTGGGTTCAATGCATTGTCCTTCTAAATCGAGATACGTTTCTACGGAAACGATAGGATTTTGTTTTGGGAGTCGAGTACCTCTTTTCCGATGCATTATTCCTCCTTTACTGCAGCCCTCGCTCCCTCACATTGACGAAATTACACACAATTTGCGTCCACATGAAATACTCTGGGTTCCCTGCATTATCCTTCTAAATCGAGATATGTTTCTACCGAAACGATAGGATTTTCTTTCGGGAGTCGAGTATCTCTATTCCGATGCATTATTCATCCTTTACTGCATCACTCGCTCCCTCACATTGACGAATTAACACACAAATTGCGTCCATATGAAATACTCTGGGTTCCCTGCATTGTCCTTCTAAATCGAGATACGTTTCTACGGAAACGATAGGATTTTCTTTTGGGAGTCGAGTATCTCTTTTCCGATGCATTATTCCTCCTTTACGGCATCCCTCGCTCCCTCACATTGACGAATTAACACACAATTTGCGTCCATATAAAACAGTCTGGGTTCCCTGCCATTTCCCTCTAAATCGATAAGCGTTTCTACGGAAACAAAAGGATTTTCTTTTGGGAGTCGAGTATCTCTTTTCCGGTGCATTATTCCTTCTTTACTGCATCCCTCGCTCCCTCACATTGACGAATGAACACACAATTTGCATCCATATAAAATACCCTGGGTTCCCTGCATTGTCGTTCTAAATCGAGATACGTTTCTACGGAAACGATAGGATTTTGTTTTGGGAGTCGAGTACCTCTTTTCCGATGCATTATTCCTCCTTTACTGCATCCCTCGCTCCATCACATTGACGAAATAACACACAAATTGCGTCTGTATGAAATACTCTAGGTTCCCTGCATTATCCTTCTAAATCGAGATACGATTCTACGGAAACGATAGGATTTTCTTTTGGGAGTCGAATATATCTTTTCTGATGCATTATTCGTCCTTTACTGCATCCGCTGCTCCCTCACATTGACGAATGAACACACAATTTGCATCCACATAAAATACCCTGGGTTCCCTGCATTGTCCTTCTAAATCGAGATACGTTTCTACGGAATCGATAGGATTTTCTTTTGGGAGTCGAGTATCTCTATTCCGATGCATTATTCATCCTTTACTGCATCCCTCGCTCCCTCACATTGACGAATTAACACACAAATTGCGTCCATATGAAATACTCTGGGTTCCCTGCATTGTCCTTCTAAATCGAGATACGTTTCTATGGAAACGATAGGATTTTCTTTTGGGAGTCGAGTATCTCTTTTCCGATGCATTATTCCTCCTTAACTGCATCCCTCGCTCCCTCACATTGACGAATTATTACACAATTTGCGTCCATATAAAACACTCTGGGTTCCCTGCCATTTCCCTCTAAATCGAGAAGCGTTTCTACGGAAACAAAAGGATTTTCTTTTGGGAGTCGAGTATCTCTTTTCCGGTGCATTATTCCTTCTTTACTGCATCCCTCGCTCCCTCACATTGACGAATGAACACACAATTTGCATCCATATAAAATACTCTGGGTTCCCTGCATTGTCCTTCTAAATCGAGATACGTTTCTACGGAAACGATAGGATTTTGTTTTGGGAGTCGAGTACCTCTTTTCCGATGTATTATTCCTCCTTTACTGCATCCCTCGCTCCCTCACATTGACGAAATAACACACAAATTGCGTCCATATGAAATACTCTGGGTTCCCTGAATTATCCTTCTAAATCGAGATACGTTTCTACCGAACGATAGGATTTTCTTTTGGGAGTCGAGTATCTCTATTCCGATGCATTATTCATCCTTTACTGCATCCCACGCTCCCTCACATTGACGAAATTACACACAATTTGCGTCCGAATGAAATACTCCGGGTTCCCTGCATTATCCTTCTAAATCGAGATACGTCTCTACCGAAACGATAGGATTTTCTTTTGGGAGTCGAATATCTCTTTTCCGATGCATTATTCCTCCTTTACTGCATCCGCTGCTCCCTCACATTGACGAATGAACACACAATTTGCATCCATATAAAATACCCTGGGTTCCCTGCATTGTCCTTCTAAATCGAGATACGTTTCTACGGAAACGATAGGATTTTGTTTTGGGAGTCGAGTACCTCTTTTCCGATGCATTATTCCTCTTTACTGCAGCCCTCGCTCCCTCACATTGACGAAATTACACACAATTAGCGTCCATATGAAATACTCTGGGTTCCCTGCATTATCCTTCTAAATCGAGATACGTTTCTACCGAAACGATAGGATTTTCTTTTGGGAGTCGAGTATCTCTATTCCGATGCATTATTCATCCTTTACTGCATCCCTCGCTCCCTTACATTGACGAATTAACACACAAATTGCGTCCATATGAAATACTCTGGGTTCCCTGCATTGTCCTTCTAAATCGAGATACGTTTCTACGGAAACGATAGGATTTTCTTTTGGGAGTCGAGTATCTCTTTTCCGATGCATTATTCCTCCTTTACTGCATCCCTCGCTCCCTCACATTGACGAAATAACACACAATATGCGTCTATGTGAAATACTCTAGGTTCCCTGCATTATCCTTCTAAATCGAGATACGATTCTACAGAAACGATAGGATTTTCTTTTGGGAGTCGAATATCTCTTTTCCGATGCATTATTCCTCCTTTACTGCATCCGCTGCTCCCTCACATTGACGAATTAACACACAATTTGCGTCCATATGAAATACTCTGGGTTCCCTGCATTGTCCATCTAAATCGAGATACGTTTTACGGAAGCGGAAGGATTTTCTTTTGGGAGCAGAGTATCTCTTTTCCGATGCATTATTCCTCCTTTACTGCATCCCTCGCACACTCACGTTGACGAATTAACACACAATTTGCGTCCATATGATATACTCTGTGTTCCCTGCATTGTCCATCTAAATCGAGATACGTTTCTATGGAAACGATAGGATTTTCTTTTGGGAGTCGAGTATCTCTTTTCCGGTGCATTATTCCTTCTTTACTGCATCCCTCGCTCTCTCACATTGACGAATGAACACACAATTTGCATCCATATAAAATACCCTGGGTTCCCTGCATTGTCCTTCTAAATCGAGATACGTTTCTACGGAAACGATAGGATTTTGTTTTGGGAGTCGAGTACCTCTTTTCCGATCCATTATTCCTCCTTTACTGCAGCTCTCGCTCCCTCACATTGACGAAGTTACACACAATTTTCGTCCATATGAAATACTCTGGGTTCCCTGCATTATCCTTCTAAATCGAGATACGTTTCTACCGAAACGATAGGATTTTCTTTTGGGAGTCGAGTATCTCTATTCCGATGCATTATTCATCCTTTGCTGCATCACTCGCTCCCTCACATAGACGAAATTACACACAATTTGCGTCAATATGAAATACTCTGGGTTCCCTGCATTATCCTTCTAAATCGAGATACGTTTCTACCGAAACGAGAGGATTTTCTTTTGGGAGTCGAGTATCTCTATTCCGATGCATTATTCCTCCTTAACTGCATCCCTCGCTCCCTCACATTGACGAATTAACACACAATTTGCGTCCATATAAAACACTCTGGGTTCACTGCCATTTCCCTCTAAATCGAGAAGCGTTTCTACGGAAACAAAAGGATTTTCTTTTGGGAGTCGAGTATCTCTTTTCCGGTGCATTATTCCTTCTTTACTGCACCCCACGCTCCCTCACATTGACGAATGAACACACAATTTGCATCCATATAAAATACCCTGGGTTCCTTGCATTGTCCTTCTAAATCGAGATACGTTTCTACGGAAACGATAGGATTTTGTTTTGGGAGTCGAGTACCTCTTTTCCGATGCATTATTCCTCCTTTACTGCAGCCCTCGCTCCCTCACATTGACGAAATTACACAAAATTTGCGTCCATATGAAATACTCTGGGTTCCCTGCATTGTCCTTCTAAATCGAGATACGTTTCTACGGAAACGATAGGATTTTCTTTTGGGAGTCGAGTATCTCTTTTCCGATGCATTATTCCTCCTTTACTGCATCCCTCGCTCCCTCACATTGACGAAATAACACACAATTTGCGTCTATATGAAATACTCTAGGTTCCCTGCATTATCCTTCTAAATCGAGATACGATTCTACAGAAACGATAGGATTTTCTTTTGGGAGTCGAATATCTCTTTTCCGATGCATTATTCCTCCTTTACTGCATCCGCTGCTCCATCACATTGACGAATTAACACACAATTTGCGTCCATATGAAATACTCTGGGTTCCCTGCATTGTCCATCTAAATCGAGATACGTTTTACGGAAACGGAAGGATTTTCTTTTGGGAGCAGAGTATCTCTTTTCCGATGCATTATTCCTCCTTTACTGCATCCCTCGCACACTCACGTTGACGAATTAACACACAATTTGCGTCCATATGATATACTCTGTGTTCCCTGCATTGTCCTTCTAAATCGAGATACGTTTCTATGGAAACGATAGGATTTTCTTTTGGGAGTCGAGTATCTCTTTTCCGGTGCATTATTCCTTCTTTACTTCATCCCTCGCTCCCTCACATTGACGAATGAACACACAATTTGCATCCATATAAAATACCCTGGGTTCCCTGCATTGTCCTTCTAAATCGAGATACGTTTCTACGGAAACGATAGGATTTTGTTTTGGGAGTCGAGTACCTCTTTTCCGATCCATTATTCCTCCTTTACTGCAGCCCTCGCTCCCTCACATTGACGAAATTACACACAATTTTCGTCCATATGAAATACTCTGGGTTCCCTGCATTATCCTTCTAAATCGAGATACGTTTCTACCGAAACGATAGGATTTTCTTTTGGGAGTCGAGTATCTCTATTCCGATGCATTATTCATCCTTTGCTGCATCACTCGCTCCATCACATAGACGAAATTACACACAATTTGCGTCAATATGAAATACTCTGGGTTCCCTGCATTATCCTTCTAAATCGAGATACGTTTCTACCGAAACGAGAGGATTTTCTTTTGGGAGTCGAGTATCTCTATTCCGCTGCATTATTCTTCCTTAACTGCATCCCTCGCTCCCTCACATTGACGAATTAACACACAATTTGCGTCCATATAAAACACTCTGGGTTCACTGCCATTTCCCTCTAAATCGAGAAGCGTTTCTACGGAAACAAAAGAATTTTCTTTTGGGAGTCGAGTATCTCTTTTCCGGTGCATTATTTCTTCTTTACTGCACCCCACGCTCCCTCACATTGACGAATGAACACACAATTTGCATCCATATAAAATACCCTGGGTTCCTTGCATTGTCCTTCTAAATCGAGATACGTTTCTACGGAAACGATAGGATTTTGTTTTGGGAGTCGAGTACCTCTTTTCCGATGCATTATTCCTCCTTTACTGCAGCCCTCGCTCCCTCACATTGACGAAATTACACACAATTTGCGTCCATATGAAATACTCTGGGTTCCCTGCATTGTCCTTCTAAATCGAGATACGTTTCTACGGAAACGATAGGATTTTCTTTTGGGAGTCGAGTATCTCTATTCCGATGCATTATTCATCCTATACTGCATCCCTCGCTCCCTCACATTGACGAATTAACACACAAATTGCGTCCATATGAAATACCCTGGGTTCCCTGCATTGTCCTTCTAAATCGAGATACGTTTCTACGGAAACGATAGGATTTTCTTTTGGGAGTCGAGTATCTCTTTTCCGATGCATTATTCCTCCTTTACTGCATCCCTCGCTCCCTCACATTGACGAAATAACACACAATTTGCGTCTATATGAAATACTCTAGGTTCCCTTCATTATCCTTCTAAATCGAGATATGTTTCTACCGAAACGATAGGATTTTCTTTCGGGAGTCGAGTATCTCTATTCCGATGCATTATTCATCCTTTACTGCATCACTCGCTCCCTCACATTGACGAATTAACACACAAATTGCGTCCATATGAAATACTCTGGGTTCCCTGCATTGTCCTTCTAAATCGAGATACGTTTCTACGGAAATGATAGGATTTTCTTTTGGGAGACGAGTATCTCTTTTCCGAAGCATTTTTCCTCCTTTACTGCATCCCTCGCTCCCTCACATTGACCAAATAACACACAATTTGCGTCTATATGAAATACTCTAGGTTCCCTGCATTATCCTTCTAATTTGAGATACGATTCTACGGAAACGATAGGATTTTCTTTTGGGAGTCGAATATCTCTTTTCCGATGCATTATTCCTCCTTTACTGCATCCGCTGCACCCTCACATTGACGAATTAACACACAATTTGCGTCCATATGAAATACTCTGGGTTCCCTGCATTGTCCATCTAAATCGAGATACGTTTCTACGGAAACGGAAGGATTTTCTTTTGGGAGCCGAGTATCTCTTTTCCGATGCATTATTCCTCCTTTACTGCATCCCTCACTCACTCACGTTGACGAATTAACACACAATTTGCGTCCATATGATATACTCTGTGTTCCCTGCATTGTCTTTCTAAATCGAGATTCGTTTCTACGGGAACGATAGGATTTTCTTTTGGGAATCGAGTATCTCTTTTGCGATGCATTATTCCTCCTTTACTGCATCCCTCGCTCCCTCACATTGACGAATTAACACACAATTTGCGTCCATATGAAATACTCTGGGTTCCCTGCCATCTCCTTCTAAATGGAGTTACGTTTCTATGGAAACGATAGGATTTTCTTTTGGGAGTCAAGTATCTCTTTCCCTATGAATTATTCGTCCGTTACTGCATCCCTCGCTCCCTGAAATTGATGATTTAACACACAATTTACGTCCATATGAAATACTCTGGGTTCCCTGCATTATCCTTCTAAATCGAGATACGATTCTACGGAAACGATAAGATTTTCTTTTGGGAGTCGAATATCTCTTTTCCGATGCATTATTCCTCCTTTACTGCATCCGCTGCTCCCTCACATTGACGAATGAACACACAATTTGCATCCATATAAAATACCCTGGGTTCCCTGCATTGTCCTTCTAAATCGAGATACGTTTCTACGGAAACGATAGGATTTTGTTTTGGGAGTCGAGTACCTCTTTTCCGATGCATTATTCCTCCTTTACTGCAGCCCTCGCTCCCTCACATTGACGAAATTACACACAATCTGCGTCCATATGAAATACTCTGGGTTCCCTGCATTATCCTTCTAAATCGAGATACGTTTCTAACGAAACGATAGGATTTTCTTTTGGGAGTCGAGTATCTCTATTCCGATGCATTATTCATCCTTTACTGCATCCCTCGCTCCCTCACATTGACGAATTAACACACAAATTGCGTCCATATGAAATACTCTGGGTTCCCTGCATTGTCCTTCTAAATCGAGATACGTTTCTATGGAAACGATAGGATTTTCTTTTGGGAGTCGAGTATCTCTTTTCCGATGCATTATTCCTCCTTAACTGCATCCCTCGCTCCCTCACATTGACGAATTATTACACAATTTGCGTCCATATAAAACACTCTGGGTTCCCTGCCATTTCCCTCTAAATCGAGAAGCGTTTCTACGGAAACAAAAGGATTTTCTTTTGGGAGTCGAGTATCTCTTTTCCGGTGCATTATTCCTTCTTTACTGCATCCCTCGCTCCCTCACATTGACGAATGAACACACAATTTGCATCCATATAAAATACCCTGGGTTCCCTGCATTGTCCTTCTAAATCGAGATACGTTTCTACGGAAACGATAGGATTTTGTTTTGGGAGTCGAGTACCTCTTTTCCGATGCATTATTCCTCCTTTACTGCATCCCTCGCTCCCTCACATTGACGAAATAACACACAAATTGCGTCCATATGAAATACTCTGGGTTCCCCGAATTATCCTTCTAAATCGAGATACGTTTCTACCGAAACGATAGGATTTTCTTTTGGGAGTCGAGCATCTCTATTCCGATGCATTATTCATCCTTTACTGCATCCCACGCTCCCTCACATTGACGAAATTACACACAATTTGCGTCCGTATGAAATACTCTGGGTTCCCTGCATTATCCTTCTAAATCGAGATACGTCTCTACCGAAACGATAGGATTTTCTTTTGGGAGTCGAATATCTCTTTTCCGATGCATTATCCTCCTTTACTGCATCCGCTGCTCCCTCACATTGACGAATGAACACACAATTTGCATCCATATAAAATACCCTGGGTTCCCTGCATTGTCCTTCTAAATCGAGATACGTTTCTACGGAAACGATAGGATTTTGTTTTGGGAGTCGAGTACCTCTTTTCCGATGCATTATTCCTCCTTTACTGCAGCCCTCGCTCCCTCACATTGACGAAATTACACACAATTAGCGTCCATATGAAATACTCTGGGTTCCCTGCATTATCCTTCTAAATCGAGATACGTTTCTACCGAAACGATAGGATTTTCTTTTGGGAGTCGAGTATCTCTATTCCGATGCATTATTCATCCTTTACTGCATCCCTCGCTCCCTCACATTGACGAAATAACACACAATTTGCGTCTATATGAAATACTCTAGGTTCCCTGCATTATCCTTCTAAATCGAGATACGATTCTACAGAAACGATAGGATTTTCTTTTGGGAGTCGAATATCTCTTTTCCGATGCATTATTCCTCCTTTACTGCATCCGCTGCTCCCTCACATTGACGAATTAACACACAATTTGCGTCCATATGAAATACTCTGGGTTCCCTGCATTGTCCATCTAAATCGAGATACGTTTTACGGAAACGGAAGGATTTTCTTTTGGGAGCAGAGTATCTCTTTTCCGATGCATTATTCCTCCTTTACTGCATCCCTCGCACACTCACGTTGACGAATTCACACACAATTTGCGTCCATATGATATACTCTGTGTTCCCTGCATTGTCCTTCTAAATCGAGATACGTTTCTATGGAAACGATAGGATTTTCTTTTGGGAGTCGAGTATCTCTTTTCCGGTGCATTATTCCTTCTTTACTACATCCCTCGCTTCCTCACATTGACGAATGAACACACAATTTGCATCCATATAAAATACCCTGGGTTCCCTGCATTGTCCTTCTAAATCGAGATACGTTTCTACGGAAACAAAAGGATTTTCTTTTGGGAGTCCAGTATCTCTTTTCCGGTGCATTATTCCTTCTTTACTGCACCCCACGCTCCCTCACATTGACGAATGAACACACAATTTGCATCCATATAAAATACCCTGGGTTCCTTGCATTGTCCTTCTAAATCGAGATACGTTTCTACGGAAACGATAGGATTTTGTTTTGGGAGTCGAGTACCTCTTTTCCGATGCATTATTCCTCCTTTACTGCAGCCCTCGCTCCCTCACATTGACGAAATTACACACAATTTGCGTCCATATGAAATACTCTGGGTTCCCTGCATTGTCCTTCTAAATCGAGATACGTTTCTACGGAAACGATAGGATTTTCTTTTGGGAGTCGAGTATCTCTTTTCCGAATCATTATTCCTCCTTTACTGCATCCCTCGCTCCCTCACATTGACGAAATAACACACAAATTGCGCATATATGAAATACTCTAGGTTCCCTGCATTATCCTTCTAAATCGAGATACGATTCTACGGAAACGATTGGATTTTCTTTTGGGAGTCGAATATCTCTTTTCCGATGCATTATTCCTCCTTTACTGCATCCGCTGCTCCCTCACACTGACGAATGAACACACAATTTGCATCCATATAAAATACCCTGGGTTCCCTGCATTGTCCTTCTAAATCGAGATACGTTTCTACGGAAACGATAGGATTTTGTTTTGGGAGTCGAGTACCTCTTTTCCGATGCATTATTCCTCCTTTACTGCAGCCCTCGCTCCCTCACATTGACGAAATTACACACAATTAGCGTCCATATGAAATACTCTGGGTTCCCTGCATTATCCTTCTAAATCGAGATACGTTTCTACCGAAACGATAGGATTTTCTTTTGGGAGTCGAGTATCTCTATTCCGATGCATTATTCATCCTATACTGCATCCCTCGCTCCCTCACATTGACGCATTAACACACAAATTGCGTCCATATGAAATACTCTGGGTTCCCTGCATTGTCCTTCTAAATCGAGATACGTTTCTATGGAAACGATAGGATTTTCTTTTGGGAGTCGAGTATCTCTTTTCCGATGCATTATTCCTCCTTTACTGCATCCCTCGCTCCCTCACATTGACGAAATAACACACAATTTGCGTCTATATGAAATACTCTAGGTTCCCTGCATTATCCTTCTAAATCGAGATACGATTCTACGGAAACGATAGGATTTTCTTTTGGGAGTCGAATATCTCATTTCCGATGCATTATTCCTCCTTTACTGCATCCGCTGCACCCTCACATTGACGAATTAACACACAATTTGCGTCCATATGAAATACTCTGGGTTCCCTGCATTGTCCATCTAAATCGAGATACGTTTTACGGAAACGGAAGGATTTTCTTTTGGGAGCCGAGTATCTCTTTTCCGATGCATTATTCCTCCTTTACTGCATCCCTCGCACACTCACGTTGACGAATTAACACACAATTTGCGTCCATATGATATACTCTGTGTTCCCTGCATTGTCCTTCTAAATCGAGATACGTTTCTATGGAAACGATAGGATGTTCTTTTGGGAGTCGAGTATCTCTTTTGCGGTGCATTATTCCTTCTTTACTGCATCCCTCGCTCCCTCACATTGACGAATGAACACACAATTTGCATCCATATAAAATACCCTGGGTTCCCTGCATTGTCCTTCTAAAT
The DNA here is from genome assembly GCF_023898315.1 of Schistocerca nitens. Taxonomy (NCBI): domain Eukaryota; kingdom Metazoa; phylum Arthropoda; class Insecta; order Orthoptera; family Acrididae; genus Schistocerca; species Schistocerca nitens. The sequence goes on along the minus strand of NC_064614.1, from coordinate 1,283,414,877 downwards.
CGAGATACGTTTCTACGGAAACGATAGTATTTTGTTTTGGGAGTCGAGTACCTCTTTTCCGATGCATTATTCATCCTTTACTGCATCCCTCGCTCCCTCACATTGACGAATTAACACACAAATTGCGTCCACATGAAATACTCTGGGTTCCCTGCATTGTCCTTCTAAATCGAGATACGTTTCTTCGGAAACGATAGGATTTTCTTTTGGGAGTCGAGTATCTCTTTTCCGATGCATTATTCCTCCTTCACTGCATCCCTCGCTCCCTCACATTGACGAAATAACACACAATTTGCGTCTATATGAAAGACTCTAGGTTCCCTGCATTATCCTTGTAAATCGAGATACGTTTCTACGGAAACGATAGGATTTTCTTTTGGGAGTCGAGTATCTCTTTTCCGATGCATTATTCCTCCTTTACTGCATCCCTCGCTCCCTCACAATGCGAAATAACACACAATTTGCGTCTATATGAAATACTCTAGGTTCCCTGCATTATCCTTTTAAATCGAGATACGATTCTACGGAAACGATAGGATTTTCTTTTGGGAGTCGAATATCTCTTTACCGATGCATTATTCCTCCTTTACTGCATCCCTCGCTCCCTCACATTGACGAAATAACACACAGTTTGCGTCTATATGAAATACTCTAGGTTCCCTACATTATCCTTCTAAATCGAGATACGATTCTACGGAAACGATAGGATTTTCTTTTGGGAGTCGAGTATCTCTTTTCCGATGCATTATTCCTCCTTTACTGCATTCCTCGCACACTCACGTTGACGAATTAACACACAATTTGCGTCCATATGATATACTCTGTGTTCCCTGCATTGTCCTTCTAAATCGAGATACGTTTCTATGGAAACGATAGGATGTTCTTTTGGGAGTCGAGTATCTCTTTTGCGGTGCATTATTCCTTCTTTACTGCATCCCTCGCTCCCTCTCATTGACGAATGAACACACAATTTGCATCCATATAATATACCCTGGGTTCCCTGCATTGTCCTTCTAAATCGAGATACGTTTCTACGGAAACGATAGTATTTTGTTTTGGGAGTCGAGTACCTCTTTTCCGATGCATTATTCCTCCTTTACTGCAGCCCTCGCTCCCTCACATTGACGATATTACACAGAATTTGCGTCCATATGAAATACTCTGGGTTCCCTGCATTGTCCTTCTAAATTGAGATACGTTTCTACGGAAACGATAGGATTTTCTTTTGGGAGTCGAGTATCTCTTTTCCGATGCATTATTCCTCCTTTACTGCATCCCTCGCTCCCTCACATTGACGAAATAACACGCAAATTGCGTCTATATGAAATACTCTAGGTACCCTGCATTATCTTTCTAAATCGAGATACGATTCTACGGAAACGATAGGATTTTCTTTTGGGAGTCGAATATCTCTTTTCCGATGCATTATTCCTCCTTTACTGCATCCGCTGCTCCCTCACATTGACGAATGAACACACAATTTGCATCCATATAAAATACCCTGGGTTCCCTGCATTGTCCTTCTAAATCGAGATACGTTCCTACCGAAACGATAGGATTTTCTTTTGGGAGTCGAGTCTCTCTATTCCGATGCATTATTCATCCTTTACTGCATCCCTCGCTCCCTCACATTGACGAATTAACACACAAATTGCGTCCACATGAAATACTCTGGGTTCCCTACATTGTCCTTCTAAATCGAGATACGTTTCTACGGAAACGATAGGATTTTCTTTTGGGAGTCGAGTATCTCTTTTCCGATGCATTATTCCTCCTTCACTGCAGCCCTCGCTCCCTCACATTGACGAAATAACACACAATTTGCGTCTATATGAAATACTCTAGGTTCCCTGCACTATCCTTCTAAATCGAGATACGATTCTACGGAAACGATAGGATTTTCTTTTGGGAGTCGAATATCTCTTTTCCGATGCATTATTCCTCCTTTACTGCATCCGCAGCTCCCTCACATTGACGAATTAACACACAATTTGCGTCCATATGAAATACTCTGGGTTCCCTGCATTGTCCATCTAAATCGAGATACGTTTCTACGGAAACGGAAGGATTTTCTTTTGGGAGCCGAGTATCTCTTTTCCGATGCATTATTCCTCCTTTACTGCATCCCTCGCACACTCACGTTGACGAATTAACACACAGTTTGCGTCCATATGATATACTCTGTGTTCCCTGCATTGTCCTTCTAAATCGAGATACGTTTCTATGGAAACGATAGGATTTTCTTTTGGGAGTCGAGTATCTCTTTTCCGGTGCATTATTCCTTCTTTACTGCATCCCTCGCTCCCTCACATTGACGAATGAACACACAATTTGCATCCATATAAAATACCCTGGGTTCAATGCATTGTCCTTCTAAATCGAGATACGTTTCTACGGAAACGATAGGATTTTGTTTTGGGAGTCGAGTACCTCTTTTCCGATGCATTATTCCTCCTTTACTGCAGCCCTCGCTCCCTCACATTGACGAAATTACACACAATTTGCGTCCATATGAAATACTCTGGGTTCCCTGCATTATCCTTCTAAATCGAGATATGTTTCTACCGAAACGATAGGATTTTCTTTTGGGAGTCGAGTATCTCTATTCCGATGCATTATTCATCCTTTACTGCATCCCTCGCTCCCTCACATTGACGAATTAACACACAAATTGCGTCCATATGAAATACTCTGGGTTCCCTGCATTGTCCTTCTAAATCGAGATACGTTTCTACTAAAACGATAGGATTTTCTTTTGGGAGACGAGTATCTCTTTTCCGATGCATTATTCCTCCTTTACTGCATCCCTCGCTCCCTCACATTGACGAAATAACACACAATTTGCGTCTATATGAAATACTCTAGGTTCCCTGCATTATCCTTCTAAATCGAGATACGATTCTACGGAAACAATAGGATTTTCTTTTGGGAGTCGAATATCTCTTTTCCGATGCATTATTCCTCCTTTACTGCATTCGCTGCTCCCTCACATTGACGAATTAACACACAATTTGCGTCCATATGAAATACTCTGGGTTCCCTGCATTGTCCACCTAAATCGAGATACGTTTCTACGGAAACGGAAGGACTTTCTTTTGGGAGCCGAGTATCTCTTTTCTGATGCATTATTCCTCCTTTACTGCATCCCTCACTCACTCACGTTGACGAATTAACACACAATTTGCGTCCATATGATTTACTCTGTGTTCCCTGCATTGTCTTTCTAAATCGAGATTCGTTTCTACGGGAACGATAGGATTTTCTTTTGGGAATCGAGTATCTCTTTTGCGATGCATTATTCCTCCTTTACTGCATCCCTCGCTCCCTCACATTGACGAATTAACACACAATTTGCGTCCATATGAAATACTCTGGGTTCCCTGCCATCTCCTTCTAAATGGAGTTACGTTTCTATGGAAACGATAGGATTTTCTTTTGGGAGTCAAGTATCTCTTTCCCTATGAATTATTCGTCCGTTACTGCATCCCTCGCTCCCTCAAATTGATGATTTAACACACAATTTACGTCCATATGAAATACTCTGGGTTCCCTGCATTATCCTTCTAAATCGAGATACGTTTCTACGGAAACGATAGGATTTTTTTTGGGAGTAGAGTATCTCTTTTCCGATGCATTATTCCTCCTTTACCGCACCCCTCGCTCCCTCACATTGACGAATTAACACACAATTTGCGTCCATATGAAATACACTGTGTTCCCTGCATTGTGCTTCTAAATCGAGGTACGTTTCTACGGAAACGATAGGATTTTCTTTTGGGAGTCGAGTATCTCTTTTCCGATGCATTATTCCTCCTTTACGGCATCCCTCGCTCCCTCACATTGACGAATTGACACACAATATGCGTCCATATGAAATACTCTGGGTTCCCTGCCTTGTCCTTCTAAAACGAGATACGTTTCTACTGAAACTATAGGATTTTCTTTTGGAACTCGAGTATCTCTTTCCGATGCATTATTCCTCCTTTACTTCATCCCTCGCTCCCTCACATTGACGAATTAACACACAATTTGCGTCCATATGAAATTCTCAGGGTTCCCTGCGGCCATCTTCTAAATCGAGGTACGGTCCAAGGAAACGATAGGATTTTCTTTTGGGAGTCGAGTATCTCTTTTCCGATGCATTATTCCTCCTTTACTGCATCCCTCGCACACTCACGTTGACGAATTAACACACAATTTGCGTCCATATGATATACTCTGTGTTCCCTGCATTGTCCTTCTAAATCGAGATACGTTTCTACGGAAACGATAGGATTTTCTTTTGGGAGTCGAGTATCTCTTTTCCGATGCACTATTCCTCCCTCACTGCATCCCTCGCTCCCTCACATTGTCGAATTAACACACAATTTGCTTCCATATGAAATACTCTGGGTGCCCTTCCGCATCCTTCTAAATCGAGATACGTTTCTACGGAAACGATAGGATTTTCTTTTGGGAGTCGAGTATCTCTTTTCCGATGCATTATTCCTCCTTTACTGCATCCCTCGCACCCTCACATTGACGAATGAACACACAATTTGCGTCCATATAAAATTCTCTGGGTTCCCTGCATTGTCCTTCTAAATCGAGATACGTTTCTATGGAAACGAGAGGATTTTCTTTTGGGAGTCGAGTATCTCTTTTCCGATGCATTATTCCTCCTTAACTGCATCCCTCGCTCCCTCACATTGACGAATTAACACACAATTTCCGTCCATATAAAACACTCTGTGTTCCCTGCCATTTCCCTCTAAATCGAGAAGCGTTTCTACAGAAACAAAAGGATTTTCTTTTGGGAGTCGAGTATCTCTTTTCCGGTGCATTATTCCTTCTTTACTGCATCCCTCGCCCCCTCACATTTACGAATGAACACACAATTTGCATCCATATAAAATACCCTTGGTTCCCTGCATTGTCTTTCTAAATCGAGATACGTTTCTACGGAAACGATAGCATTTTCTTTTGGGAGTCGAGTATCTCTATTCCGATGCATTATTCCTCCTTTACTGCATCCCTCGCTCCCTCAAATTGACGAATGAACACAACTTGCATCCATATAAAGTACCCTGTGTTCCCTGCATTGTCCTTCTAAATCGAGACACGTTTCTACGGAAACGATAGGATTTTCTTTTGGGAGTCGAGTATCTCTATTCCGATGCATTATTCCTCCTTTACTGCATCCCTCGCTCCCTCACATTGACGAATTAACACACAAATTGCGTCAATATGAAATACTCTGGGTTCCCTGCATTGTCCTTCTAAATCGAGATACGTTTCTACGGAAACGATAGGATTTTCTTGTGGGAGTCGAGTATCTCTTTTCCGATGCATTATTCCTCCTTTACTGCATCCCTCGCTCCCTCACACTGACGAAATGACACACAATTTGCGTCTATATGAAATACTCTGGGTTCCCTGCATTATCATTCTAAATCGAGATACGATTCTACGGAAACGATAGGTTTTTCTTTTGGGAGTCGAATATCTCTTTTCTGATGCATTATTCCTCCTTTACTGCATCCGCTTCTCCCTCACATTGACGAATTAACACACAATTTGCTTCCATATGAAATACTCTGGGTTCCCTGCATTGTCCATCTAAATCGAGATACGTTTCTACGGAAACGAAAGGATTTTCTTTTGGGAGCCGACTATCTCTTTTCCGATGCATTATTCCTCCTTTACTGCATCCCTCGCTCACTCACGTTGACGAATTAACACACAATTTGCGTCCATATTATATACTGTGTGTTCCCTGCATTGTCTTTCTAAATCGAGATTCGTTTCTACGGAAACGATAGGATTTTCTTTTGGGAATCGAGTATGTCTTTTGCGATGCATTATTCCTCCTTTACTGCATCCCTCGCTCCCTCACATTGACGAATTAACACACAATTTGCGTCCATATGAAATACTCTGGGCTCCCTGCCATCTCCTTCTAAATGGAGTTACGTTTCTACGGAAACGATAGGATTTTCTTTTGGGAGTCGAGTGTCTCTTTCCCTATGAACTATTCGTCCGTTACTGCATCCCTCGCACCCTCAAATTGATGATTTAACACACAATTTACGTCCATATGAAATACTCTGGGTTCCCTGCATTTTCCTTCTTAATCGAGATACGTTTCTACGGAAACGATAGGATTTTTTTTGGGAGTAGAGTATCTCTTTTCCGATGCATTATTCCTCCTTTACTGCATCCCTCGCTCCCTCACATTGACGAAATAACACACAATTTGCGTCTATATGAAATACTCTAGGTTCCCTGCATTATCCTTCTAAATCGAGATACGATTCTACGGAAACGATAGGATTTTCTTTTGGGAGTCGAATATCTCTTTTCCGATGCATTATTCCTCCTTTACTGCATCCGCTGCTCCCTCACATTGACGAATTAACACACAATTTGCGTCCATATGAAATACTCTGGGTTCCCTGCATTGTCCATCTAAATCGAGATACGTTTTACGGAAACGGAAGGATTTTCTTTTGGGAGCCGAGTATCTCTTTTCCGATGCATTATTCCTCCTTTACTGCATCCCTCGCACACTCACGTTGACGAATTAACACACAATTTGCGTCCATATGAAATACTCTGTGTTCCCTGCATTGTCCTTCTAAATCGAGATACGTTTCTATGGAAACGATAGGATGTTCTTTTGGGAGTCGAGTATCTCTTTTGCGGTGCATTATTCCTTCTTTACTGCATCCCTCGCTCCCTCACATTGACGAATGAACACACAATTTGCATCCATATAAAATACCCTGGGTTCCCTGCATTGTCCTTCAAAATCGAGATATGTTTCAACGGAAACGATAGTATTTTGTTTTGGGAGTCGAGTACCTCTTTTCCGATCCATTATTCCTCCTTTGCTGCAGCCCTCGCTCCCTCACATTGACGAAATTACACACAATTTTCGTCCATATGAAATACTCTGGGTTCCCTGCATTATCCTTCTAAATCGAGATACGTTTCTACCGAAACGATAGGATTTTCTTTTGGGAGTCGAGTATCTCTATTCCGATGCATTATTCATCCTTTACTGCATCCCTCGTTCCCTCACATTGACGAAATTACACACAATTTGCGTCCATATGAAATACCCTGGGTTCCCTGCATTATCCTTCTAAATCGAGATACGTTTCTACCGAAACGAGAGGATTTTCTTTTGGGAGTCGAGTATCTCTATTCCGATGCATTATTCCTCCTTAACTGCATCCCTCGCTCCCTCACATTGACGAATTAACACACAATTTGCGTCCATATAAAACACTCTGGGTTCACTGCCATTTCCCTCTAAATCGAGAAGCGTTTCTACGGAAACAAAAGGATTTTCTTTTGGGAGTCAAGTATCTCTTTTCCGGTGCATTATTCCTTCTTTACTGCGTCCCACGCTCCCTCACATTGACGAATGAACACACAATTTGCATCCATATAAAATACCCTGGGTTCCCTGCATTGTCCTTCTAAATCGAGATACGTTTCTACGGAAACGATAGGATTTTGTTTTGGGAGTCGAGTACCTCTTTTCCGATGCATTATTCCTCCTTTACTGCATCCCTCGCTCCCTCACATTGACGAAATAACACACAAATTGCGTCTATATGAAATACTCTAGGTTCCCTGCATTATCCTTCTAAATCGAGATACGATTCTACGGAAACGATAGGATTTTCTTTTGGGAGTCGAATATCTCTTTTCCGATGCATTATTCCTCCTTTACTGCATCCGCTGCTCCCTCACATTGACGAATGAACACACAATTTGCATCCATATAAAATACCCTGGGTTCCCTGCATTGTCCTTCTAAATCGAGATACGTTTCTACGGAAACGATAGGATTTTGTTTTGGGAGTCGAGTACCTCTTTTCCGATGCATTATTAATCCTTTACTGCAGCCCTCGCTCCCTCACATTGACGAAATTACACACAATTTGCGTCCATATGAAATACTCTGGGTTCCCTGCATTATCCTTCTAAATCGAGATACGTTCCTACCGAAACGATAGGATTTTCTTTTGGGAGTCGAGTCTCTCTATTCCGATGCATTATTCATCCTTTACTGCATCCCTCGCTCCCTCACATTGACGAATTAACACACAAATTGCGTCCACATGAAATACTCTGGGTTCCCTGCATTATCATTCTAAATCGAGATACGTTCCTACCGAAACGATAGGATTTTCTTTTGGGAGTCGAGTATCTCTTTTCCGATGCATTATTCCTCCTTTACTGCATCCCTCGCTCCCTCACATTGACGAAATAACACACAATTTGCGTCTATATGAAATACTCTAGGTTCCCTGCATTATCCTTCTAAATCGAGATACGATTCTATGGAAACGATAGGATTTTCTTTTGGGAGTCGAATATCTCTTTTCCGATGCATTATTCCTCCTTTACTGCATCCGCTGCTCCCTCACATTGACGAATTAACACACAATTTGCGTCCATATGAAATACTCTGGGTTCCCTGCATTGTCCATCTAAATCGAGATACGTTTCTACGGAAACGGAAGGATTTTCTTTTGGGAGCCGAGTATCTCTTTTCCGATGCATTATTCCTCCTTTACTGCATCCCTCGCACACTCACGTTGACGAATTAACACACAGTTTGCGTCCATATGATATACTCTGTGTTCCCTGCATTGTCCTTCTAAATCGAGATACGTTTCTATGGAAACGATAGGATTTTCTTTTGGGAGTCGAGTATCTCTTTTCCGGTGCATTATTCCTTCTTTACTGCATCCCTCGCTCCCTCACATTGACGAATGAACACACAATTTGCATCCATATAAAATACCCTGGGTTCAATGCATTGTCCTTCTAAATCGAGATACGTTTCTACGGAAACGATAGGATTTCGTTTTGGGAGTCGAGTACCTCTTTTCCGATGCATTATTCCTCCTTTACTGCAGCCCTCGCTCCCTCACATTGACGAAATTACACACAATTTGCGTCCATATGAAATACTCTGGGTTCCCTGCATTATCCTTCTAAATCGAGATATGTTTCTACCGAAACGATAGGATTTTCTTTTGGGAGTCGAGTATCTCTATTCCGATGCATTATTCATCCTTTACTGCATCCCTCGCTCCCTCACATTGACGAATTAACACACAAATTGCGTCCATATGAAATACTCTGGGTTCCCTGCATTGTCCTTCTAAATCGAGATACGTTTCTACTAAAACGATAGGATTTTCTTTTGGGAGACGAGTATCTCTTTTCCGATGCATTATTCCTCCTTTACTGCATCCCTCGCTCCCTCACATTGACGAAATAACACACAATTTGCGTCTATATGAAATACTCTAGGTTCCCTGCATTATCCTTCTAAATCGAGATACGATTCTACGGAAACGATAGGATTTTCTTTTGGGAGTCGAATATCTCTTTTCCGATGCATTATTCCTCCTTTACTGCATCCGCTGCTCCCTCACATTGACGAATTAACACACAATTTGCGTCCATATGAAATACTCTGGGTTCCCTGCATTGTCCATCTAAATCGAGATACGTTTCTACGGAAACGGAAGGATTTTCTTTTGGGAGCCGAGTATCTCTTTTCTGATGCATTATTCCTCCTTTACTGCATCCCTCACTCACTCACGTTGACGAATTAACACACAATTTGCGTCCATATGATATACTCTGTGTTCCCTGCATTGTCTTTCTAAATCGAGATTCGTTTCTACGGGAACGATAGGATTTTCTTTTGGGAATCGAGTATCTCTTTTGCGATGCATTATTCCTCCTTTACTGCATCCCTCGCTCCCTCACATTGACGAATTAACACACAATTTGCGTCCATATGAAATACTCTGGGTTCCCTGCCATCTCCTTCTAAATGGAGTTACGTTTCTATGGAAACGATAGGATTTTCTTTTGGGAGTCAAGTATCTCTTTCCCTATGAATTATTCGTCCGTTACTGCATCCCTCGCTCCCTCAAATTGATGATTTAACACACAATTTACGTCCATATGAAATACTCTGGGTTCCCTGCATTATCCTTCTAAATCGAGATACGTTTCTACGGAAACGATAGGATTTTTTTTGGGAGTAGAGTATCTCTTTTCCGATGCATTATTCCTCCTTTACCGCATCCCTCGCTCCCTCACATTGACGAATTAACACACAATTTGCGTCCATATGAAATACACTGTGTTCCCTGCATTGTGCTTCTAAATCGAGATACGTTTCTACGGAAACGATAGGATTTTCTTTTGGGAGTCGAGTATCTCTTTTCCGATGCATTATTCCTCCTTTACGGCATCCCTCGCTCCCTCACATTGACGAATTGACACACAATATGCGTCCATATGAAATACTCTGGGTTCCCTGCCTTGTCCTTCTAAAACGAGATACGTTTCTACTGAAACTATAGGATTTTCTTTTGGAACTCGAGTATCTCTTTCCGATGCATTATTCCTCCTTTACTTCATCCCTCGCTCCCTCACATTGACGAATTAACACACAATTTGCGTCCATATGAAATTCTCAGGGTTCCCTGCGGCCATCTTCTAAATCGAGGTACGGTCCAAGGAAACGATAGGATTTTCTTTTGGGAGTCGAGTATCTCTTTTCCGATGCATTATTCCTCCTTTACTGCATCCCTCGCACACTCACGTTGACGAATTAACACACAATTTGCGTCCATATGATATACTCTGTGTTCCCTGCATTGTCCTTCTAAATCGAGATACGTTTCTACGGAAACGATAGGATTTTCTTTTGGGAGTCGAGTATCTCTTTTCCGATGCACTATTCCTCCTTCACTGCATCCCTCGCTCCCTCACATTGTCGAATTAACACACAATTTGCTTCCATATGAAATACTCTGGGTGCCCTTCCGCATCCTTCTAAATCGAGATACGTTTCTACGGAAACGATAGGATTTTCTTTTGGAAGTCGAGTATCTCTTTTCCGATGCATTATTCCTCCTTTACTGCATCCCTCGCACCCTCACATTGACGAATAAACACACAATTTGCGTCCATATAAAATACTCTGGGTTCCCTGCATTGTCCTTCTAAATCGAGATCCGTTTCTATGGAAACGAGAGGATTTTCTTTTGGGAGTCGAGTATCTCTTTTCCGATGCATTATTCCTCCTTAACTGCATCCCTCGCTCCCTCACATTGACGAATTAACACACAATTTCCGTCCATATAAAACACTCTGTGTTCCCTGCCATTTCCCTCTAAATCGAGAAGCGTTTCTACGGAAACAAAAGGATTTTCTTTTGGGAGTCGAGTATCACTTTTCCGGTGCATTATTCCTTCTTTACTGCATCCCTCGCCCCCTCACATTTACGAATGAACACACAATTTGCATCCATATAAAATACCCTGGGTTCCCTGCATTGTCTTTCTAAATCGAGATACGTTTCTACGGAAACGATAGCATTTTCTTTTAGGAGTCGAGTATCTCTATTCCGATGCATTATTCCTCCTTTACTGCATCCCTCGCTCCCTCACATTGACGAATGAACACAACTTGCATCCATATAAAATACCCTGTGTTCCCTGCATTGTCCTTCTAAATCGAGATACGTTTCTACGGAAACGATAGGATTTTCTTTTGGGAGTCGAGTATCTCTATTCCGATGCATTATTCCTCCTTTACTGCATCCCTCGCTCCCTCACATTGACGAATTAACACACAAATTGCGTCAATATGAAATACTCTGGGTTCCCTGCATTGTCCTTCTAAATCGAGATACGTTTCTACGGAAACGATAGGATTTTCTTTTGGGAGTCGAGTATATCTTTTCCGATGCATTATTCCTCCTTTACTGCATCCCTCGCTCCCTCACATTGACGAAATGACACACAATTTGCGTCTATATGAAATACTCTGGGTTCCCTGCATTATCCTTCTAAATCGAGATACGATTCTACGGAAACGATAGGTTTTTCTTTTGGGAGTCGAATATCTCTTTTCTGATGCATTATTCCTCCTTTACTGCATCTGCTTCTCACTCACATTGACGAATTAACACACAATTTGCGTCCATATGAAATACTCTGGGTTCCCTGCATTGACCATCTAAATCGAGATACGTTTCTACGGAAACGGAAGGATTTTCTTTTGGGAGCCGACTATCTCTTTTCCGATGCATTATTCCTCCTTTACTGCATCCCTCGCTCACTCACGTTGACGAATTAACACACAATTTGCGTCCATATTATATACTCTGTGTTCCCTGCATTGTCTTTCTAAATCGAGATTCGTTTCTACGGAAACGATAGGATTTTCTTTTGGGAATCGAGTATGTCTTTTGCGATGCATTATTCCTCCTTTACTGCATGCCTCGCTCCCTCACATTGACGAATTAACACACAATTTGCGTCCATATGAAATACTCTGGGTTCCCTGCCATCTCCTTCTAAATGGAGTTACGTTTCTACGGAAACGATAGGATTTTCTTTTGGGAGTCGAGTGTCTCTTTCCCTATGAACTATTCGTCCGTTACTGCATCCCTCGCACCCTCAAATTGATGATTTAACACACAATTTACGTCCATATGAAATACTCTGGGTTCCCTGCATTATCCTTCTTAATCGAGATACGTTTCTACGGAAACGATAGGATTTTTTTTGGGAGTAGAGTATCTCTTTTCCGATGCATTATTCCTCCTTTACTGCATCCCTCGCTCCCTCACATTGACGAATTAACACACAATTTGCGTCCATATGAAATACACTGTGTTCCCTGCATTGTGCTTCTAAATCGAGATACGTCTCTACGGAAACGATAGGATTTTCTTTTGGGAGTCGAGTATCACTTTTCCACAGAATTATTCCTCCTTTACTGCATCCCTCGCTCCCTCACATTGTCGAATTAACACACAATTTGCGTCCATATGAAATACCCTGGGTTCCCTGCAGTCTCCTTCTAAATCGAGATACGTTTCTACGGAAACGATAGGATTTTTTTTTTTTTGTAGTCGAGTATCTCTTTTCCGGTGCATTATTCCTCCTTTACTGCATTCCTCGCTCCCTCGCATTGACGAATGAACACACAATTTGCATCCATATAAAATACTCTGGGTTCCCTGCCTTGTCCTTATAAATCGAAATACGTTTCTACGGAAACGATAGGATTTTATTTTGGGACTCGAGTATCTCTTTTCCGATGCATTATTCCTCCTTTACTGCAGCTCTCGCTCACTCACATTGACGAATTAACACACAATTTGCGTCCATATGAAATACTCTGGGTTCCCTGCATTGTCATTCTAAATCGAGATACGTTTCTACGGAAACGATAGGATTTTCTTTTGGGAGTCCAATATCTCTTTTCCGATGCATTATTCGTCATTTACTGCATCCCTCGCTCCCTCAAATTGACGAAATAACACACAATTTGCGTCCATATGAAATACTCTGTGTTCCCTGCATTGTCCATCTAAATCGAGATACGTTTCTACGGAAACGGAAGGATTTTCTTTTGGGAGTCGAGTATCTCCTATTCGAAGAAATTATTCCTTCTTTACTGCATCCCTAGCTCCCTCACATTCACGAATTAACACACAATTTGCGTCCATATGAAATACTCTGGGTTCCCTGCATTATCCTTCTAAATCGAGATACGCTTCTACGGAAACGATAGGATATTCTTTTGGGAATCGAGTATCTCTTTTCCGATGCTTAATTCCTCCTTTACAGCATCCCTCGCTACCTCACATTCACGAATTAACACACAATTTGCGTCCATATGAAATACTCTGGGTTCCCTGCATTGTCCATCTAAATCGAGATACGTTTCTACGGAAACGGAAGGATTTTCTTTTGGGAGCCGAGTATCTCTTTTCCGATTCATTATTCCTCCTTTACTGCATCCCTCGCTCACTCACGTTGACGAATTAACACACAATTTGCGTCCATATTATATACTCTGTGTTCCCTGCATTGTCTTTCTAAATCGAGATTCGTTTCTACGGAAACGACAGGAATTTCTTTTGGGAATCGAGTATGTCTTTTGCGATGCATTATTCCTCCTTTACTGCATCCCTCGCTCCCTCACATTGACGAATTAACACACAATTTGCGTTCATATGAAATACTCTGGGTTCCCTGCCATCTCCTTGTAAATGGAGTTATGTTTTTACGGAAACGATAGGATTTTCTTTTGGGAGTCGAGTATCTCTTTCCCTATGAATTATTCGTCCGTTACTGCATCCCTCGCTCCCTCAAATTGATGATTTGACACACAAATTACGTCCATATGAAATACTCTGGGTTCCCTGCATTATCCTTCTAAATCGAGATACGTTTCTACGGAAACGATAGGATTTTTTTTGGGAGTAGAGTATCTCTTTTCCGATGCATTATTCCTCCTTTACTGCATCCCTCGCTCCCTCACATTGACGAATTAACACACAATTTGCGTCCATATGAAATACACTGTGTTCCCTGCATTGTGCTTCTAAATCGAAATACGTTTCTACGGAAACGATAGGATTTTCTTTTGGGAGTCGAGTATCACTTTTCCGATGCATTATTCCTCCTTTACAGCATCCCTCGATCCCTCACATTGACGAATTGACACACAATATGCGTCGATATGAAATACTCTGGGTTCCCTGCCTTGTCCTTCTAAATCGAGATACGTATCTACAGAAACTATAGGATTTTCTTTTGGAACTCGAGTATCTCTTTTCCGATGCATTATTTCTCCTTTACTTCATCCCTCGCTCCCTCACATTGACGAATTAACACACAATTTGCGTCCATATGAAATTCTCAGGGTTCCCTGCGGCCATCTTCTAAATCGAGGTACGGTCCAAGGAAACGATAGGATTTTCTTTTGGGAGTCGAGTATCTCTTTTCCGATGCATTATTCCTCCTTTACTGCATCCCTCGCACACTCACGTTGACGAATTAACACACAATTTGCGTACATATGATATACTCTGTGTTCCCTGCATTGTCCTTCTAAATCGAGATACGTTTCTACGGAAACGATAGGATTTTCTTTTGGGAGTCGAGTATCTCTTTTCCGATGCACTATTCCTCCTTTACTGCATCCCTCGCTCCCTCACATTGACGAATTAACACACATTTTGCGTCCATATGAAATACTCTGGGTGCCCTTCCGCATCATTCTAAATCGAGATACGTTTATACGGAAACGATAGGATTTTCTTTTGGGAGTCGAGTATCTCTTTTCCGATGCATTATTCCTCCTTTACTGCATCCCTCGCACCCTCACATTGACGAATGAACACACAATTTGCGTCCATATAAAATACTCAGGGTTCCCTGCATTGTCCTTCTAAATCGAGATACGTTTCTATGGAAACGATAGGATTTTCTTTTGGGAGTCGAGAATCTCTTTTCCGATGCATTATTCATCCTTTACTGCATCCCTCGCTCCCTCACATTGACGAATTAACACACAATTTGCGTCCATATAAAACACTCTGTGTTCCCTGCCATTTCCCTCTCAATCGAGAAGCGTTTCTACGGAAACAAAAGGATTTTCTTTTGGGAGTCGAGTATCTCTTTTCCGGTGCATTATTCCTTCTTTACTGCATCCCTCGCTCCCTCACATTGACGAATGAACACACAATTTGCATCCATATAAAATACCCTGGGTTCCCTGCATTGTCTTTCTAAATCGAGATACGTTTCTACGGGAACGATAGGATTTTCTTTTGGGAGTCGAGTATCTCTATTCCGATGCATTATTCCTCCTTTACTGTTTCCCTCGCTCCCTCACATTGACGAATGAACACACAATTTGCATCCATATAAAATACCCTGGGTTCCCTGCATTGTCCTTCTAAATCGAGATACGTTTCTACGGAAACGATAGGATTTTCTTTTGGGAGTCGAGTATCTCTATTCCGATGCATTATTCCTCCTTTACTGCATCCCTCGCTCCCTCACATTGACGAATTAACACACAAATTGCGTCCATATGAAATACTCTGGGGTCCCTGCATTGTCCTTCTAAATCGAGATACGTTTCTACGGAAACGATAGGATTTTCTTTTGGGAGTCGAGTATCTCTTTTCCGTTGCATTATTCCTCCTTTACTGCATCCCTCGCTCCCACACATTGACGAATTAGCACAAAATTTGGGTCCATATGAAATACTCTGGGTTCCCTGCCATCTCCTTCTAAATGGAGCTACGTTTCTATGGAAACGATAGGATTTTCTTTTGGGAGTCGAGTATCTCTTTCCCTATGAATTATTCGTCCGTTACTGCATCCCCCGCTCCCTCAAATTGATGATTTGACACACAATTTACGTCCATATGAAATACTCTGGGTTCCCTGCATTATCCTTCTAAATCGAGATACGTTTCTACGGAAACGATAGGATTTTTTTTGGGAGTAGAGTATCTCTTTTGCGATGCATTATTTCTCCTTTACTGCATCCCTCGCTCCCTCACATTGACGAATTAACACACAATTTGCGTCCATATGAAATACCCTGGATTCCCTGCAGTCTCCTTCTAAATCGAGATACGTTTCGACGGAAACGATAGGATTTTTTTTTTGTAGTCGAGTATCTCTTTTCCGGTGCATTATTCCTCCTTTACTGCATTCCTCGCTCCCTCGCATTGACGAATGAACACACAATTTCCATCCATATATAGTACTCTGGGTTCCCTGCCTTGTCCTTATAAATCGAAATACGTTTCTACGGAAACGATAGGATTTTCTTTTGGGAGTCGAGTATCTCTTTTCCGATGCATTATTCCTCCTTTACTGCAGCTCTCGCTCACTTACATTGACGAATTAACACACAATTTGCGTCCATATGAAATACTCTGGGTTCCCTGCATTGTCATTCTAAATCGAGATACGTTTCTACGGAAACTATAGGATTTTCTTTTGGGAGTCCAATATCTCATTTCCAATGCATTATTCGTCATTTACTGCATCCCTCGCTCCCTCAAATTGACGAAATAACACACAATTTGCGTCCATATGAAATACTCTGGGTTCCCTGCATTGTCCATCTAAATCGAGATACGTTTCTACGGAAACGGAAGGATTTTCTTTTGGGAGCCGAGTATCTCTTTTCCGATGCATTATTCCTCCTTTACTGCATCCCTCGCTCACTCACGTTGATGAATTAACACACAATTTGCGTCCATATTATATAGTCTGTGTTCCCGGCATTGTCTTTCTAAATCGAGATTCGTTTCTACGGAAACGACAGGAATTTCTTTTGGGAATCGAGTATGTCTTTTGCGATGCATTATTCCTCCTTTACTGCATCCCTCGCTCCCTCACATTGACGAATTAACACACAATTTGCGTTCATATGAAATACTCTGGGTTCCCTGCCATCTCCTTCTAAATGGAGTTATGTTTTTACGGAAACGATAGGATTTTCTTTTGGGAGTCGAGTATCTCTTTCCCTATGAATTATTCGTCCGTTACTGCATCCCTCGCTCCCTCAAATTGATGATTTGACACACATTTTACGTCCATATGAAATACACTGGGTTCCCTGCATTATCCTTCTAAATCGAGATACGTTTCTACGGAAACGATAGGATTTTTTTTTGGGAGTAGAGTATCTCTTTTCCGATGCATTATTCCTCCTTTACTGCATCCCTCGCTCCCTCACAATGACGAATTAACACACAATTTGCGTCCATATGAAATACACTGTGTTCCCTGCATTGTGCTTCTAAATCGAGATACGTTTCTACGGAAACGATAGGATTTTCTTTTGGGAGTCGAGTATCACTTTTCCGATGCATTATTCCTCCTTTACAGCATCCCTCGATCCCTCACATTGACGAATTGACACACAATATGCGTCCATATGAAATACTCTGGGTTCCCTGCCTTGTCCTTCTAAAACGAGATACGTTTCTACAGAAACTATAGGATTTTCTTTTGGAACTCGCGTATCTCTTTTCCGATGCATTATTTCTCCTTTACCTCATCCCTCGCTCCCTCACATTGACGAATTACACACAATTTGCGTCCATATGAAATTCTCAGTGTTCCCTGCGGCCCTCTTCTAAATCGAGGTACGGTCCAAGGAAACGATAGGATTTTCTTTTGAGAGTCGAGTATCTCTTTTCCGATGCATTATTCCTCCTTTACTGCATCCCTCGCACACTCACGTTGACGAATTAACACACAATTTGCGTCCATATGATATACTCTGTGTTCCCTGCATTGTCCTTCTAAATCGAGATACGTTTCTACGGAAACGATAGGATTTTCTTTTCGGAGTCGAGTATCTCTTTTCCGATGCACTATTCCTCCTTTACTGCATCCCTCGCTCCCTCACATTGACGAATTAACACACTATTTGCGTCCATATGAAATACTCTGGGTGCCCTTCCGCATCATTCTAAATCGAGATACGTTTCTACGGAAACGATAGGATTTTCTTTTGGGAGTCGAGTATCTCTTTTCCGATGCATTATTCCTCCTTTACTGCATCCCTCGCACCCTCACATTGACGAATGAACACACAATTTGCGTCCATATAAAATACTCTGGGTTCCCTGGATTGTCCTTCTAAATCGAGATACGTTTCTATGGAAACGATAGGATTTTCTTTTGGGAGTCGAGTATCTCTTTTCCGATGCATTATTCATCCTTTACTGCATCCCTCGCTCCCTCACATTGACGAATTAACACACAATTTGCGTCCATATAAAACACTCTGTGTTCCCTGTCATTTCCCTCTAAATCGAGAAGCGTTTCTATGGAAACAAAAGGATTTTCTTTTGGGAGTCGAGTATCTCTTTTCCGGTGCATTATTCCTTCTTTACTGCATCCCTCGCTCCCTCACATTGACGAATGAACACACAATTTGCATCCATATAAAATACCCTGGGTTCCCTGCATTGTCTTTCTAAATCGAGATACGTTTCTACGGGAACGATAGGATTTTCTTTTGGGAGTAGAGTATCTCTTTTCCGATGCATTATTCCTCCTTTACTGCATCCCTCGCTCCCTCACAATGACGAATTAACACACAATTTGCGTCCATATGAAATACACTGTGTTCCCTGCATTGTGCTTCTAAATCGAGATACGTTTCTACGGAAACGATAGGATTTTCTTTTGGGAGTCGAGTATCACTTTTCCGATGCATTATTCCTCCTTTACTGCATCCCTCGCTCCCTCACATTGACGAATTAGCACAAAATTTGCGTCCATATGAAATACTCTGGGTTCCCTGACATCTCCTTCTAAATGGAGTTACGTTTCTATGGAAACGATAGGATTTTCTTTTGGGAGTCGAGTATCTCTTTCCCTATGAATTATTCGTCCGTTACTGCATCCCTCGCTCTCTCAAATTGATGATTTGACACACAATTTACATCCATATGAAATACTCTGGGTTCCCTGCATTATCCTTCTAAATCGAGATACGTTTCTACGGAAACGATAGGATTTTTTTTGGGAGTAGAGTATCCATTTTGCGATGCATTATTCCTCCTTTACTGCATCCCTCGCTCCCTCACATTGACGAATTAACACACAATTTGCGTCCATATGAAATACACTGTGTTCCCTGCATTGTGCTTCTAAATCGAGATACGTTTCTACGGAAACGATAGGATTTTCTTTTGGGAGTCGAGTATCACTTTTCCGATGAATTATTCCTCCTTGACTGAATCCCTCGCTCCCTCACATTGACGAATTAACACACAATTTGCGTCCATATGAAATACCCTGGATTCCCTGCAGTCTCCTTCTAAATCGAGATACGTTTCGACGGAAACGATAGGATTTTTTTTTGTAGACGAGTATCTCTTTTCCGGTGCATTATTCCTCCTTTACTGCATACCTCGCTCCCTCGCATTGACGAATGAACACACAATTTGCATCCATATAAAATACTCTGGGTTCCCTGCCTTGTCCTTATAAATCGAGATACGTTTCTACGGAAACGATAGGATTTTCAATTGGGACTCGAGTATCTCTTTTCCGATGCATTATTCCTCCTTTACTGCAGCTCTCGCTCACTCACATTGACGAATTTACACACAATTTGCGTCCATATGAATTACTCTGGGTTCCCTGCATTGTCCATCTAAATCGAGATACGTTTCTACGGAAACGGAAGGATTTTCTTTTGGGAGTCGAGTATCTCCTATCCGAAGAAATATTCCTTCTTTACTGCATCCCTCGCTCCCTCACATTCACGAATTAACACACAATTTGCGTCCATATAAAATACTCTGGGTTCCCTGCATTGTCCATCTAAATCGAGATACGTTTCTGCAGAAACGGAAGGATTTTCTTTTGGGAGCCGAGTATCTCTTTTCCGATGCATTATTCCTCCTTTACTGCATCCCTCGCTCACTCACGTTGACGAATTAACACACAATTTGCGTCCATATTATATACTCTGTGTTCCCTGCATTGTCTTTCTAAATCGAGAATCGTTTCTACTGAAACGACAGGAATTTCTTTTGGGAATCGAGTATGTCTTTTGCGATGCATTATTCCTCCTTTACTGCATCCCTCGCTCCCTCACATTGACGAATTAACACACAATTTGCGTTCATATGAAATACTCTGGGTTCCCTGCCATCTCCTTCTAAATGGAGTTATGTTTTTACGGAAACGATAGGATTTTTTTTTTGGAGTCGAGTATCTCTTTCCCTATGAATTATTCGTCCGTTACTGCATCCCTCGCTCCCTCAAATTGATGATTTGACACACAATTTACGCCCATATGAAATACTCTGGGTTCCCTGCATTATCCTTCTAAATCGAGATACGTTATTACGGAAACGATAGGATTTTTTTTGGGAGTAGAGTATCTCTTTTCCGATGCATTATTCCTCCTTTACTGCATCCCTCGCTCCCTCACATTGACGAATTAACACACAATTTGCGTCCAAATGAAATTCTCAGGGTTCCCTGCGGCCATCTTCTAAATCGAGGTACGGTCCAAGGAAACGAAAGGATTTTCTTTTGGGAGTCGAGTATCTCTTTTCCGATGCATTATTCCTCCTTTACTGCAGCTCTCGCTCACTCACATTGACGAATTAACACACAATTTGCGTCCATATGAAATACTATGGGTTCCCTGTATTGTCATTCTAAATCGAGATAAGTTTCTACGGAAACGATAGGATTTTCTTTTGGGAGTCCAATATCTCTTTTCCGATGCATTATTCGTTATTTACTGCATCCCTCGCTCCCTCACATTGACGAATTAAAACACAATTTGCGTCCATATTAAATACTCTGGGTTCCCTGCAGTGTCCTTCTAAATCGAGATACTTTTCTACGTAAACAATAGGATTTTCTTTTGGGAGTCTAGTATCAGTTTTGCAATGCATTATTCCTCCTTTACTGCATCCCTCGCTCCCTCACATTGACGAATGAACACACAATTTGCATCCATATGAAACACTCTGGGTTCCCTGCATTATCCTCCTAAATCGAGACCCGTTTCTACGGAAACGATATTATTTACTTTTGGGAATCGGGTATCTCTTTTCCGATGCATTATTCCTTCTTTACTGCATCCGCTGCTCCCTCACATTGACGAATGAACACACAATTTGAATCCATATAAAATACCCTGGGTTCCCTGCATTGTCCTTCTAAATCGAGATACGTTTCTACGGAAAGGATAGGATTTTGTTTTGGGAGTCGAGTACCTCTTTTCCGATGCATTATTCCTCCTTTACTGCAGTCCTCGCTCCCTCACATTGACGAAATTACACACAATTAGCGTCCATATGAAATACTCTGGGTTCCCTGCATTATCCTTCTAAATCGAGATACGTTTCTACCGAAACGATAGGATTTTCTTTTGGGAGTCGAGTATCTCTATTCCGATGGATTATTCATCCTTTACTGCATCCCTCGCTCCCTCACATTGACGAATTAACACACAAATTGCGTCCATATGAAATACTCTGGGTTCCCTGCATTGTCCATCTAAATCGAGATACGTTTCTACAGAAACGATAGGATTTTCTTTTTGGAGTCGAGTATCTCTTTTCCGTTGCATTATTCCTTCTTTACTGCATCCCTCGCTCCCTCACATTGACGAAATAACGCACAATTTGCGTCTATATGAAATACTCTAGGTTCCCTGCATTATCCTTCTAAATCGAGATACGATTCTACGGAAACGATAGGATTTTCTTTTGGGAGTCGAATATCTCTTTTCCGATGCATTATTCCTCCTTTACTGCATCCGCTGCTCCCTCACATTGACGAATTAACACACAATTTGCGTCCATATGAAATACTCTGGGTTCCCTGCATTGTCCATCTAAATCGAGATACGTTTTACGGAAACGGAAGGATTTTCTTTTGGGAGCCGAGTATCTCTTTTCCGATGCATTATTCCTCCTTTGCTGCATCCCTCGCACACTCACGTTGACGAATTAACACACAATTTGCGTCCATATGATATACTCTGTGTTCCCTGCATTGTCCTTCTAAATCGAGATACGTTTCTATGGAAACGATAGGATTTTCTTTTGGGAGTCGAGTATCTCTTTTGCGGTGCATTATTCCTTCTTTACTGCATCCCTCGCTCCCTCACATTGACGAATGAACACACAATTTGCATCCATATAAAATACCCTGGGTTCCCTGCATTGTCCTTCTAAATCGATATACGTTTCTACGGAAACGATAGGATTTTGTTTTGGGAGTCGAGTACCTCTTTTCCGATCCATTATTCCTCCTTTACTGCAGCCCTCGCTCCCTCACATTCACGAAATTACACACAATTTTCGTCCATATGATATACTCTGGGTTCCCTGCATTATCCTTCTAAATCGAGATACGTTTCTACCGAAACGAGAGGATTTTCTTTCGGGAGTCGAGTATCTCTATTCCGATGCATTATTCCTCCTTAACTGCATCCCTCGCTCCCTCACATTGACGAATTAACACACAATTTGCGTCCATATAAAACACTCTGGGTTCACTGTCATTTCCCTCTAAATCGAGAAGCGTTTCTACGGAAACAAAAGGATTTTCTATTGGGAGTGAGTATCTCTTTTCCGGTGCATTATTCCTTCTTTACTGCACCCCCCGCTCCCTCACATTGACGAATGAACACACAATTTGCATCCATATAAAATACCCCGGGTACCCTGCATTGTCCTTCTAAATCGAGATTCGTTTCTACGGAAACGATAGGATTTTGTTTTGGGAGTCGAGTACCTCTTTTCCGATACATTATTCCTCCTTTACTGCAGCCCTCGCTCCCTCACATTGACGAAATTACACACAATTTGCGTCCATATGAAATACTCTGGGTTCCCTGCATTGTCCTTCTAAATCGAGATACGTTTCTACGGAAACGATAGGATTTTCTTTTGGGAGTCGAGTATCTCTTTTCCGATGCATTATTCCTCCTTTACTGCATCCCTCGCTCCCTCACATTGACGAAATAACACACAAATTGCGTCTATATGAAATACTCTAGGTTCCCTGCATTATCCTTCTAAATCGAGATACGATTCTACGGAAACGATAGGATTTTCTTTTGGGAGTCGAATATCACTTTTCCGATGCATTATTCCTCCTTTACTGCATCCGCTGCTCCCTCACATTGACGAATGAACACACAATTTGCATCCATATAAAATACCCTGGGTTCCCTGCATTGTCCTTGTAAATCGAGATACGTTTCTACGGAAACGATAGGATTTTGTTTTGGGAGTCGAGTACCTCTTTTCCGATGCATTATTCCTCCTTTACTGCAGCCCTCGCTCCCTCACATTGACGAAATTACACACAATTTGCGTCCATATGATATACTCTGGGTTCCCTGCATTATCCTTCTAAATCGAGATACGTTTCTACCGAAACGAGAGGATTTTCTTTCGGGAGTCGAGTATCTCTATTCCGATGCATTATTCCTCCTTAACTGCATCCCTCGCTCCCTCACATTGACGAATTAACACACAATTTGCGTCCATATAAAACACTCTGGGTTCACTGTCATTTCCCTCTAAATCGAGAAGCGTTTCTACGGAAACAAAAGGATTTTCTATTGGGAGTCGAGTATCTCTTTTCCGGTGCATTATTTCTTCTTTACTGCACCCCCCGCTCCCTCACATTGACGAATGAACACACAATTTGCATCCATATAAAATACCCCGGGTTCCCTGCATTGTCCTTCTAAATCGAGATTCGTTTCTACGGAAACGATAGGATTTTCTTTTGGGAGTCGAATATCTCTTTTCCGATGCATTATTCCTCCTTTACTGCATCCGCTGCTCCCTCACATTGACGAATTAACACACAATTTGCGTCCATATGAAATACTCTGGGTTCCCTGCATTGTCCATCTAAATCGAGATACGTCTCTACGGAAACGGAAGTATTTTCTTTTGGGAGCCGAGTATCTCTTTTCCGATGCATTATTCCTCATTTACTGCATTCCTCGCACACTCACGTTGACGAATTAACATACAGTTTGCGTCCATATGATATACTCTGTGTTCCCTGCATTGTCCTTCTAAATCGAGATACGTTTCTATGGAAACGATAGGATTTTCTTTTGGGAGTCGAGTATCTCTTTTCCGGTGCATTATTCCTTCTTTACTGCATCCCTCGCTCCCTCACATTGACGAATGAACACACAATTTGCATCCATATAAAATACCCTGGGTTCAATGCATTGTCCTTCTAAATTCAGATACGTTTCTACGGAAACGATAGGATTTTGTTTTGGGAGTCGAGTACCTCTTTTCCGATGCATTATTCCTCCTTTACTGCAGCCCTCGCTCCCTCACATTGACGAAATTACACACAATTTGCGTCCATATGAAATACTCTGGGTTCCCTGCATTATCCTTCTAAATCGAGATACGTTTCTACCGAAACGATAGGTTTTCTTTTGGGAGTCGAGTATCTCTATTCCGATGCATTATTCATCCTTTGCTGCATCACTCGCTCCCTCACATAGACGAAATTACACACAATTTGCGTCAATATGAAATACTCTGGGTTCCCTGCATTATCCTTCTAAATCGAGATACGTTTCTACCGAAACGAGAGGATTTTCTTTTGGGAGTCGAGTATCTCTATTCCGATGCATTATTCCTCCTTAACTGCATCCCTCGCTCCCTCACATTGACGAATTAACACACAATTTGCGTCCATATAAAACACTCTGGGTTCACTGCCATTTCCCTCTAAATCGAGAAGCGTTTCTACGGAAACAAAAGGATTTTCTTTTGGGAGTCGAGTATCTCTTTTCCGGTGCATTATTCCTTCTTTACTGCACCCCACGCTCCCTCACATTGACGAAATTACACACAATTTGCGTCCATATGAAATACTCTGGGTTCCCTGCATTGTCCATCTAAATCGAGATACGTTTTACGGAAACGGAAGGATTTTCTTTTGGGAGCAGAGTATCTCTTTTCCGATGCATTATTCCTCCTTTACTGCATCCCTCGCACACTCACGTTGACGAATTAACACACAATTTGCGTCCATATGATATACTCTGTGTTCCCTGCATTGTCCTTCTAAATCGAGATACGTTTCTATGGAAACGATAGGATTTTCTTTTGGGAGTCGAGTATCTCTTTTCCGGTGCATTATTCCTTCTTTACTGCATCCCTCGCTCCCTCACATTGACGAATGAACACACAATTTGCATCCATATAAAATACCCTGGGTTCCCTGCATTGTCCTTCTAAATCGAGATACGTTTCTACGGAAACGATAGGATTTTGTTTTGGGAGTCGAGTACTTCTTTTCCGATCCATTATTCCTCCTTTACTGCAGCCCTCGCTCCATCACATTGACGAAATTACACACAATTTTCGTCCATATGAAATACTCTGGGTTCCCTGCATTATCCTTCTAAATCGAGATACGTTTCTACCGAATCGATAGGATTTTCTTTTGGGAGTAGAGTATCTCTATTCCGATGCATTATTCATCCTTTGCTGCATCACTCGCTCCCTCACATAGACGAAATTACACACAATTTGCGTCAATATGAAATACTCTGGGTTCCCTGCATTATCCTTCTAAATCGAGATACGTTTCTACCGAAACGAGAGGATTTTCTTTTGGGAGTCGAGTATCTCTATTCCGATGCATTATTCCTCCTTAACTGCATCCCTCGCTCCCTCACATTGACGAATTAACACACAATTTGCGTCCATATAAAACACTCTGGGTTCACTGCCATTTCCCTCTAAATCGAGAAGCGTTTCTACGGAAACAAAAGGATTTTCTTTTGGGAGTCGAGTATCTCTCTTCCGGTGCATTATTCCTTCTTTACTGCACCCTCGCTCCCTCACATTGACGAATGAACACACAATTTGCATCCATATAAAATACCCTGGGTTCCCTGCATTGTCCTTCTAAATCGAGATACGTTTCTACGGAAACGATAGGATTTTGTTTTGGGAGTCGAGTACCTCTTTTCCGATGCATTATTCCTCCTTTACTGCAGCCCTCGCTCCCTCACATTGACGAAATTACACACAATTAGCGTCTATATGAAATACTCTGGGTTCCCTGCATTATCCTTCTAAATCGAGATACGTTTCTACCGAAACGATAGGATTTTCTTTTGGGAGTCGAGTATCTCTATTCCGATGCATTATTCATCCTATACTGCATCCCTCGCTCCCTCACATTGACGAATTAACACACAAATTGCGTCCATATGAAATACTCTGGGTTCCCTGCATTGTCCTTCTAAATCGAGATACGTTTCTACGGAAACGATAGGATTTTCTTTTGGGAGTCGAGTATCTCTTTTCCGATGCATTATTCCTCCTTTACTGCATCCCTCGCTCCCTCACATTGACGAAATAACACACAATTTGCGTCTATATGAAATACTCTAGGTTCCCTGCATTATCCTTCTAAATCGAGATACGATTCTACGGAAACGATAGGATTTTCTTTTGGGAGTCGAATATCTCTTTTCCGATGCATTATTCCTCCTTTACTGCATCCACTGCTCCCTCACATTGACGAATTAACACACAATTTGCGTCCATATGAAGTACTCTGGGTTCCCTGCATTGTCCATCTAAATCGAGATACGTTTTACGGAAACGGAAGGATTTTCTTTTGGGAGCCGAGTATCTCTTTTCCGATGCATTATTCCTCCTTTACTGCATCCCTCGCACACTCACGTTGACGAATTAACACACAATTTGCGTCCATATGATATACTCTGTGTTCCCTGCATTGTCCTTCTAAATCGAGATACGTTTCTATGGAAACGATAGGATTTTCTTTTGGGAGTCGAGTATCTCTTTTGCGGTGCATTATTCCTTCTTTACTGCATCCCTCGCTCCCTCACATTGACGAATGAACACACAATTTGCATCCATATAAAATACCCTGGGTTCCCTGCATTGTCCTTCTAAATCGAGATACGTTTCTACGGAAACGATAGGATTTTGTTTTGGGAGTCGAGTACCTCTTTTCCGATCCATTACTCCTCCTTTACTGCAGCCCTCGCTCCCTCACATTGACGAAATTACACACAATTTTCGTCCATATGAAATACTCTGGGTTCCCTGCATTATCCTTCTAAATCGAGATACGTTTCTACCGAAACGATAGGATTTTCTTTTGGGAGTCGAGTACCTCTATTCCGATGCATTATTCATCCTTTACTGCATTACTCGTTCCCTCACATTGACGAAATTACACACAATTTGCGTCCATATGAAATACTCTGGGTTCCCTGCATTATCCTTCTAAATCGAGATACGTTTCTCCCGATCGAGAGGATTTTCTTTTGGGAGTCGAGTATCTCTATTCCGATGCATTATTCCTCCTTAACTGCATCCCTCGCTCCCTCACATTGACGAATTAACACACAATTTGCGTCCATATAAAACACTCTGGGTTCACTGCCATTTCCCTCTAAATCGAGAAGCGTTTCTACGGAAACAAAAGGATTTTCTGTTGGGAGTCAAGTATCTCTTTTCCGGTGCATTATTCCTTCTTTACTGCACCCCACGCTCCCTCACATTGACGAATGAACACACAATTTGCATCCATATAAAATACCCTGGGTTCCCTGCATTGTCCTTCTAAATCGAGATACGTTTCTACGGAAACGATAGGATTTTGTTTTGGGAGTCGAGTACCTCTTTTCCGATGCATTATTCCTCCTTTACTGCAGCCCTCGCTCCCTCACATTGACGATATTACACACAATTTGCGTCCATATGAAATACTCTGGGTTCCCTGCATTGTCCTTCTAAATTGAGTTACGTTTCTACGGAAACGATAGGATTTTCTTTTGGGAGTCGAGTATCTCTTTTCCGATGCATTATTCCTCCTTTACTGCATCCCTCGCTCCCTCACATTGACGAAATAACACACAAATTGCGTCTATATGAAATACTCTAGGTTCCCTGCATTATCCTTCTAAATCGAGATACGATTCTACGGAAACGATAGGATTTTCTTTTGGGAGTCGAATATCTCTTTTCCGATGCATTATTCCTCCTTTACTGCATCCGCTGCTCCCTCACATTGACGAATGAACACACAATTTGCATCCATATAAAATACCCTGGGTTCCCTGCATTGTCCTTCTAAATCGAGATACGTTTCTACGGAAACGATAGGATTTTGTTTTGGGAGTCGAGTACCTCTTTTCCGATGCATTATTCCTCCTTTACTGCAGCCCTCGCTCCCTCACATTGACGAAATTACACACAATTTGCGTCCATATGAAATACTCTGGGTTCCCTGCATTATCCTTCTAATTCGAGATACGTTCCTACCGAAACGATAGGATTTTCTTTTGGGAGTCGAGTCTCTCTATTCCGATGCATTATTCATCCTTTACTGCATCCCTCGCTCCCTCACATTGACGAATTAAACCACAAATTGCGTCCACATGAAATACTCTGGGTTCCCTGCATTGTCCTTCTAAATCGAGATACGTTTCTATGGAAACGATAGGATTTTCTTTTGGGAGTCGAGTATCTCTTTTCCGATGCATTATTCCTCCTTCACTGCATCCCTCGCTCCCTCACATTGACGAAATAACACACAATTTGCGTCTATATGAAATACTCTAGGTTCCCTGCATTATCCTTCTAAATCGAGATACGATTCTACGGAAACGATAGGATTTTCTTTTGGGAGTCGAATATCTCTTTTCCGATGCATTATTCCTCCTTTACTGCATCCGCTGCTCCCTCACATTGACGAATTAACACTCAATTTGCGTCCATATGAAATACTCTGGGTTCCCTGCATTGTCCATCTAAATCGAGATACGTTTCTACGGAAACGGAAGGATTTTCTTTTGGGAGCCGAGTATCTCTTTTCCGATGCATTATTCCTCCTTTACTGCATCCCTCGCACACTCACGTTGACGAATTAACACACAGTTTGCGTCCATATGATATACTCTGTGTTCCCTGCATTGTCCTTCTAAATCGCGATACGTTTCTATGGAAACGATAGGATTTTCTTTTGGGAGTCGAGTATCTCTTTTCCGGTGCATTATTCCTTCTTTACTGCATCCCTCGCTCCCTCACATTGACGAATGTACACACAATTTGCATCCATATAAAATACCCTGGGTTCAATGCATTGTCCTTCTAAATCGAGATACGTTTCTACGGAAACGATTGGATTTTGTTTTGGGAGTCGAGTACCTCTTTTCCGATGCATTATTCCTCCTTAACTGCAGCCCTCGCTCCCTCACATTGACGAAATTACACACAATTTGCGTCCATATGAAATACTCTGGGTTCCCTGCATTATCCTTCTAAATCGAGATATGTTTCTACCGAAACGATAGGATTTTCTTTTGGGAGTCGAGTATCTCTATTCCGATGCATTATTCATCCTTTACTGCATCCCTCGCTCCCTCACATTGACGAATTAACACACAAATTGCGTCCATATGAAATACTCTGGGTTCCCTGCATTGTCCTTCTAAATCGAGATACGTTTCTACGGAAACGATAGGATTTTCTTTTGGGAGACGAGTATCTCTTTTCCGATGCTTTATTCCTCCTTTACTGAATCCCTCGCTCCCTCACATTGATGAAATAACACACAATTTGCGTCTAAATGAAATACTCTAGGTTCCCTGCATTATCCTTCTAAATCGAGATACGATTCTACGGAAACGATAGGATTTTCTTTTGGGAATCGAATATCTCTTTTCCGATGCATTATTCCTCCTTTACTGCATCCGCTGCTCCCTCACATTGACGAATTAACACACAATTTGCGTCCATATGAAATACTCTGGGTTCCCTGCATTGTCCATCTAAATCGAGATACGTTTCTACGGAAACGGAAGGATTTTCTTTTGGGAGCCGAGTATCTCTTTTCTGATGCATTATTCCTCCTTTACTGCATCCCTCACTCACTCACGTTGACGAATTAACACACAATTTGCGTCCATATGATATACTCTGTGTTCCCTGCATTGTCTTTCTAAATCGAGATTCGTTTCTACGGGAACGATAGGATTTTCTTTTGGGAATCGAGTATCTCTTTTGCGATGCATTATTCCTCCTTTACTGCATCACTCGCTCCCTCACATTGACGAATTAACACACAATTTGCGTCCATGTGAAATACTCTGGGTTCCCTGCCATCTCCTTCTAAATGGAGTTACGTTTCTATGGAAACGATAGGATTTTCTTTTGGGAGTCAAGTATCTCTTTCCCTATGAATTATTCGTCCGTTACTGCAACCCTCGCTCCCTCAAATTGATGATTTAACACACAATTTACGTCCATATGAAATACTCTGGGTTCCCTGCATTATCCTTCTAAATCGAGATACGTTTCTACGGAAACGATAGGATTTTTTTTGGAAGTAGAGTATCTCTTTTCCGATGCATTATTCCTCCTTTACCGCATCCCTCGCTCCCTCACATTGACGAATTAACACACAATTTGCGTCCATATGAAATACACTGTGTTCCCTGCATTGTGCTTCTAAATCGAGATACGTTTCTACGGAAACGATAGGATTTTCTTTTGGGAGACGAGTATCTCTTTTCCGATGCATTATTCGTCCTTTACGGCATCCCTCGCTCCCTCACATTGACGAATTGACACACAATACGCGTCCATATGAAATACTCTGGGTTCCCTGCCTTGTCCTTCTAAAACGAGATACGTTTCTACTGAAACTATAGGATTTTCTTTTGGAACTCGAGTATCTCTTTCCGATGCATTATTCCTCCTTTACTTCATCCCTCGCTCCCTCACATTGACGAATTAACACACAATTTGCGTCCATATGAAGTACTCTGGGTTCCCTGCATTGTCCATCTAAATCGAGATACGTTTTACGGAAACGGAAGGATTTTCTTTTGGGAGCCGAGTATCTCTTTTCCGATGCATTATTCCTCCTTTACTGCATCCCTCGCACACTCACGTTGACGAATTAACACACAATTTGCGTCCATATGATATACTCTGTGTTCCCTGCATTGTCCTTCTAAATCGAGATACGTTTCTATGGAAACGATAGGATTTTCTTTTGGGAGTCGAGTATCTCTTTTGCGGTGCATTATTCCTTCTTTACTGCATCCCTCGCTCCCTCACATTGACGAATGAACACACAATTTGCATCCATATAAAATACCCTGGGTTCCCTGCATTGTCCTTCTAAATCGAGATACGTTTCTACGGAAACGATAGGATTTTGTTTTGGGAGTCGAGTACCTCTTTTCCGATCCATTACTCCTCCTTTACTGCAGCCCTCGCTCCCTCACATTGACGAAATTACACACAATTTTCGTCCATATGAAATACTCTGGGTTCCCTGCATTATCCTTCTAAATCGAGATACGTTTCTACCGAAACGATAGGATTTTCTTTTGGGAGTCGAGTACCTCTATTCCGATGCATTATTCATCCTTTACTGCATTACTCGTTCCCTCACATTGACGAAATTACACACAATTTGCGTCCATATGAAATACTCTGGGTTCCCTGCATTATCCTTCTAAATCGAGATACGTTTCTCCCGATCGAGAGGATTTTCTTTTGGGAGTCGAGTATCTCTATTCCGATGCATTATTCCTCCTTAACTGCATCCCTCGCTCCCTCACATTGACGAATTAACACACAATTTGCGTCCATATAAAACACTCTGGGTTCACTGCCATTTCCCTCTAAATCGAGAAGCGTTTCTACGGAAACAAAAGGATTTTCTGTTGGGAGTCAAGTATCTCTTTTCCGGTGCATTATTCCTTCTTTACTGCACCCCACGCTCCCTCACATTGACGAATGAACACACAATTTGCATCCATATAAAATACCCTGGGTTCCCTGCATTGTCCTTCTAAATCGAGATACGTTTCTACGGAAACGATAGGATTTTGTTTTGGGAGTCGAGTACCTCTTTTCCGATGCATTATTCCTCCTTTACTGCAGCCCTCGCTCCCTCACATTGACGATATTACACACAATTTGCGTCCATATGAAATACTCTGGGTTCCCTGCATTGTCCTTCTAAATTGAGTTACGTTTCTACGGAAACGATAGGATTTTCTTTTGGGAGTCGAGTATCTCTTTTCCGATGCATTATTCCTCCTTTACTGCATCCCTCGCTCCCTCACATTGACGAAATAACACACAAATTGCGTCTATATGAAATACTCTTGGTTCCCTGCATTATCCTTCTAAATCGAGATACGATTCTACGGAAACGATAGGATTTTCTTTTGGGAGTCGAATATCTCTTTTCCGATGCATTATTCCTCCTTTACTGCATCCGCTGCTCCCTCACATTGACGAATGAACACACAATTTGCATCCATATAAAATACCCTGGGTTCTCTGCATTGTCCTTCTAAATCGAGATACGTTTCTACGGAAACGATAGGATTTTGTTTTGGGAGTCGAGTACCTCTTTTCCGATGCATTATTCCTCCTTTACTGCAGCCCTCGCTCCCTCACATTGACGAAATTACACACAATTTGCGTCCATATGAAGTACTCTGGGTTCCCTGCATTATCCTTCTAATTCGAGATACGTTCCTACCGAAACGATAGGATTTTCTTTTGGGAGTCGAGTCTCTCTATTCCGATGCATTATTCATCCTTTACTGCATCCCTCGCTCCCTCACATTGACGAATTAACACACAAATTGCGTCCACATGAAATACTCTGGGTTCCCTGCATTGTCCTTCTAAATCGAGATACGTTTCTATGGAAACGATAGGATTTTCTTTTGGGAGTCGAGTATCTCTTTTCCGATGCATTATTCCTCCTTCACTGCATCCCTCGCTCCCTCACATTGACGAAATAACACACAATTTGCGTCTATATGAAATACTCTAGGTTCCCTGCATTATCCTTCTAAATCGAGATACGATTCTACGGAAACGATAGGATTTTCTTTTGGGAGTCGAATATCTCTTTTCCGATGCATTATTCCTCCTTTACTGCATCCGCTGCTCCCTCACATTGACGAATTAACACTCAATTTGCGTCCATATGAAATACTCTGGGTTCCCTGCATTGTCCATCTAAATCGAGATACGTTTCTACGGAAACGGAAGGATTTTCTTTTGGGAGCCGAGTATCTCTTTTCCGATGCATTATTCCTCCTTTACTGCATCCCTCGCACACTCACGTTGACGAATTAACACACAGTTTGCGTCCATATGATATACTCTGTGTTCCCTGCATTGTCCTTCTAAATCGCGATACGTTTCTATGGAAACGATAGGATTTTCTTTTGGGAGTCGAGTATCTCTTTTCCGGTGCATTATTCCTTCTTTACTGCATCCCTCGCTCCCTCACATTGACGAATGTACACACAATTTGCATCCATATAAAATACCCTGGGTTCAATGCATTGTCCTTCTAAATCGAGATACGTTTCTACGGAAACGATTGGATTTTGTTTTGGGAGTCGAGTACCTCTTTTCCGATGCATTATTCCTCCTTAACTGCAGCCCTCGCTCCCTCACATTGACGAAATTACACACAATTTGCGTCCATATGAAATACTCTGGGTTCCCTGCATTATCCTTCTAAATCGAGATATGTTTCTACCGAAACGATAGGATTTTCTTTTGGGAGTCGAGTATCTCTATTCCGATGCGTTATTCATCCTTTACTGCATCCCTCGCTCCCTCACATTGACGAATTAACACACAAATTGCGTCCATATGAAATACTCTGGGTTCCCTGCATTGTCCTCCTAAATCGAGATACGTTTCTACGGAAACGATAGGATTTTCTTTTGGGAGACGAGTATCTCTTTTCCGATGCTTTATTCCTCCTTTACTGAATCCCTCGCTCCCTCACATTGATGAAATAACACACAATTTGCGTCTAAATGAAATACTCTAGGTTCCCTGCATTATCCTTCTAAATCGAGATACGATTCTACGGAAACGATAGGATTTTCTTTTGGGAATCGAATATCTCTTTTCCGATGCATTATTCCTCCTTTACTGCATCCGCTGCTCCCTCACATTGACGAATTAACACACAATTTGCGTCCATATGAAATACTCTGGGTTCCCTGCATTGTCCATCTAAATCGAGATACGTTTCTACGGAAACGGAAGGATTTTCTTTTGGGAGCCGAGTATCTCTTTTCTGATGCATTATTCCTCCTTTACTGCATCCCTCACTCACTCACGTTGACGAATTAACACACAATTTGCGTCCATATGATATACTCTGTGTTCCCTGCATTGTCTTTCTAAATCGAGATTCGTTTCTACGGGAACGATAGGATTTTCTTTTGGGAATCGAGTATCTCTTTTGCGATGCATTATTCCTCCTTTACTGCATCACTCGCTCCCTCACATTGACGAATTAACACACAATTTGCGTCCATATGAAATACTCTGGGTTCCCTGCCATCTCCTTCTAAATGGAGTTACGTTTCTATGGAAACGATAGGATTTTCTTTTGGGAGTCAAGTATCTCTTTCCCTATGAATTATTCGTCCGTTACTGCAACCCTCGCTCCCTCAAATTGATGATTTAACACACAATTTACGTCCATATGAAATACTCTGGGTTCCCTGCATTATCCTTCTAAATCGAGATACGTTTCTACGGAAGCGATAGGATTTTTTTTGGAAGTAGAGTATCTCTTTTCCGATGCATTATTCCTCCTTTACCGCATCCCTCGCTCCCTCACATTGACGAATTAACACACAATTTGCGTCCATATGAAATACACTGTGTTCCCTGCATTGTGCTTCTAAATCGAGATACGTTTCTACGGAAACGAGAGGATTTTCTTTTGGGAGACGAGTATCTCTTTTCCGATGCATTATTCGTCCTTTACGGCATCCCTCGCTCCCTCACATTGACGAATTGACACACAATACGCGTCCATATGAAATACTCTGGGTTCCCTGCCTTGTCCTTCTAAAACGAGATACGTTTCTACTGAAACTATAGGATTTTCTTTTGGAACTCGAGTATCTCTTTCCGATGCATTATTCCTCCTTTACTTCATCCCTCGCTCCCTCACATTGACGAATTAACACACAATTTGCGTCCATATGAAATTCTCAGGGTTCCCTGCGGCCATCTTCTAAATCGAGGTACGGTCCAAGGAAACGATAGGATTTTCTTTTGGGAGTCGAGTATCTCTTTTCCGATGCACTATTCCTCCTTCACTGCATCCCTCACTCCCTCACATTGTCGAATTAACACACAATTTGCTTCCATATGAAATACTCTGGGTGCCCTTCCGCATCCTTCTAAATCGAGATACGTTTCTACGGAAACGATAGGATTTTCTTTTGGGAGTCGAGTATCTCTTTTCCGATATATTATTCCTCCTTTACTGCATCCCTCGCACCCTCACATTGACGAATGAACACACAATTTGCGTCCATATAAAATACTCTGAGTTCCCTGCATTGTCCTTCTAAATCGAGATACGTTTCTATGGAAACGAGAGGATTTTCTTTTGTGAGTCGAGTATCTCTTTTCCGATGCATTATTCCTCCTTAACTGCATCCCTCGCTCCCTCACATTGACGAATTAACACACAATTTCCGTTCATATAAAACACACTGTGTTCCCTGCCATTTCCCTCTAAATCGAGAAGCGTTTCTACGGAAACAAAAGGATTTTCTTTTGGGAGTCGAGTATCTCTTTTCCGGTGCATTATTCCTTCTTTACTGCATCCCTCGCCCCCTCACATTGACGAATGAACACACAATTTGCATCCATATAAAATACCCTGGGTTCCCTGCATTGTCTTTCTAAATCGAGATACGTTTCTACGGAAACGATAGCATTTTCTTTTGGGAGTCGAGTATCTCTATTCGATGCATTATTCCTCCTTTACTGCATCCCTCGCTCCCTCACATTGACGAATGAACACACAATTTGCATCCATATAAAATACCCTGTGTTCCCTGCATTGTCCTTCTAAATCGAGATACGTTTCTACGGAAACGATAGGATTTTCTTTTGGGAGTCGAGTATCTCTATTCCGATGCATTATTCCTCCTTTACTGCATCCCTCGCTCCCTCACATTGACGAATTAACACACAAATTGCGTCAATATGAAATACTCTGGGTTCCCTGCATTATCCTTCTAAATCGAGATACGTTTCTACGGAAACGATAGGATTTTTTTTGGGAGTAGAGTATCTCTTTTCCGATGCATTATTCCTCCTTTACCGCATCCCTCGCTCCCTCACATTGACGAATTAACACACAATTTGCGTCCATATGAAATACACAGTGTTCCCTGCATTGTGCTTCTAAATCGAGATACGTTTCTACGGAAACGATAGGATTTTCTTTTGGGAGTCGAGTATCTCTTTTCCGATGCATTATTCGTCCTTTACGGCATCCCTCGCTCCCTCACATTGACGAATTGACACACAATATGCGTCCATATGAAATACTCTGGGTTCCCTGCCTTGTCCTTCTAAAACGAGATACGTTTCTACTGAAACTATAGGATTTTCTTTTGGAACTCGAGTATCTCTTTCCGATGCATTATTCCTCCTTTACTTCATCCCTCGCTCCCCCACATTGACGAATTAACACACAATTTGCGTCCATATGAAATTCTCAGGGTTCCCTGCGGCCATCTTCTAAATCGAGGTACGGTCCAAGGAAACGATAGGATTTTCTTTTGGGAGTCGAGTATCTCTTTTCCGATGCATTATTCCTCCTTTACTGCATCCCTCGCACACTCACGTTGACGAATTAACACACAATTTGCGTCCATATGATATACTCTGTGTTCCCTGCATTGTCCTTCTAAATCGAGATACGTTTCTACGGAAACGATAGGATTTTCTTTTGGGAGTCGAGTATCTCTTTTCCGATGCACTATTCCTCCTTCACTGCATCCCTCGCTCCCTCACATTGTCGAATTAACACACAATTTGCTTCCATATGAAATACTCTGGGTGCCCTTCCGCATCCTTCTAAATCGAGATACGTTTCTACGGAAACGATAGGATTTTCTTTTGGGAGTCGAGTATCTCTTTTCCGATGCATTATTCCTCCTTTACTGCATCCCTCGCACCCTCACATTGACGAATGAACACACAATTGGCGTCCATATAAAATACTCTGGGTTCCCTGCATTGTCCTTCTAAATCGAGATACGTTTCTATGGAAACGAGAGGATTTTCTTTTGGGAGTCGAGTATCTCTTTTCCGATGCATTATTCCTCCTTAACTGCATCCCTCGCTCCCTCCCATTGACGAATTAACACACAATTTCCGTTCATATAAAACACTCTGTGTTCCCTGCCATTTCCCTCTAAATCGAGAAGCGTTTCTACGGAAACAAAAGGATTTTCTTTTGGGAGTCGAGTATCTCTTTTCCGGTGCTTTATTCCTCCTTTACTGCATCCCTCGCTCCCTCACATTGACGAATGAACACACAATTTGCATCCATATAAAATACCCCGTGTTCCCTGCATTGTCCTTCTAAATCGAGATACGTTTCTACGGAAACGATAGGATTTTCTTTTGGGAGTCGAGTATCTCTATTCCGATGCGTTATTCCTCCTTTACTGCATCCCTCGCTCCCTCACATTGACGAATTAACACACAAATTGCGTCAATATGAAATACTCTGGGTTCCCTGCATTGTCCTTCTAAATGGAGATACGTTTCTACGGAAACGATAGGATTTTCTTTTGGGAGTCGATTATCTCTTTTCCGATGCATTATTCCTCCTTTACTGCATCCCTCGCTCCCTCACATTGACGAAATGACACACAATTTGCGTCTATATGAAATACTCTGGGTTCCCTGCATTATCCTTCTAAATCGAGATACGATTCTACGGAAACGATAGGTTTTTCTTTTGGGAGTCGAATATCTCTTTTCTGATGCATTATTCCTCCTTTACTGCATTCGCTTCTCCCTCACATTGACGAATTAACACACAATTTGCGTCCATATGAAATACTCTGGGTTCCCTGCATTGTCCATCTAAATCGAGATACGTTTCTACGGAAACGGAAGGATTTTCTTTTGGGAGCCGACTATCTCTTTTCCGATGCATTATTCCTCCTTTACTGCATCCCTCGCTCACTCACGTTGACGAATTAACACACAATTTGCGTCCATATTATATACTCTGTATTCCCTGCATTGTCTTTCTAAATCGAGATTCGTTTCTACGGAAACGATAGGATTTTCTTTTGGGAATCGAGTATGTCTTTTGCGATGCATTATTCCTCCTTATTGCATCCCTCGCTCCCTCACATTGACGAATTAACACACAATTTGCGTCCATAAGAAATACTCTGGGTTCCCTGCCATCTCCTTCTAAATGGAGTTACGTTTCTACGGAAACGATAGGATTTTCTTTTGGGAGTCGAGTATCTCTTTCCCTATGAATTATTCGTCCGTTACTGCATCCCTCGCACCCTCAAATTGATGATTTAACACACAATTTACGTCCATATGAAATACTCTGGGTTCCCTGCATTATCCTTCTTAATCGAGATACGTTTCTACGGAAACGATAGGATTTTTTTTGGGAGTAGAGTATCTCTTTTCCGATGCATTATTCCTCCTTTACTGCATCCCTCGCTCCCTCACATTGACGAATTAACACACAATTTGCGTCCATATGAAATACACTGTGTTCCCTGCATTGTGCTTCTAATTCGAGATACGTTTCTACGGAAACGATAGGATTTTCTTTTGGGAGTCGAGTATCACTTTTCCAAAGAATTATTCCTCCTTTACTGCATCCCTCGCTCTCTCACATTGACGAATTAACACACAATTTGCGTCCATATGAAATACCCTGGGTTCCCTGCAGTCTCCTTCTAAATCGAGATACGTTTCTACGGAAAAGATAGGATTTTTTTTTTGTAGTCGAGTATCTCTTTTCCGGTGCATTATTCCTCCTTTACTGCATTCCTCGCTCCCTCGCATTGACGAATGAACACACAATTTGCATCCATATAAAATACTCTGGGTTCCCTGCCTTGTCCTTATAAATCGAAATACGTTTCTACGGAAACGATAGGATTTTCTTTTGGGACTCGAGTATCTCTTTTCCGATGCATTATTCCTCCTTTACTGCAGCTCTCGCTCACTCACATTGACGAATTAACACACAATTTGCGTCCATATGAAATACTCTGGGTTCCCTGCATTGTCATTCTAAATCGAGATACGTTTCTATGTAAACGATAGGATTTTCTTTTGGGGGTCCAATATCTCTTTTCCGATGCATTATTCGTCATTTACTGCATCCCTCGCTCCCTCAAATTGACGAAATAACACACAATTTGCGTCCATATGAAATACTCTGTGTTCCCTGCATTGTCCATCTAAATCGAGATACGTTTCTACGGAAACGGAAGGATTTTCTTTTGGGAGTCGAGTATCTCCTATCCGAAGAAATTATTTCTTCTTTACTGCATCCCTCGCTCCCTCACATTCACGAATTAACACACAATTTGCGTCCATATGAAATACTCTGGGTTCCCTGCATTATCCTTCTAAATCGAGATACGCTTCTACGGAAGCGATAGGATATTCTTTTGGGAATCGAGTATCTCTTTTCCGATGCTTAATTCCTCCTTTACAGCATCCCTCGCTCCCTCACATTCACGAATTAACACACAATTTGCGTCCATATGAAATACTCTGGGTTCCCTGCATTATCCTTCTAAATCGAGATACGCTTCTACGGAAGCGATAGGATATTCTTTTGGGAATCGAGTATCTCTTTTCCGATGCTTAATTCCTCCTTTACAGCATCCCTCGCTCCCTCACATTGACGAATTAACACACAATTTGCGTCCATATGAAATACCCTGGCTTCCCTGCAGTCTCTTTCTAAATCGAGATACGTTTCTACGGAAAAGATAGGATTTTTTTTTTTTGTAGTCGAGTATCTCTTTTCCGGTGCATTATTCCTCCTTTACTGCATTCCTCGCTCCCTCGCATTGACGAATGAACACACAATTTGCATCCATATAAAATACTCTGGGTTCCCTGCCTTGTCCTTATAAATCGAAATACGTTTCTACGGAAACGATAGGATTTTCTTTTGGGACTCGAGTATCTCTTTTCCGAAACATTATTACTCCTTTACTGCAGCTCTCGCTCACTCACATTGACGAATTAACACACAGTTTGCGTCCATATGAAATACTCTAGGTTCCCTGCATTGTCATTCTAAATCGAGATACGTTTCTACGGAAACGATAGGATTTTCTTTTGGGAGTCCAATATCTCTTTTCCGATGCATTATTCGTCATTTACTGCATCCCTCGCTAACTCAAATTGACGAAATAACACACAATTTGCGTCCATATGAAATACTCTGTGTTCCCTGCATTGTCCATCTAAATCGAGATACGTTTCTACGGAAACGGAAGGATTTTCTTTTGGGAGTCGAGTATCTCCTATCCGAAGAAATTTTTCCTTCTTTACTGCATCCCTCGCTTGCTCACATTCACGAATTAACACATAATTTGCGTCCATATGAAATACTCTGGGTTCCCTGCATTATCCTTCTAAATCGAGATACGCTTCTACGGAAGCGATAGGATATTCTTTTGGGAATCGAGTATCTCTTTTCCGATGCTTAATTCCTCCTTTACAGCATCCCTCGCTCCCTCACATTCACGAATTAACACACAATTTGCGTCCATATGAAATACTCTGGGTTCCCTGCATTGTCCATCTAAATCGAGATACGTTTCTACGGAAACGGAAGGATTTTCTTTTGGGAGCCGAGTATCTCTTTTCCGATGCATTATTCCTCCTTTACTGCATCCCTCGCTCACTCACGTTGACGAATTAACACACAATTTGCGTCCATATTATATACTCTATGTTCCCTGCATTGTCTTTCTAAATCGAGATTCGTTTCTACGGAAACGACAGGAATTTCTTTTGGGAATCGAGTATGTCTTTAGCGATGCATTATTCCTCCTTTACTGCATCCCTCGCTCCCTCACATTGACGAATTAACACACAATTTGCGTTCATATGAAATACTCTGGGTTCCCTGCCATCTCCTTCTAAATGGAGTTATGTTTTTACGGAAACGATAGGATTTTCTTTTGGGAGTCGAGTATCTCTTTCCCTATGAATTATTCGTCCGTTACTGCAACCCTCGCTCCCTCAAATTGATGATTTGACACACAATTTACGTCCATATGAAATACTCTGTGTTCCCTGCATTATCCTTCTAAATCGAGATACGTTTCTACGGAAATGATAGGATTTTTTTTGGGAGTAGAGTATCTCTTTTCCGATGCATTATTCGTCCTTTACGGCATCCCTCGCTCCCTCACATTGACGAATTGACACACAATATGCGTCCATATGAAATACTCTGGGTTCCCTGCCTTGTCCTTCTAAAACGAGATACGTTTCTACTGAAACTATAGGATTTTCTTTTGGAACTCGAGTATCTCTTTCCGATGCATTATTCCTCCTTTACTTCATCCCTCGCTCCCTCACATTGACGAATTAACACACAATTTGCATCCATATGAAATTCTCAGGGTTCCCTGCGGCCATCTTCTAAATCGAGGTACGGTCCAAGGAAACGATAGGATTTTCTTTTGGGAGTCGAGTATCTCTTTTCCGATGCATTATTCCTCCTTTACTGCATCCCTCGCACACTCACGTTGACGAATTAACACACAATTTGCGTCCATATGATATACTCTGTGTTCCCTGCATTGTCCTTCTAAATCGAGATACGTTTCTACGGAAACGATAGGATTTTCTTTTGGGAGTCGAGTATCTCTTTTCCGATGCACTATTCCTCCTTCACTGCATCCCTCGCTCCCTCACATTGTCGAATTAACACACAATTTGCTTCCATATGAAATACTCTGGGTGCCCTTCCGCATCCTTCTAAATCGAGATACGTTTCTACGGAAACGATAGGATTTTCTTTTGGGAGTCGAGTATCTCTTTTCCGATGCATTATTCCTCCTTTACTGCATCCCTCGCACCCTCACATTGACGAATGAACACACAATTTGCGTCCATATAAAATACTCTGGGTTCCCTGCATTGTCCTTCTAAATCGAGATACGTTTCTATGGAAACGAGAGGATTTTCTTTTGGGAGTCGAGTATCTCTTTTCCGATGCATTATTCCTCCTTAACTGCATCCCTCGCTCCCTCCCATTGACGAATTAACACACAATTTCCGTTCATATAAAACACTCTGTGTTCCCTGCCATTTCCCTCTAAATCGAGAAGCGTTTCTACGGAAACAAAAGGATTTTCTTTTGGGAGTCGAGTATCTCTTTTCCGGTGCTTTATTCCTCCTTTACTGCATCCCTCGCTCCCTCACATTGACGAATGAACACACAATTTGCATCCATATAAAATACCCCGTGTTCCCTGCATTGTCCTTCTAAATCGAGATACGTTTCTACGGAAACGATAGGATTTTCTTTTGGGAGTCGAGTATCTCTATTCCGATGCGTTATTCCTCCTTTACTGCATCCCTCGCTCCCTCACATTGACGAATTAACACACAAATTGCGTCAATATGAAATACTCTGGGTTCCCTGCATTGTCCTTCTAAATGGAGGTACGTTTCTACGGAAACGATAGGATTTTCTTTTGGGAGTCGATTATCTCTTTTCCGATGCATTATTCCTCCTTTACTGCATCCCTCGCTCCCTCACATTGATGAAATGACACACAATTTGCGTCTATATGAAATACTCAGGGTTCCCTGCATTATCCTTCTAAATCGAGATACGATTCTACGGAAACGATAGGTTTTTCTTTTGGGAGTCGAATATCTCTTTTCTGATGCATTATTCCTCCTTTACTGCATTCGCTTCTCCCTCACATTGACGAATTAACACACAATTTGCGTCCATATGAAATACTCTGGGTTCCCTGCATTGTCCATCTAAATCGAGATACGTTTCTACGGAAACGGAAGGATTTTCTTTTGGGAGCCGACTATCTCTTTTCCGATGCATTATTCCTCCTTTACTGCATCCCTCGCTCACTCACGTTGACGAATTAACACACAATTTGCGTCCATATTATATACTCTGTGTTCCCTGCATTGTCTTTCTAAATCGAGATTCGTTTCTACGGAAACGATAGGATTTTCTTTTGGGAATCGAGTATGTCTTTTGCGATGCATTATTCCTCCTTATTGCATCCCTCGCTCCCTCACATTGACGAATTAACACACAATTTGCGTCCATAAGAAATACTCTGGGTTCCCTGCCATCTCCTTCTAAATGGAGTTACGTTTCTACGGAAACGATAGGATTTTCTTTTGGGAGTCGAGTATCTCTTTCCCTATGAATTATTCGTCCGTTACTGCATCCCTCGCACCCTCAAATTGATGATTTAACACACAATTTACGTCCATATGAAATACTCTGGGTTCCCTGCATTATCCTTCTTAATCGAGATACGTTTCTACGGAAACGATAGGATTTTTTTTGGGAGTAGAGTATCTCTTTTCCGATGCATTATTCCTCCTTTACTGCATCCCTCGCTCCCTCACATTGACGAATTAACACACAATTTGCGTCCATATGAAACACACTGTGTTCCCTGCATTGTGCTTCTAATTCGAGATACGTTTCTACGGAAACGACAGGATTTTCTTTTGGGAGTCGAGTATCACTTTTCCAAAGAATTATTCCTCCTTTACTGCATCCCTCGCTCCCTCACATTGACGAATTAACACACAATTTGCGTCCATATGAAATACCCTGGGTTCCCTGCAGTCTCCTTCTAAATCGAGATACGTTTCTACGGAAAAGATAGGATTTTTTTTTT
Organism: Schistocerca nitens; assembly: GCF_023898315.1. NCBI lineage: Eukaryota > Metazoa > Arthropoda > Insecta > Orthoptera > Acrididae > Schistocerca > Schistocerca nitens. Next base: position 1,283,370,678 of record NC_064614.1, on the reverse strand, counting down.
GTAGTCGAGTATCTCTTTTCCGATGCATTATTCCTCCTTTACTGCAGCTCTCGCTCACTCACATTGACGAATTAACACACAATTTGCGTCCATATGAAATACTCTGGGTTCCCTGCATTGTCATTCTAAATCGAGATACGTTTCTACGTAAACGATAGGATTTTCTTTTGGGAGTCCAATATCTCTTTTCCGATGCATTATTCGTCATTTACTGCATCCCTCGCTCCCTCAAATTGACGAAATAACACACAATTTGCGTCCATATGAAATACTCTGTGTTCCCTGCATTGTCCATCTAAATCGAGATACGTTTCTACGGAAACGGAAGGATTTTCTTTTGGGAGTCGAGTATCTCCTATCCGAAGAAATTATTTCTTCTTTACTGCATCCCTCGCTCCCTCACATTCACGAATTAACACACAATTTGCGTCCATATGAAATACTCTGGGTTCCCTGCATTATCCTTCTAAATCGAGATACGCTTCTACGGAAGCGATAGGATATTCTTTTGGGAATCGAGTATCTCTTTTCCGAAGCTTAATTCCTCCTTTACAGCATCCCTCGCTCCCTCACATTCACGAATTAACACACAATTTGCGTCCATATGAAATACTCTGGGTTCCCTGAATTATCCTTCTAAATCGAGATACGCTTCTACGGAAGCGATAGGATATTCTTTTGGGAATCGAGTATCTCTTTTCCGATGCTTAATTCCTCCTTTACAGCATCCCTCGCTCCCTCACATTGACGAATTAACACACAATTTGCGTCCATATGAAATACCCTGGCTTCCCTGCAGTCTCTTTCTAAATCGAGATACGTTTCTACGGAAAAGATAGGATTTTTTTTTTTTTGTAGTCGAGTATCTCTTTTCCGGTGCATTATTCCTCCTTTACTGCATTCCTCGCTCCCTCGCATTGACGAATGAACACACAATTTGCATCCATATAAAATACTCTGGGTTCCCTGCCTTGTCCTTATAAATCGAAATACGTTTCTACGGAAACGATAGGATTTTCTTTTGGGACTCGAGTATCTCTTTTCCGAAACATTATTACTCCTTTACTGCAGCTCTCGCTCACTCACATTGACGAATTAACACACAATTTGCGTCCATATGAAATACTCTAGGTTCCCTGCATTGTCATTCTAAATCGAGATACGTTTCTACGGAAACGATAGGATTTTCTTTTGGGAGTCCAATATCTCTTTTCCGATGCATTATTCGTCATTTACTGCATCCCTCGCTAACTCAAATTGACGAAATAACACACAATTTGCGTCCATATGAAATACTCTGTGTTCCCTGCATTGTCCATCTAAATCGAGATACGTTTCTACGGAAACGGAAGGATTTTCTTTTGGGAGTCGAGTATCTCCTATCCGATAAAATTTTTCCTTCTTTACTGCATCCCTCGCTCCCTCACATTCACGAATTAACACACAATTTGCGTCCATATGAAATACTCTGGGTTCCCTGCATTATCCTTCTAAATCGAGATACGCTTCTACGGAAGCGATAGGATATTCTTTTGGGAATCGAGTATCTCTTTTCCGATGCTTAATTCCTCCTTTACAGCATCCCTCGCTCCCTCACATTCACGAATTAACACACAATTTGCGTCCATATGAAATACTCTGGGTTCCCTGCATTGTCCATCTAAATCGAGATACGTTTCTACGGAAACGGAAGGATTTTCTTTTGGGAGCCGAGTATCTCTTTTCCGATGCATTATTCCTCCTTTACTGCATCCCTCGCTCACTCACGTTGACGAATTAACACACAATTTGCGTCCATATTATATACTCTATGTTCCCTGCATTGTCTTTCTAAATCGAGATTCGTTTCTACGGAAACGACAGGAATTTCTTTTGGGAATCGAGTATGTCTTTAGCGATGCATTATTCCTCCTTTACTGCATCCCTCGCTCCCTCACATTGACGAATTAACACACAATTTGCGTTCATATGAAATACTCTGGGTTCCCTGCCATCTCCTTCTAAATGGAGTTATGTTTTTACGGAAACGATAGGATTTTCTTTTGGGAGTCGAGTATCTCTTTCCCTATGAATTATTCGTCCGTTACTGCATCCCTCGCTCCCTCAAATTGATGATTTGACACACAATTTACGTCCATATGAAATACTCTGTGTTCCCTGCATTATCCTTCTAAATCGAGATACGTTTCTACGGAAACGATAGGATTTTTTTTTGGGAGTAGAGTATCTCTTTTCCGACGCATTATTCCTCCTTTACTGCATCCCTCGCTCCCTCACATTGACGGATTAACACACAATTTGCGTCCATATGAAATACACTGTGTTCCCTGCATTGTGCTTCTAAATCGAGGTACGTTTCTACGGAAACGATAGGATTTTATTTTGGGAGTCGAGTATCACTTTTCCGATGCATTATTCCTCCTTTACAGCATCCCTCGATCCCTCACATTGACGAATTGACACACAATATGCGTCCATATGAAATACTCTGGGTTCCCTGCCTTGTCCTTCTAAAACGAGATACGTTTCTACAGAAACAATAGGATTTTCTTTTGGAACTCGAGTATCTCTTTTCCGATGCATTATTTCTCCTTTACTTCATCCCTCGCTCCCTCACATTGACGAATTAACACACAATTTGCGTCCATATGAAATACTCTGGGTGCCCTTCCGCATCATTCTAAATCGAGATACGGTTCTACGGAAACGATAGGATTTTCTTTTGGGAGTCGAGTATCTCTTTTCCGATGCATTATTCCTCCTTTACTGCATCCCTCGCACCCTCACATTGACGAATGAACACACAATTTGCGTCCATATAAAATACTCTGGGTTCCCTGCATTGTCCTTCTAAATCGAGATACGTTTCTATGGAAACGATAGGATTTTCTTTTGGGAGTCGAGTATCTCTTTTCCGATGCATTATTCATCCTTTACTGCATCCCTCGCTCCCTCACATTGACGAATTAACACACAATTTGCGTCCATATAAAACACTCTGTGTACCCTGCCATTTCCCTCTAAATCGAGAAGCGTTTCTACGGAAACAAAAGGATTTTCTTTTGGGAGTCGAGTATCTCTTTTCCGGTGCATTATTCCTTCTTTACTGCATTCCTCGCTCCCTCACATTGCCGAATGAACACACAATTTGCATCCATATAAAATACCCTGGGTTCCCTGCATTGTCTTTCTAAATCGAGATACGTTTCTACGGGAACGATAGGATTTTCTTTTGGGAGTCAAGTATCTCTATTCCGATGCATTATTCCTCCTTTACTGCATCCCTCGCTCCCTCACATTGACGAATGAACATACAATTTGCATCCATATAAAATACCCTGGGTTCCCTGCATTGTCCTTCTAAATCGAGATACGTTTCTACGGAAACGATAGGATTTTCTTTTGGGAGTCGAGTATCTCTATTCCGATGCATTATTCCTCCTTTACTGCATCCCTCGCTCCCTCACATTGACGAATTAACACACAAATTGCGTCCATATGAAATACTCTGGGGTCCCTGCATTGTCCTTCTAAATCGAGATACGTTTCTACGGAAACGATAGGATTTTCTTTTGGGAGTCGAGTATCTCTTTTCCGATGCATTATTCCTCCTTTACTGCATCCCTCGCTCCCTCACATTGACGAATTAGCACAAAATTTGCGTCCATATGAAATACTCTGGGTTCCCTGCCATCTCCTTCTAAATGGAGCTACGTTTCTATGGAAACGATAGGATTTTCTTTTGGGAGTCGAGTATCTCTTTCCCTATGAATTATTCGTCCGTTACTGCATCCTTCGCTCCCTCAAATTGATGATTTGACACACAGTTTACGTCCATATGAAATACTCTGGGTTCCCTGCATTATCCTTCTAAATCGAGATACGTTTCTACGGAAACGATAGGATTTTTTTTGGGAGTAGAGTATCTCTTTTGCGATGCATTATTCCTCCTTTACTGCATCCCTCGCTCCCTCACATTGACGAATTAACACACAATTTGCGTCCATATGAAATACCCTGGATTCCCTGCAGTCTCCTTCTAAATCGAGATACGTTTCGACGGAAACGATAGGATTTTTTTTTTTTTTGTAGTCGAGTATCTCTTTTCCGGTGCATTATTCCTCCTTTACTGCATTTCTCGCTCCCTCGCATTGACGAATGAACACACAATTTGCATCCATATAAAGTACTCTGGGTTCCCTGCCTTGTCCTTATAAATCGAAATACGTTTCTACGGAGAAGATAGGATTTTCTTTTGGGAGTCGAGTATCTCTTTTCCGATGCATTATTCCTCCTTTACTGCAGCTCTCGCTCACTCACATTGACGAATTAACACACAATTTGCGTCCATATGAAATACTCTGGGTTCCCTGCATTGTCATTCTAAATCGAGATACGTTTCTACGGAAACGATAGGTTTTTCATTTGGGAGTCCAATATCTCTTTTCCGATGCATTATTCGTCATTTACTGCATCCCTCGCTCCCTCAAATTGACGAAATAACACACAATTTGCGTCCATATGAAATACTCTGGGTTCCCTGCATTGTCCATCTAAATCGAGATACGTTTCTACGGAAACGGAAGGATTTTCTTTTGGGAGTCGAGTATCTCCTATCCGAAGAAATTATTCCTTCTTTACTGCATCCCTCGCTCCCTCACATTCACGAATAAACACACAATTTGCGTCCATATGAAAGACTCTGGGTTCCCTGCATTATCCTTCTAAATCGAGATACGCTTCTACGGAAGCGATAGGATATTCTTTTGGGAATCGAGTATCTCTTTTCCGATGCTTAATTCCTCCTTTACAGCATCCCTCGCTCCCTCACATTCACGAATTAACACACAATTTGCGTCCATATGAAATACTCTGGGTTCCCTGCATTGTCCATCTAAATCGAGATACGTTTCTACGGAAACGGAAGGATTTTCTTTTGGGAGCCGAGTATCTCTTTTCCGATGCATTATTCCTCCTTTACTGCATCCCTCGCTCACTCACGTTGACGAATTAACACACAATTTGCGTCCATATTATATACTCTATGTTCGCTGCATTGTCTTTCTAAATCGTGATTCGTTTCTACGGAAACGACAGGAATTTCTTTTGGGAATCGAGTATGTCTTTAGCGATGCATTATTCCTCCTTTACTGCATCCCTAGCTCCCTCACATTGACGAATTAACACACAATTTGCGTTCATATGAAATACTCTGGGTTCCCTGCCATCTCCTTCTAAATGGAGTTATGTTTTTACGGAAACGATAGGATTTTCTTTTGGAAGTCGAGTATCTCTTTTCCGATGCATTATTCCTCCTTTACTGCATCCCTCGCACCCTCACATTGACGAATGAACACACAATTTGCGTCCATATAAAATACTCTGGGTTCCCTGCATTGTCCTTCTAAATCGAGATACGTTTCTATGGAAACGATAGGATTTTCTTTTGGGAGTCGAGTATCTCTTTTCCGATGCATTATTCATTCTTTACTGCATCCCTCGCTCCCTCACATTGACGAATTAACACACAATTTGCGTCCATATGAAATACACTGTGTTCCCTGCATTGTGCTTCTAAATCGAGGTACGTTTCTACGGAAACGATAGGATTTTATTTTGGGAGTCGAGTATCACTTTTCCGATGCATTATTCCTCCTTTACAGCATCCCTCGATCCCTCACATTGACGAATTGACACACAATATGCGTCCATATGAAATACTCTGGGTTCCCTGCCTTGTCCTTCTAAAACGAGATACGTTTCTGCAGAAACAATAGGATTTTCTTTTGGAACTCGAGTATCTCTTTTCCGATGCATTATTTCTCCTTTACTTCATCCCTCGCTCCCTCACATTGACGAATTAACACACAATTTGCGTCCATATGAAATACTCTGGGTGCCCTTCCGCATCATTCTAAATCGAGATACGGTTCTACGGAAACGATAGGATTTTCTTTTGGGAGTCGAGTATCTCTTTTCCGATGCTTTATTCCTCCTTTACTGCATCCCTCGCACCCTCACATTGACGAATGAACACACAATTTGCGTCCATATAAAATACTCTGGGTTCCCTGCATTGTCCTTCTAAATCGAGATACGTTTCTATGGAAACGATAGGATTTTCTTTTGGGAGTCGAGTATCTCTTTTCCGATGCATTATTCATCCTTTACTGCATCCCTCGCTCCCTCACATTGACGAATTAACACACAATTTGCGTCCATATAAAACACTCTGTGTTCCCTGCCATTTCCCTCTAAATCGAGAAGCGTTTCTACGGAAACAAAAGGATTTTCTTTTGGGAGTCGAGTATCTCTTTTCCGGTGCATTATTCCTTCTTTACTGCATCCCTCGCTCCCTCACATTGCCGAATGAACACACAATTTGCATCCATATAAAATACCCTGGGTTCCCTGCATTGTCTTTCTAAATCGAGATACGTTTCTACGGGAACGATAGGATTTTCTTTTGGGAGTCAAGTATCTCTATTCCGATGCATTATTCCTCCTTTACTGCATCCCTCGCTCCCTCACATTGACGAATGAACATACAATTTGCATCCATATAAAATACCCTGGGTTCCCTGCATTGTCCTTCTAAATCGAGATACGTTTCTACGGAAACGATAGGATTTTCTTTTGGGAGTCGAGTATCTCTATTCCGATGCATTATTCCTCCTTTACTGCATCCCTCGCTCCCTCACATTGACGAATTAACACACAAATTGCGTCCATATGAAATACTCTGGGGTCCCTGCATTGTCCTTCTAAATCGAGATACGTTTCTACGGAAACGATAGGATTTTCTTTTGGGAGTCGAGTATCTCTTTTCCGATGCATTATTCCTCCTTTACTGCATCCCTCGCTCCCTCACATTGACGAATTAGCACAAAATTTGCGTCCATATGAAATACTCTGGGTTCCCTGCCATCTCCTTCTAAATGGAGCTACGTTTCTAAGGAAACGATAGGATTTTCTTTTGGGAGTCGAGTATCTCTTTCCCTATGAATTATTCGTCCGTTACTGCATCCCTCGCTCCCTCAAATTGATGATTTGACACACAGTTTACGTCCATATGAAATACTCTGGGTTCCCTGCATTATCCTTCTAAATCGAGATACGTTTCTACGGAAACGATAGGATTTTTTTTGGGAGTAGAGTATCTCTTTTGCGATGCATTATTCCTCCTTTACTGCATCCCTCGCTCCCTCACATTGACGAATTAACACACAATTTGCGTCCATATGAAATACCCTGGATTCCCTGCAGTCTCCTTCTAAATCGAGATACGTTTCGACGGAAACGATAGGATTTTTTTTTTTTTTTGTAGTCGAGTATCTCTTTTCCGGTGCATTATTCCTCCTTTACTGCATTCCTCGCTCCCTCGCATTGACGAATGAACACACAATTTGCATCCATATAAAGTACTCTGGGTTCCCTGCCTTGTCCTTATAAATCGAAATACGTTTCTACGGAAACGATAGGATTTTCTTTTGGGAGTCGAGTATCTCTTTTCCGATGCATTATTCCTCCTTTACTGCAGCTCTCGCTCACTCACATTGACGAATTAACACACAATTTGCGTCCATATGAAATACTCTGGGTTCCCTGCATTGTCATTCTAAATCGAGATACGTTTCTACGGAAACGATAGGATTTTCATTTGGGAGTCCAATATCTCTTTTCCGATGCATTATTCGTCATTTACTGCATCCCTCGCTCCCTCAAATTGACGAAATAACACACAATTTGCGTCCATATGAAATACTCTGCGTTCCCTGCATTGTCCATCTAAATCGAGATACGTTTCTACGGAAACGGAAGGATTTTCTTTTGGGAGTCGAGTATCTCCTATCCGAAGAAATTATTCCTTCTTTACTGCATCCCTCGCTCCCTCACATTCACGAATTAACACACAATTTGCGTCCATATAAAATACTCTGGGTTCCCTGCATTATCCTTCTAAATCGAAATACGCTTCTACGGAAGCGATAGGATATTCTTTTGGGAATCGAGTATCTCTTTTCCGATGCTTAATTCCTCCTTTACAGCATCCCTCGCTCCCTCACATTGACGAATTAACACACAATTTGCGTCCATATGAAATACCCTGGCCTCCCTGCAGTCTCTTTCTAAATCGAGATACGTTTCTACGGAAAAGATAGGATTTTTTTTTTTTTTTTGTAGTCGAGTATCTCTTTTCCGGTGCATTATTCCTCCTTTACTGCATTCCTCGCTCCCTCGCATTGACGAATGAACACACAATTTGCATCCATATAAAATACTCTGGGTTCCCTGCCTTGTCCTTATAAATCGAAATACGTTTCTACGGAAACGATAGGATTTTCTTTTGGGACTCGAGTATCTCTTTTCCGAAACATTATTACTCCTTTACTGCAGCTCTCGCTCACTCACATTGACGAATTAACACACAATTTGCGTCCATATGAAATACTCTAGGTTCCCTGCATTGTCATTCTAAATCGAGATACGTTTCTACGGAAACGATAGGATTTTCTTTTGGGAGTCCAATATCTCTTTTCCGATGCATTATTCGTCATTTACTGCATCCCTCGCTAACTCAAATTGACGAAATAACACACAATTTGCGTCCATATGAAATACTCTGTGTTCCCTGCATTGTCCATCTAAATCGAGATACGTTTCTACGGAAACGGAAGGATTTTCTTTTGGGAGTCGAGTATCTCCTATCCGAAGAAATTTTTCCTTCTTTACTGCATCCCTCGCTCCCTCACATTCACGAATTAACACACAATTTGCGTCCATATGAAATACTCTGGGTTCCCTGCATTATCCTTCTAAATCGAGATACGCTTCTACGGAAGCGATAGGATATTCTTTTGGGAATCGAGTATCTCTTTTCCGATGCTTAATTCCTCCTTTACAGCATCCCTCGCTCCCTCACATTCACGAATTAACACACAATTTGCGTCCATATGAAATACTCTGGGTTCCCTGCATTGTCCATCTAAATCGAGATACGTTTCTATGGAAACGGAAGGATTTTCTTTTGGGAGCCGAGTATCTCTTTTCCGATGCATTATTCCTCCTTTACTGCATCCCTCGCTCACTCACGTTGACGAATTAACACACAATTTGCGTCCATATTAAATACTCTATGTTCCCTGCATTGTCTTTCTAAATCGAGATTCGTTTCTACGGAAACGACAGGAATTTCTTTTGGGAATCGAGTATGTCTTTAGCGATGCATTATTCCTCCTTTACTGCATCCCTCGCTCCCTCACATTGACGAATTAACACACAATTTGCGTTCATATGAAATACTCTGGGTTCCCTGCCATCTCCTTCTAAATGGAGTTACGTTTTTACGGAAACGATAGGATTTTCTTTTGGGAGCCGAGTATCTCTTTTCCGATGCATTATTCCTCCTTTACTGCATCCCTCGCTCACTCACGTTGACGAATTAACACACAATTTGCGTCCATATTATATACTCTATGTTCCCTGCATTGTCTTTCTAAATCGAGATTCGTTTCTACGGAAACGACAGGAATTTCTTTTGGGAATCGAGTATGTCTTTAGCGATGCATTATTCCTCCTTTACTGCATCCCTCGCTCCCTCACATTGACGAATTAACACACAATTTGCGTTCATATGAAATACTCTGTGTTCCCTGCATTATCCTTCTAAATCGAGATACGTTTCTACGGAAACGATAGGATTTTTTTTGGGAGTAGAGTATCTCTTTTCCGATGCATTATTCCTCCTTTACAGCATCCCTCGCTCCCTCACATTGACGAATTAACACACAATTTGCGTCCATATGAAATACACTGTGTTCCCTGCATTGTGCTTCTAAATCGAGGTACGTTTCTACGGAAACGATAGGATTTTATTTTGGGAGTCGAGTATCACTTTTCCGATGCATTATTCCGCCTTTACAGCATCCCTCGATCCCTCACATTGACGAATTGACACACAATATGCGTCCATATGAAATACTCTGGGTTCCCTGCCTTGTCCTTCTAAAACGAGATACGTTTCTACAGAAACAATAGGATTTTCTTTTGGAACTCGAGTATCTCTTTTCCGATGCATTATTTCTCCTTTACTTCATCCCTCGCTCCCTCACATTGACGAATTAACACACAATTTGCGTCCATATGAAATATTCTGGGTGCCCTTCCGCATTATTCTAAATCGAGATACGGTTCTACGGAAACGATAGGATTTTCTTTTGAGAGTCGAGTATCTCTTTTCCGATGCATTATTCCTCCTTTACTGCATCCCTCGCACCCTCACATTGACGAATGAACACACAATTTGCGTCCATATAAAATACTCTGGGTTCCCTGCATTGTCCTTCTAAATCGAGATACGTTTCTATGGAAACGATAGGATTTTCTTTTGGGAGTCGAGTATCTCTTTTCCGATGCATTATTCATCCTTTACTGCATCCCTCGCTCCCTCACATTGACAAATTAACACACAATTTGCGTCCATATAAAACACTCTGTGTTCCCTGCCATTTCCCTCTAAATCGAGAAGCGTTTCTACGGAAACAAAAGGATTTTCTTTTGGGAGTCGAGTATCTCTTTTCCGGTGCATTATTCCTTCTTTACTGCATCCCTCGCTCCCTCACATTGCCGAATGAACACACAATTTGCATCCATATAAAATACCCTGGGTTCCCTGCATTGTCTTTCTAAATCGAGATACGTTTCTACGGGAACGATAGGATTTTCTTTTGGGTGCCAAGTATCTCTATTCCGATGCATTATTCCTCCTTTACTGCATCCCTCGCTCCCTCACATTGACGAATGAACATACAATTTGCATCCATATAAAATACCCTGGGTTCCTTGCATTGTCCTTCTAAATCGAGATACGTTTCTACGGAAACGATAGGATTTTCTTTTGGGAGTCGAGTATCTCTATTCCGATGCATTATTCCTCCTTTACTGCATCCCTAGCTCCCTCACATTGACGAATTAACACACAAATTGCGTCCATATGAAATACTCTGGGGTCCCTGCATTGTCCTTCTAAATCGAGATACGTTTCTACGGAAACGATAGGATTTTCTTTTGGGAGTCGAGTATCTCTTTTCCGATGCATTATTCCTCCTTTACTGCATCCCTCGCTCACTCACATTGACGAATTAGCACAAAATTTGCGTCTATATGAAATACTCTGGGTGCCCTGCCATCTCCTTCTAAATGGAGCTACGTTTCTATGGAAACGATAGGATTTTCTTTTGGGAGTCGAGTATCTCTTTCCCTATGAATTATTCGTCCGTTACTGCATCCCTCGCTCCCTCAAATTGATGATTTGACACACAGTTTACGTCCATATGAAATACTCTGGGTTCCCTGCATTATCCTTCTAAATCGAGATACGTTTCTATGGAAACGATAGGATTATTTTGGGAGTAGAGTATCTCTTTTGCGATGCATTATTCCTCCTTTACTGCATCCCTCGCTCCCTCACATTGTCGAATTAACACACAATTTGCGTCCATATGAAATACCCTGGATTCCCTGCAGTCTCCTTCTAAATCGAGATACGTTTCGACGGAAACGATAGGATTTTTTTTTTTTTTTGTAGTCGAGTATCTCTTTTCCGGTGCATTATTCCTCCTTTACTGCATTCCTCGCTCCCTCGCATTGACGAATGAACACACAATTTGCATCCATATAAAATACTCTGGGTTCCCTGCCTTGTCCTTATAAATCGAAATACGTTTCTACGAAAACGATAGGATTTTCTTTTGGGACTCGAGTATCTCTTTTCCGAAACATTATTACTCCTTTACTGCAGCTCTCGCTCACTCACATTGACGAATTAACACACAATTTGCGTCCATATGAAATACTCTAGGTTCCCTGCATTGTCATTCTAAATCGAGATACGTTTCTACGGAAACGATAGGATTTTCTTTTGGGAGTCCAATATCTCTTTTCCGATGCATTATTCGTCATTTACTGCATCCCTCGCTAACTCAAATTGACGAAATAACACACAATTTGCGTCCATATGAAATACTCTGTGTTCCCTGCATTGTCCATCTAAATCGAGATACGTTTCTACGGAAACGGAAGGATTTTCTTTTGGGAGTCGAGTATCTCCTATCCGAAGAAATTTTTCCTTCTTTACTGCATCCCTCGCTCCCTCACATTCACGAATTAACACACAATTTGCGTCCATATGAAATACTCTGGGTTCCCTGCATTATCCTTCTAAATCGAGATACGCTTCTACGGAAGCGATAGGATATTCTTTTGGGAATCGAGTATCTCTTTTCCGATGCTTAATTCCTCCTTTACAGCATCCCTCGCTCCCTCACATTCACGAATTAACACACAATTTGCGTCCATATGAAATACTCTGGGTTCCCTGCATTGTCCATCTAAATCGAGATACGTTTCTATGGAAACGGAAGGATTTTCTTTTGGGAGCCGAGTATCTCTTTTCCGATGCATTATTCCTCCTTTACTGCATCCCTCGCTCACTCACGTTGACGAATTAACACACAATTTGCGTCCATATTAAATACTCTATGTTCCCTGCATTGTCTTTCTAAATCGAGATTCGTTTCTACGGAAACGACAGGAATTTCTTTTGGGAATCGAGTATGTCTTTAGCGATGCATTATTCCTCCTTTACTGCATCCCTCGCTCCCTCACATTGACGAATTAACACACAATTTGCGTTCATATGAAATACTCTGGGTTCCCTGCCATCTCCTTCTAAATGGAGTTACGTTTTTACGGAAACGATAGGATTTTCTTTTGGGAGCCGAGTATCTCTTTTCCGATGCATTATTCCTCCTTTACTGCATCCCTCGCTCACTCACGTTGACGAATTAACACACAATTTGCGTCCATATTATATACTCTATGTTCCCTGCATTGTCTTTCTAAATCGAGATTCGTTTCTACGGAAACGACAGGAATTTCTTTTGGGAATCGAGTATGTCTTTAGCGATGCATTATTCCTCCTTTACTGCATCCCTCGCTCCCTCACATTGACGAATTAACACACAATTTGCGTTCATATGAAATACTCTGTGTTCCCTGCATTATCCTTCTAAATCGAGATACGTTTCTACGGAAACGATAGGATTTTTTTTGGGAGTAGAGTATCTCTTTTCCGATGCATTATTCCTCCTTTACAGCATCCCTCGTTCCCTCACATTGACGAATTAACACACAATTTGCGTCCATATGAAATACACTGTGTTCCCTGCATTGTGCTTCTAAATCGAGGTACGTTTCTACGGAAACGATAGGATTTTATTTTGGGAGTCGAGTATCACTTTTCCGATGCATTATTCCGCCTTTACAGCATCCCTCGATCCCTCACATTGACGAATTGACACACAATATGCGTCCATATGAAATACTCTGGGTTCCCTGCCTTGTCCTTCTAAAACGAGATACGTTTCTACAGAAACAATAGGATTTTCTTTTGGAACTCGAGTATCTCTTTTCCGATGCATTATTTCTCCTTTACTTCATCCCTCGCTCCCTCACATTGACGAATTAACACACAATTTGCGTCCATATGAAATACTCTGGGTGCCCTTCCGCATTATTCTAAATCGAGATACGGTTCTACGGAAACGATAGGATTTTCTTTTGAGAGTCGAGTATCTCTTTTCCGATGCATTATTCCTCCTTTACTGCATCCCTCGCACCCTCACATTGACGAATGAACACACAATTTGCGTCCATATAAAATACTCTGGGTTCCCTGCATTGTCCTTCTAAATCGAGATACGTTTCTATGGAAACGATAGGATTTTCTTTTGGGAGTCGAGTATCTCTTTTCCGATGCATTATTCATCCTTTACTGCATCCCTCGCTCCCTCACATTGACAAATTAACACACAATTTGCGTCCATATAAAACACTCTGTGTTCCCTGCCATTTCCCTCTAAATCGAGAAGCGTTTCTACGGAAACAAAAGGATTTTCTTTTGGGAGTCGAGTATCTCTTTTCCGGTGCATTATTCCTTCTTTACTGCATCCCTCGCTCCCTCACATTGCCGAATGAACACACAATTTGCATCCATATAAAATACCCTGGGTTCCCTGCATTGTCTTTCTAAATCGAGATACGTTTCTACGGGAACGATAGGATTTTCTTTTGGGTGCCAAGTATCTCTATTCCGATGCATTATTCCTCCTTTACTGCATCCCTCGCTCCCTCACATTGACGAATGAACATACAATTTGCATCCATATAAAATACCCTGGGTTCCTTGCATTGTCCTTCTAAATCGAGATACGTTTCTACGGAAACGATAGGATTTTCTTTTGGGAGTCGAGTATCTCTATTCCGATGCATTATTCCTCCTTTACTGCATCCCTAGCTCCCTCACATTGACGAATTAACACACAAATGCGTCCATATGAAATACTCTGGGGTCCCTGCATTGTCCTTCTAAATCGAGATACGTTTCTACGGAAACGATAGGATTTTCTTTTGGGAGTCGAGTATCTCTTTTCCGATGCATTATTCCTCCTTTACTGCATCCCTCGCTCACTCACATTGACGAATTAGCACACAATTTGCGTCTATATGAAATACTCTGGGTGCCCTGCCATCTCCTTCTAAATGGAGCTACGTTTCTATGGAAACGATAGGATTTTCTTTTGGGAGTCGAGTATCTCTTTCCCTATGAATTATTCGTCCGTTACTGCATCCCTCGCTCCCTCAAATTGATGATTTGACACACAGTTTACGTCCATATGAAATACTCTGGGTTCCCTGCATTATCCTTCTAAATCGAGATACGTTTCTATGGAAACGATAGGATTTTTTTTGGGAGTAGAGTATCTCTTTTGCGATGCATTATTCCTCCTTTACTGCATCCCTCGCTCCCTCACATTGTCGAATTAACACACAATTTGCGTCCATATGAAATACCCTGGATTCCCTGCAGTCTCCTTCTAAATCGAGATACGTTTCGACGGAAACGATAGGATTTTTTTTTTTTTTTTTTTGTAGTCGAGTATCTCTTTTCCGGTGCATTATTCCTCCTTTACTGCATTCCTCGCTCCCTCGCATTGACGAATGAACACACAATTTGCATCCATATAAAGTACTCTGGGTTCCCTGCCTTGTCCTTATAAATCGAAATACGTTTCTACGGAAACGATAGGATTTTCTTTTGGGAGTCGAGTATCTCTTTTCCGATGCATTATTCCTCCTTTACTGCAGCTCTCGCTCACTCACATTGACGAATTAACACACAATTTGCGTCCATATGAAATACTCTGGGTTCCCTGCATTGTCATTCTAAATCGAGATACGTTTCTACGGAAACGATAGGATTTTCATTTGGGAGTCCAATATCTCTTTTCCGATGCATTATTCGTCATTTACTGCATCCCTCGCTCCCTCAAATTGACGAAATAACACACAATTTGCGTCCATATGAAATACTCTGGGTTCCCTGCATTGTCCATCTAAATCGAGATACGTTTTAACGGAAACGGAAGGATTTTCTTTTGGGAGTCGAGTATCTCCTATCCGAAGAAATTATTCCTTCTTTACTGCATCCCTCGCTCCCTCACATTCACGAATTAACACACAATTTGCGTCCATATAAAATACTCTGGGTTCCCTGCATTTTCCTTCTAAATCGAAATACGCTTCTACGGAAGCGATAGGATATTCTTTTGGGAATCGAGTATCTCTTTTCCGATGCATAATTCCTCCTTTACAGCATCCCTCGCTCCCTCACATTCACGAATTAACACACAATTTGCGTCCATATGAAATACTCTGGGTTCCCTGGATTGTCCATCTAAATCGAGATACGTTTCTACGGAAACGGAAGGATTTTCTTTTGGGAGCCGAGTATCTCTTTTCCGATGCATTATTCCTCCTTTACTGCATCCCTCGCTCACTCACGTTGATGAATAAACACACAATTTGCGTCCATATTATATACTCTGTGTTCCCTGCATTGTCTTTCTAAATCGAGATTCGTTTCTATGGAAACGACAGGAATTTCTTTTGGGAATCGAGTATGTCTTTTTCGATGCATTATTCCTCCTTTACTGCATCCCTCGCTCCCTCACATTGACGAATTAACACACAATTTGCGTTCATATGAAATACTCTGGGTTCCCTGCCATCTCCTTCTAAATGGAGTTATGTTTTTACGGAAACGATAGGATTTTCTTTTGGGAGTCGAGTATCTCTTTCCCTATGAATTATTCGTCCGTTACTGCATCCCTCGCTCCCTCAAATTGATGATTTGACACACAATTTACGTCCATATGAAATACTCTGGGTTCCCTGCATTATCCTTCTAAATCGAGATACGTTTCTACGGAAACGATAGGATTTTTTTTGGGAGTAGAGTATCTCTTTTCCGATGCATTATTCCTCCCTTACTGCATCCCTCGCTCCCTCACAATGACGAATTAACACACAATTTGCGTCCATATGAAATACACTGTGTTCCCTGCATTGTGCTTCTAAATCGAGATACGTTTCTACGGAAACGATAGGATTTTCTTTTGGGAGTCGAGTATCACTTTTCCGATGCATTATTCCTCCTTTACAGCATCCCTCGATCCCTCACATTGACGAATTGACACACAATATGCGTCCATATGAAATACTCTGGGTTCCCTGCCTTGTCCTTCTAAAACGAGATACGTTTCTACAGAAACTATAGGATTTTCTTTTGGAACTCGAGTATCTCTTTCCGATGCATTATTTCTCCTTTACCTCATCCCTCGCTCCCTCACATTGACGAATTAACACACAATTTGCGTCCATATGAAATTCCCAGGGTTCCCTGCGGCCATCTTCTAAATCGAGGTACGGTCCAAGGAAACGATAGGATTTTCTTTTGGGAGTCGAGTATCTCTTTTCCGATGCATTATTCCTCCTTTACTGCATCCCTCGCACACTCACGTTGACGAATTAACACACAATTTGCGTCCATATGATATACTCTGTGTTCCCTGCATTGTCCTTCTAAATCGAGATACGTTTCTACGGAAACGATAGGATTTTCTTTTGGGAGTCGAGTATCTCTTTTCCGATGCACTATTCCTCCTTTACTGCATCTCTCGCTCCCTCACATTGACGAATTAACACACAATTTGCGTCCATATAAAACACTCTGTGTTCCCTGCCATTTCCCTCTAAATCGAGAAGCGTTTCTACGGAAACAAAAGGATTTTCTTTTGGGAGTCGAGTATCTCTTTTCCGGTGCATTATTCCTTCTTTACTGCATCCCTCGCTCCCTCACATTGACGAATGAACACACAATTTGCATCCATATAAAATACCCTGGGTTCCCTGCATTGTCTTTCTAAATCGAGATACGTTTCTACGGGAACGATAGGATTTTCTTTTGGGAGTAGAGTATCTCTTTTCCGATGCATTATTCCTCCTTTACTGCATACCTCGCTCCCTCACAATGACGAATTAACACACAATTTGCGTTTATATGAAATACACTGTGTTCCCTGCATTGTGCTTCTAAATCGAGATACGTTTCTACGGAAACGATAGGATTTTCTTTTGGGAGTCGAGTATCACTTTTCCGATGCATTATTCCTCCTTTACTGCATCCCTCGCTCCCTCACATTGACGAATTAGCTCAAAATTTGCGTCCATATGAAATACTCTGGGTTCCCTGCCATCTCCTTCTAAATGGAGTTACGTTTCTATGGAGACGATAGGATTTTCTTTTGGGAGTCGAGTATCTCTTTCCCTATGAATTATTCGTCCGTTACTGCATCCCTCGCTCCCTCAAATTGATGATTTGATACACAATTTACGTCCATATGAAATACTCTGGGTTCCCTGCATTATCCTTCTAAATCGAGATACGTTTCTACGGAAACGATAGGATTTTTTTTGGGAGTAGAGTATCCATTTTGCGATGCATTATTCCTCCTTTACTGCATCCCTCGCTCCCTCACATTGACGAATTAACACACAATTTGCGTCCATATGAAATACACTGTGTTCCCTGCATTGTGCTTCTAAATCGAGATACGTTTCTACGGAAACGATAGGATTTTCTTTTGGGAGTCGAGTATCACTTTTCCGATGAATTATTCCTCCTTGACTGCATCCCTCGCTCCCTCACATTGACGAATTAACACACAATTTGCGTCCATATGAAATACCCTGGAATCCCTGCAGTCTCCTTCTAAATCGAGATACGTTTCGACGGAAACGATAGGATTTTTTTTTGTAGACGAGTATCTCATTTCCGATGCATTATTCCTCCTTTACTGCATACCTCGCTCCCTCGCATTGACGAATGAACACACAATTTGCATCCATATAAAATACTCTGGGTTCCCTGCCTTGTCCTTATAAATCGAGATACGTTTCTACGGAAACGATAGGATTTTCATTTGGGACTCGAGTATCTCTTTTCCGATGCATTATTCCTCCTTTACTGCATCCCTCGCTCACTCACGTTGACGAATTAACACACAATTTGCGTCCATATTATATACTCTGTGTTCCCTGCATTGTCTTTCTAAATCGAGATTCGTTTCTACGGAAACGACAGGAATTTCTTTTGGGAATCGAGTATGTCTTTTGCGATGCATTATTCCTCCTTTACTGCATCCCTCGCTCCCTCACATTGACGAATTAACACACAATTTGCGTTCATATGAAATACTCTGGGTTCCCTGCCATCTCCTTCTAAATAGAGTTATGTTTTTACGGAAACGATAGGATATTCTTTTGGGAGTCGAGTATCTCTTTCCCTATGAATTATTCGTCCGTTACTGCAACCCTCGCTCCCTCAAATTGATGATTTGACACACAATTTACGCCCATATGAAATACTCTGGGTTCCCTGCATTATCCTTCTGAATCGACATACGTTACTACGGAAACGATAGGATTTTTTTTGGGAGTCGAGTATCTCTTTTCCGATGCATTATTCCTCCTTTACTGCATCCCTCGCTCCCTCACATTGACGAATTAACACACAATTTGCGTCCATATGAAATACACTGTGTTCCCTGCATTGTGATTCTAAATCGAGATACGTTTCTACGGAAACGATAGGATTTTCTTTTGGGAGTCGAGTATCTCTTTTCCGATGCATTATTCCTCCTTTACTGCAGCTCTCGCTCACTCACATTGACGAATTAACACACAATTTGCGTCCATATGAAATACTATGGGTTCCCTGTATTGTCATTCTAAATCGAGATAAGTTTCTACGGAAACGATAGGATTTTCTTTTGGGAGTCCAATATCTCTTTTCCGATGCATTATTCGTTATTTACTGCATCCCTCGCTCCCTCACATTGACGAATTAACACACAATTTGCGTCCATATTAAATACTCTGGGTTCCCTGCAGTGTCCTTCTAAATCGAGATACTTTTCTACGTAAACAATAGGATTTTCTTTTGGGAGTCTAGTATCAGTTTTGCGATGCATTATTCCTCCTTTACTGCATCCCTCGCTCCCTCACATTGACGAATGAACACACAATTTGCATCCATATGAAACACTCTGGGTTCCCTGCATTATCCTCCTAAATCGAGACACGTTTCTACGGAAACGATATTATTTACTTTTGGGAATCGAGTATCTCTTTTCCGATGCATTATTCCTTCTTTTCTGCATCCTTCGCTCCCTCACATTGGCGAATTAACATACAATTTTCCGTCCATATGAAATACTCTAGTTTCCCTGCATTGTCCTTCTAAATCGAGATACATTTCTACGGAAACGATAGGATTTTCTTTTGGGAGTCGAGTATCTCTTTTCCGAAGAAATTATTCCTTCTTTACTGCATCCCTCGCTCCCTCACATTCATGAATTAACACACAATTTGCGTCCATATGAAATACTCTGGGTTCCCTGCATTGTCCTTCTAAATAGGGATACGTATCTACGGAAACGAAAGGATTTTCTTTTGGGAGTCGAGTATCTCTTTTCCGATGCATTATTCCTCCTGCAACCCTCGCTCCCTCACATTGACGAATTAACACACAATTTGCGTTCATATGAAATACTCTGGGTTCCCTGCATTGTCCTTCTAAATCGAGATACGTTTCTACGGAAACGATAGGATTTTCTTTTGGGAGTCCAATATCTCTTTTTCGATGCATTATTCGTCACTTACTGCATCCCTCGCTCCCTCACATTGACGAATTAACACACAATTTGCGTCCATATGAAATACTCTGGGTTCCATGCAATCTCCTTCTAAATGGAGTTACGTTTCTACGGAAACGATAGGATTTTCTTTTGGGTGTCGAGTAACTCTTTCCCTATGAATTATTCGTCCGTTACTGCATCCCTCGCTCCCTCAAATTGATGATTTAACACACAATTTACGTCCATATGAAATACTCTGGGTTCCCTGCATTATCCTTCTAAATCGAGATACGTTTCTACGGAAACGATAGGATTTTTTTTGGGAGTACAGTATCTCTTTTCCGATGCATTATTCCTCCTTTACTGCATCCCTCGCTCCCTCACATTGACGAATGAACACACAATTTGCGTCCATATGAAATACACTGTGTTCCCTGCATTGTGCTTCTAAATCGAGATACGTTTCTACGGAAACGATAGGATTTTCTTTTGGGAGTCGAGTATGTCTTTTCCGATGCATTATTCCTCCTTTACTGCATCCCTCGCTCCCTCACATTGACGAATTGACACACAATTTGCGTCAATATGAAATAGTCTGGGCTCCCAGCCTTGTCCATCTAAAACGAGATACGTTTCTACAGAAACTATAGGATTTTCTTTTGGAAGTCGAGTATCTCTTTTCCGATGCATTATTCCTCCTCTACTGCATCCCTCGCTCCCTCACATTGACGAATTAACACACAATTTGCGTCCATATGAAATTCTCAGGGTTCCCTGCGGCCATCTTCTAAATCGAGGGACGGTCCAAGGAAACGATTGGATTTTCTTTTGGGAGTCGAGTATCTCTTTTCCGATGCATTATTCCTCCTTTACCTAATCCCTCGCTCCCTCACATTGACGAATTAACACACAATTTGCGTCCATATGAAATACTCTGGGTGCCCTTCCGCAACCTTCTAAATCGAGATACGTTTCTACGGAAACGATAGGATTTTCTTTTGGGAGTCGAGTATCTCTTTTCCGATGCATTATTCCTCCTTTACTGCATCCCACGCACCCTCACATTGACGAATGAACACACAATTTGCGTCCATATAAAATACTCTGGGTTCCCTGCATTGTCCTTCTAAATCGAGATACGTTTCTACGGAAACAATAGCATTATCTTTTGGGAGTCGAGTATCTCTATTCCGATGCATTATTCCTCCTTTACTGCATCCCTCGCTCCATCACATTGACGAATTAACACACAAATTGCACCCATATGAAATACTCTGGGTTCCCTGCATTGTCCATCTAAATCGAGATACGTTTCTACGGAAACGGAAGGATTTTCTTTTGGGAACCGAGTATCTCTTTTCCGATGCATCATTCCTCCTTTACTGCATCCCTCGCTCCCTCACATTGACGAATTAACACACAATTTGCGTCCATATGAAATACACTGTGTTCCCTGCATTGTGCTTCTAAATCGAGATACGTTTCTACGGAAACGATAGGATTTTCTTTTGGGAGTCGAGTATCAGTTTTCCGATGAATTATTCCTCCTTTACTGCATCCCTCACTCCCTCACATTGACGAATTAACACACAATTTGCGTCCATATGAAATACCCTGGGTTCCCTGCAGTCTCCTTCTAAATCGAGATACGTTTCTACGGAAACGATAGGGTTTTTTTTTTTTGTAGTCGAGTATCTCTTTTCCGGTGCATTATTCCTCCATTATTGCATCCCTCGCTCCCTCACATTGACGAATGAATACACAATTTGCATCCATATAAAATACTCTGGGTTCCCTGCCTTGTCCTTATAAATCGAGATACGTTTCTACGGAAACGATAGGATTTTCTTTTGGGAGTCGAGTATCTCTTTTCCGATGCATTATTCCTCCTTTACTGCAGCTCTCGCTCACTCACATTGACGAATTAACACACAATTTGCATCCATATGAAACACTCTGGGTTCCCTGCATTATCCTTCTAAATCGAGACACGTTTCTACGGAAACGATAGGATTTACTTTTGGGAATCGAGTATCTCTTTTTCGATGCATTATTCCTTCTTATCTGCATCCTTCGCTCCCTCACATTGGCGAATTAACATACAATTTTCCGTCCATATGAAATACTCTAGTTTCCCTGCATTGTCCTTCTAAATCGAGATACATTTCTACGGAAACCATAGGATTTTCTTTTGGGAGTCGAGTATCTCTTTTCTGAAGAAATTATTCCTTCTTTACTGCATCCCTCGCTCCCTCACATTCACAAATTAACACACAATTTGCTTCCATATGAAATACTCTGGGTTCCCTGCATTATCCTTCTAAATCGAGATACGTTTCTACGGAAGCGATAGGATTTTCTTTTGGGAGTCGAGTATCTCTTTTCCGATGCATAATTCCTCCTTTACAGCATCCCTCGCTCCCTCACATTCACGAATTAACACACAATTTGCGTCCATATGAAATACTCTGGGTTCCCTGCATTGTACTTCTAAATCGAGATACGTTTCTACGGAAACGAGATGATTTTCTTTTGGGAGTCTCTTATCTCTTTTCCGATGCATTATTCCTCCTTTACTGCATCCATCGCTCCCTCACATTGACGAATTAACACACAATTTGCGTCCATATGAAATACTCCAGGTTCCCTCCATTGTCCTTCTAAGTCGAGATACGTTTCTACGGAAACGATAGGTTTTTCTTTTGGGAGTCGAGTATCTCTTTTCCGATGCATTATTCCTCCATTACTGCATCCCTCGCTCCCTCACATTGACGAATTAACACACAATTTGCGTCCATATGAAATACTCTGGTTTCCCTGCATACTCCTTCTAAACAGAGATACGTTTCTACGGAAACGATATTATTTAATTTTGGGAGTCGAGAATCTCTTTTCCGATACATTATTCCTCCTTTACTGCGATCCCTCCCCCCCCCCCCACCCAGACACACAATGACGAATTAGCAAACAATTTGCGACCATATGAAATACCCTGGGTTCCCTGCATTGTCCTTCTAAATCGAGATACGTTTCTATGGAAACGATAGGATTTTCTTTTGGAAGTCGAGTATCTCTTTTCCGATGCATTATTCCTCCCTTACTGCATCCCTCGCTCCCTCACATTGACGAATTAACACACAATTTGCGTCCATATGAAATACTCTGGGTTCCCTACATTGTCCTTCTAAATCGAGATACTACGGAAACGTTAGGTTTTTCTATTGGGAGTCGAGTATCTCTTTTCCGATGCATTATTCCTCCTTTACTGCATCCCTCGCTCCCTCACATTGACGAATTAACGCACAATTTGAGTCCATATGAAATACTGTGTGTTCCCTTCATTATCCTTCTAAACCGAGATACGTTTCTACGGAAACGATAGGATTTTCTTTTGGGAGTTGAGTGTCTCTTTTCCGATAAACTATTCCTTCTTTACTGCATCCCTCGCTCCCTCACATTGAAGAATTAACAAACAATTTGCCTTCATATGAAATACCCTGGGTTCCCTGCATTGTCCTTCTAAATCGAGATACGTTTTTACTGAAACGATAGGATATTCTTTTGGGAGTCGAGTATCTCTTTTCCGATGCATTATTCCTCCTTTACTGCATCCCTCGGTCCCTCACATTGACGAATTAACACACAATTTGCGTCCATATGAAATACTCTGGTTTCCCTGCATACTCCTTCTAAATAGAGATACGTTTCTACAAAACGATATTATTTTCTTTTGGGAGTCGAGAATCTCTTTTCCGATACATTATTCCTCCTTTACTGCGATCCCCCCCCCCGCCCC
This sequence comes from Schistocerca nitens, assembly GCF_023898315.1. Taxonomy (NCBI): domain Eukaryota; kingdom Metazoa; phylum Arthropoda; class Insecta; order Orthoptera; family Acrididae; genus Schistocerca; species Schistocerca nitens. The sequence continues at coordinate 1,283,346,783 of NC_064614.1, read as the reverse complement.
ACACATGGACGAATTAGCAAACAATTTGCGACTATATGAAATACCCTGGGATCCCTGCATTGTCCTTCTAAATCGAGATACGTTTCTACTGAAACGATAGGATTTTCTTTTGGGAGTGGAGTATTTCTTTTCCGATGAACTATTCCTTCTTTACTGCATCCCTCGCTCCCTCACATTGACGAATTAACAAACAATTGGCGTTCATATGAAATACCCTGGGTTCCCTGCTTTGTCCTTCTAAATCGAGATACGTTTCTACTGAAACGACAGGATTTTCTTTTGGGAGCCGGGTATCTCTTTTTCCGATGCATTATTCCTCCATTACTGTATCCAACGCTCCCTCACAGTGACGAATTAACACACAAGTTGCGTCCATATGAAATACTCTGGGTTCCCTGCACTGTCCGTCTAAATCGAGATACGTTTCTACGGAAACGATAGTATTTTCTTTTCGGAGTCGAGTATCACTTATCCGATGCATTATTCCTCCTTTACTGTATCCCTCGCTCCCTCACATTGACTAATTAACACACAATTTGCGTCCATATGCTGTACTCTGGGTTCCTTGCAATGTCCTTCTAAATCGAAATACGTTTCTACGGAAACGATATGATTTTCTTTTGGGAGTCGAGTATCTCTTTTCCGATGCATTATTCCTTCTCTACTGCATCCGTCGCACCATCACATTCACGAATTAACACACAATTTGCGTCCATATGAAAGACACTGTTTTCCCTGCCATCTGCTTCTAAATCGAGATAGATTTCTACGGAAAACGGTAGGATATTCTTTTGGGAGTCGAGTATCCCTTTTCCGAAGAAATTATTTCTCCTTTACTGCATCCCTCTTCCCTCACATTGACGAATTAACACACAATTTTCGTCCATATTAAATACTCTGTGTTCCCTGCATTGTCCTTCTAAGTCGAGATACGTTTCTACGGAAACGGAAGGATTTTCTTTTGGGAGCCGAGTATCTCTTTTCCGATGCATTATTCCTCCTTTACTGCATCCCTCGCTAACTCACTTTGACGAATTAACACACAATTTGCGTCCATATGATATACTCTGTGTTCCCTGCATTGTCTTTCTAAATCGAGATACGTTTCTACGGAAACTATAGGATTTTCTTTTGGGAATCGATTATCTCTTTTGCGATGCATTATTCCTCCTTTACTGCATCCCTCGCTCCCTCACATTGACGAATTAACACACAATTTGCGTCCATATGAAATACTCTTGGTTAGCTGCCATTTCCTTCTAAATGGAGTTACGATTCTACAGAAACGATAGGATTTTCTTTTGGGAGTCGAGTATCTCTTTTCCGATGCATTATTCCTTCCTTTACTGCATCCCTCGCTCCCTCACATTCACGAATTAACACACAATTTGCGTCCATATGAAATACTCTAGTTTCCCTGCATGGTCCTTCTAAATCGAGATACGTTTCTACGGAAACGATGGGATTTTGTTTTGAGTGTCGCGTATCTCTTTTCCGAAGAAATTATTCCTTCTTTACTGCATCCCTCGCTCCCTCACATTCACGAATTAACACACAATTTATGTCCATTTGAAATACTCTAGGTTCCCTGCATTATCCTTCTAAATCGAGATACGTTTCTACGGAAGCGGTAGGATTTTCTTTTGGAAATCGAGTATCTCTTTTCCGATGCATAATTCCACCTTTACAGCGTCCCTCGCTCCCTCACATTGACGAATTAACACACAATTTGCGTATATATGAAATACTCTGGGTTCCCTGCATTATCCTTCTAAATCGAGATACGTTTCTACTGGAACGATAGGATTTCTTTTGGGAGTCGAGTATCTCTTTTCCGATGCATTATTCCTCCTTTACTGCATCCTTCTCTCCCTCACATTGACGAATTAACTCACAATTTGAGTCCATATGAAATACCATGGGTTCCCTTCATTATCCTTCTAAATCGAGATACGTTTCTACGGAAACGATAGGATTTTCTTTTGGGAGTCGAGTATCTCTTTTCCGATGAATTATTCCTTCTTTACTGCGTCCCTCGCTCCCTCACATTGAAGAATTAACAAACAATTTGCCTTCATATGAAATACCATGGGTACCCTGCATTGTCCTTCTAAATCGAGAAACGTTTCTACTGAAACCATAGGATTTTCTTTTGGGAGTCGAGTATCTCTTTTCCGATGCATTATTCCTCCTTTACTGCATCCCTCGCTCACTCACATTGACGAATTAACACACAATTTGCGTCCATATGAAATACTCTGGTTTCCCTGCATACTCCTTCTAAACAGAGATACGTTTCTACGGAAACGATATTATTTAATTTTGGGAGTCGAGAATCTCTTTTCCGATACATTATTCCTCCTTTACTGCGATCCCTCCCCCCCCCCCCCCCACCCCACACAGACACACATTGACGAATTAGCAAACAATTTGGGACCATATGAAATACCCTGGGTTCCCTGCATTGTCCTTCTAAATCGAGATACGTTTCTACTGAAACGATAGGATTTTCTTTTGGGAGTCGAGTATCTCTTTTCCGAGGAATTAATCCTTCTTTACTGCATCCCTCGCACCCCCACATTGACGAATTAACACACAAATTGCGTCCATATGAAATACTCTGGGTTACCTGCATTGTCCTTCTAAATCGACATATGTTTCTACGGAAACGATAGGATTTTCTTTTGGGAGTCGAGTATCTCTTTTCCGATGCATTATTCCTCCTTTACTGCAGCCCGCGCTCCCTCACATTGACGAATTAACACACAATTTGCGTCCATATGCTATACTCTGGGTTCCTTGCATTGTCCTTCTAAATCGAGATACGTTTCTATGGAAACGATAGGATTTTCTTTTGGAAGTCGAGTATCTCTTTTCCGATGCATTATTCCTCCTTTACTGCATCCCTCGCTCCCTCACATTGACGAATTAACACACAATTTGCGTCCAAATGAAATACTCTGGGTTCCCTGCATTGTCCTTCTAAATCGAGATACTACGGAAACGTTAGGTTTTTCTATTGGGAGTCGAGTATCTCTTTTCCGATGCATTATTCCTCCTTTACTGCATCCCTCGCTCCCTCACATTGACGAATTAAGGCACAATTTGAGTCCATATGAAATACTGTGTGTCCCTTCATTATCCTTCTAAATCGAGATACGTTTCTACGGAAACGATAGGATTTTCTTTTGGGAGTTGAGTGTCTCTTTTCCGATAAACTATTCCTTCTTTACTGCATCCCTCGCTCCCTCACATTGAAGAATTAACAAACAATTAGCGTTCATATGAAATACTCTGGGTTCCCTGCATTGTCCTTCTAAATCGAGATACGTTTCTACTGAAACGATAGGATATTCTTTTGGGAGTCGAGTATCTCTTTTCCGATGCATTATTCCTCCTTTACTGCATCCCTCGGTCCCTCACATTGACGAATTAACACACAATTTGCGTCCATATGAAATACTCTGGTTTCCCTGCATACTCCTTCTAAATAGAGATACGTTTCTACAAAACGATATTATTTTCTTTTGGGAGTCGAGAATCTCTTTTCCGATACATTATTCCTCCTTTACTGCGATCCCCCCCCCCCCGCCCCACACATGGACGAATTAGCAAACAATTTGCGACTATATGAAATACCCTGGGTTCCCTGCATTGTCCTTCTAAATCGAGATACGTTTCTACTGAAACGATAGGATTTCCTTTTGTGAGTGGAGTATTTCTTTTCCGATGAACTATTCCTTCTTTACTGCATCCCTCGCTCCCTCACATTGACGAATTAACAAACAATTGGCGTTCATATGAAATACCCTGGGTTCCCTGCTTTGTCCTTCTAAATCGAGATACGTTTCTACTGAAACGACAGGATTTTCTTTTGGGAGCCGGGTATCTCTTTTCCGATGCATTATTCCTCCATTACTGTATCCAACGCTCCCTCACAGTGACGAATTAACACACAAGTTGCGTCCATATGAAATACTCTGGTTTCCCAGCACTGTCCGTCTAAATCGAGATACGTTTCTACGGAAACGATAGTATTTTCTTTTGGGAGTCGAGTATCACTTATCCGATGCATTATTCCTCCTTTACTGCATCCCTCGCTCCCTCACATTGACTAATTAACACACAATTTGCGTCCATATGCTGTACTCTGGGTTCCTTGCAATGTCCTTCTAAATCGAAATACGTTTCTACGGAAACGATATGATTTTCTTTTGGGAGTCGAGTATCTCTTTTCCGATGCATTATTCCTTCTCTACTGCATCCGTCGCACCCTCACATTCACGAATTAACACACAATTTGCGTCCATATGAAAAACACTGTTTTCCCTGCCATCTGCTTCTAAATCGAGATAGATTTCTACGGGAAACGGTAGGATTTTCTTTTGGGAGTCGAGTATCCCTTTTCCGAAGAAATTATTTCTCCTTTACTGCATCCCTCTTCCCTCACATTGACGAATTAACACACAATTTTCGTCCATATTAAATACTCTGGGTTCCGTGCATTGTCCTTCTAAGTCGAGATACGTTTCTACGGAAACGGAAGGATTTTCTTTTGGGAGCCGAGTATCTCTTTTCCGATGCATTATTCCTCCTTTACTGCATCCCTCGCTCACTCACGTTGACGAATTAACACACAATTTGCGTCCATATGATATACTCTGTGTTCCCTGCATTGTCTTTCTAAATCGAGATACGTTTCTACGGAAACTATAGGATTTTCTTTTGGGAATCGATTAGCTCTTTTGCGATGCATTATTCCTCCTTTACTGCATCCCTCGCTCCCTCACATTGACGAATTAACACACAATTTGCGTCCATATGAAATACTCTTGGTTACCTGCCATTTCCTTCTAAATGGAGTTACGATTCTACGGAAACGATAGGATTTTCTTTTGGGAGTCGAGTATCTCTTTTCCGATGCATTATTCCTTCCTTTACTGCATCCCTCGCTCCCTCACATTCACGAATTAACACACAATTTGCGTCCATATGAAATACTCTAGTTTCCCTGCATGGTCCTTCTAAATCGAGATACGTTTCTACGGAAACGATGGGATTTTGTTTTGGGAGTTGAGTATCTCTTTTCCGATGCATTATTCCTCCTTTACTGCATCCCTAGCTCCCACACATTGCCGAATTAACACACAATTTGCGTCCATATGAAATACTCTGGTTTCCCTGCATTGTCCATCTAAATCGAGATACGATTCTTCGGAAACCAAAGGATTTTCTTTTGGAAGTCGGGTATCTCTTTTCCGATGCATTATTTCTCCTTTACTCCATCCCTCGCTCACTCACATTGACGAATTAACACCCAATTTGCGTCCATATGAAATAATCTGGGTTCCAAGCATTGTCCTCCTAAATCGAGATACGTTTCTACGGAAACGACAGGATTTTCTATTGGGAGTCGAGTATCTCTTTTCCGATGCATTATTCCTCCTTTACTGCATCCCTCGCTAGCTCACAATGACGAAATAACACACAGTTTGCGTCGATATGAAATACTCTGGGTTCCCTGCCATCTCCTTTTAATCGATATACGTTTCTACGGAGACGCTAGGATTTTCTTTTGGGAGTGGAGTATTTCTTTTCCGATGTATTATTCCTTCTTTACTGCATCCCTCGCTCCCTCACATTGACGAATTAACAAACAATTGGCGTTCATATGAAATACCCTGGGTTCCCTGCTTTGTCCTTCTAAATCGAGATAAGTTTCTACTGAAACGACAGGATTATCTTTTGGGAGCCGAGTATCTCTTTTCCGATGCATTATTCCTCCTTTACTGCATCCCTCGCTGCCTCACATTGACGAATTAACACAATTTGAGTCCATATGAAATACTCTGGGTTCCCTGCATTGTCCATCTAAATCGAGATACGTTTCTACGGAAACGATAGGATTTTCTTTTAAGAGTCAAGTATCTCAAACTCGATGCATTATTCCTCCATTACTGTATCCCACGCTCCCTCACATTGACGAATTAACACACAAGTTGCGTCCATATGAAATACTCGGGGTTCCCTGCTTTGTCCTTCTAAATCGAGATACGTTTCTACGGAAACGATAGGATTTTCTTTTGGGAGTTGAGTATCACTTATCCGATGCATTATTCCTCCTTTACTGCATCCCTCGCTCCCTCACATTGACTAATTAACACACAATTTGCGTCCATATGCTTTACTCTGGGTTCCTTGCATTGTCCTTCTAAATCGAAATACGTTTCTACGGAAACGATAGGATTTTCTTTTGGGAGCCGAGTACCTCTTTTCCGATGCATTATTCCTTCTTAACTGCATCCGTAGCTCCCTCACATTCACGAATTAACACACAATTTGCGTCCATATGAAAGACACTGTTTTCCCTGCCATCTGCTTCTAAATCGAGATAGGTTTCTACGGGAAACGGTAGGATTTTCTTTTGGGAGTCGAGTATCCCTTTTCTGAAGAAATTATTCCTCCTTTACTGCATCCCTAGCTCCCTCACATTGACGAATTAACACACAATTTTCGTCCATATTAAATACTCTGGGTTCCCTGCATTGTCCTTCTAAGTCGAGATACGTTTCTACGGAAACGGAAGGATTTTCTTTTGGGAGCCGAGTATCTCTTTTCCGATGCATTATTCCTCCTTTACTGCATCCCTCGCTCACTCACGTTGACGAATTAACACACAATTTGCGGCCATATGATATACTATGTGTTCCCTGCATTGTCTTTCTAAATCGAGATACGTTTCTACGGAAACTATAGGATTTTCTTTTGGGAATCGATTATCTCTTTAGCGATGGATTATTCTTCCTTTACTGCATCCCTCGCTCCCTCACATTGACGAATTAACACACAAATTGCGTCCATATGAAATACTCTTGGTTCCCTGCCATCTCCTTCTAAATGGAGTTACGATTCTACGGAAACAACAGGATTTTCTTTTGGGAGTCGAGTATCTCTTTTCCGATGCATTATTCCTCCTTTACTGCATCCCTCGCTCCCTCACATTGACGAATTAACACACAATTTGCGTCCATAAGAAATACTCTAGTTTCCCTGCATGGTCTTTCTAAATCGAGATACGTTTCTACGGAAACGATGGGATTTTCTTTTGGGAGTCGAGTATCTCTTTTCCGAAGAAATTATTCCTTCTTTACTGCATTCCTGGCTCCCTCACATTCACGAATTAACACACAATTCATGTCCATTTGAAATACTCTGGGTTCCCTGCATTATCCTTCTAAATCGAGATACGTTTCTACGGAAGTGATAGGATTTAATTTTGGGAATCGAGTATCTCTTTTCCGATGCATAATTCTTCCTTTACAGCAATCCTCGCTCCCTCACGTTGACGAATTAACACACAATTTGCGTCCATATGAAATACTCTGGGTTCCCTGCATTGTCCTCCTAAATAGAGATACGTATCTACGGAAACGAAAGGACTTTCTTTTGGGAGTCGAGTATCTCTTTTCCGATGAACTATTCCTTCTTTACTGCATCCCTCGCTCCCTCACATTGACGAATTAACACACAATTTGCGTCCATATGAAATACTCTGGGTTCCCTGCATTGTCCTTCTAAATCGAGATACGTTTCTACAGAAACGGTACGATTTTTTTTTGGGAGTTGAGTATCTCTTTTCCGATGCATTATTCCTCCTTTACTGCATCCCTAGCTCCCACACATTGACGAATCAACACACAATTTGCGTCCATATGAAATACTCTGGTTTCCCTGCACTGACCATCTAAATCGAGATACGTTTCTTCGGAAATGAAAGGATAATCTTTTGGAAGTCGGGTATCTCTTTTCCGATACATTATTCCTCCTTTACTCCATCCCTCGCTCACTCACACTGACGAATTATCACGCAATTTGCATCCATATGAAGTACTCTGGGTTCCCTGCAGTCTCCTCCTAAATGAGATACGTTTCTACGGAAACGACAAGATTTTCTTTTGGGAGTCGAGTATTTCTTTTCCGATGCATTATTCCTCCTTTACAGCATCCCTCGCTCCCTCACAATGACGAAATAACACTTAATTTGCGTCCATATGAAATACTCTGGGGTCCCTGCCATCTCCTTTTAATCGAGATACGTTTCTACGGAAACGCTAGGATTTTCATTTGGGAGTGGAGTATTTCTTTTCCGATGTATTATTCCTTCTTTCCTGCATCCCTCGCTCCCTCACATTGACGAATTAACAATCAATTGGCGTTCATATGAAATACCCTGGGTTGCCTGCTTTGTCCTTCTAAATCGAGATAAGTTTCTACTGAGACGACAGGATTATCTTTTAAGACCCCCCCAATGAACCATGGACCTTGCCGTTGGTGGGGAGGCTTGCGTGCCTCAGCGATACAGATGGCCGTACCGTAGGTGCAACCACACCGGAGGGGTATCTGTTGAGAGGCCAGACAAACGTGTGGTTCCTGAAGAGGGGCAGCAGCCTTTTCAGTAGTTGCAGGGGCAACAGTCTGGATGATTGACTGATCTGGCCTTGTAACATTAACCAAAACGGCCTTGCTGTGCTGGTACTGCGAACGGCTGAAAGCAAGGGGAAACTACAGCCGTAATTTTTCCCGAGGACATGCAGCTCTACTGTATGATTAAATGATGATGGCGTCCTCTTGGGTAAAATATTCCGGAGGTAAAATAGTCCCCCATTCGGATCTCCGGGCGGGGACTACTCAAGAGGACGTTATCAGGAGAAAGAAAACTGGCATTCTACGGATCGGAGCGTGGAATGTCAGATCACTTAATCGGGCAGGTAGGTTAGAAAATTTGAAAAGGGAAATGGATAGGTTAAAGTTAGATATAGTGGGAATTAGTGAAGTTCGGTGGCAGGAGGAACAAGACTTTTGGTCTGGTGATTACAGGGTTATAAACACAAAATCAAATAGGGGTAATGCAGGAGTAGGTTTAATAATGAATAAAAAAATAGGAGTGCGGGTAAGCTACTACAAACAGCATAGTGAACGCATTATTGTGGCCAAGATAGACACAAAGCCCATGCCTACTACAGTAGTACAAGTTTATATGCCAACTAGCTCTGCAGATGATGAAGAAATGGATGAAATGTATGACGAGATAAAAGAAATTATTCAGGTAGTGAAGGGAGACGAAAATTTAATAGTCATGGGTGACTGGAATTCATCAGTAGGAAAAGGGAGAGAAGGAAACATAGTAGGTGAATATGGATTGGGGGGAAGGAATGAAAGAGGAAGCCGCCTGGTAGAATTTTGCACAGAGCATAGCTTAATCATAGCTAACACTTGGTTCAAGAATCATGAAAGGAGGCTGTATACATGGAAGAAGCCTGGAGATACTGACAGGTTTCAGATAGATTATATAATGGTAAGACAGAGATTTAGGAACCAGGTTTTAAATTGTAAGACATTTCCTGGGGCAGATGTGGATTCTGACCACAATCTATTGGTTATGAACTGCAGATTGAAACTGAAGAAACTGCAAAAAGGTGGGAATTTAAGGAGATGGGACCTGGATAAACTGAAAGAACCAGAGGTTGTAGAGAGTTTCAGGGAGAGCATAAGGGAACAATTGACAGGAATGGGGGAAAGAAATACAGTAGAAGAAGAATGGGTAGCTCTGAGGGATGAAGTAGTGAAGGCAGCAGATGATCAAGTAGGTAAAAAGACGAGGGCTAATAGAAATCCTTGGGTAACAGAAGAAATATTGAATTTAATTGATGAAAGGAGAAAATATAAAAATGCAGTAAATGAAGCAGGCAAAAAGGAATACAAACGTCTCAAAAATGAAATCGACAGGAAGTGCAAAATGGCTAAGCAGGGATGGCTAGAGGACAAATGTAATGATGTAGAGGCTTGTCTCACTAGGGGTAAGATAGATACTGCCTACAGGAAAATTAAAGAGACCTTTGGACAGAAGAGAACCACTTGTATGAATATCAAGAGCTCAGATGGCAACCCAGTTCTAAGCAAAGAAGGGAAGGCAGAAAGGTGGAAGGAGTATATAGAGGGTTTATACAAGGGCGATGTACTTGAGGACAATATTATGGAAATGGAAGAGGATGTAGATGAAGATGAAATGGGAGATATGATACTGCGTGAAGAGTTTGACAGAGCACTGAAAGACCTGAGTCGAAACAAGGCCCCGGGAGTAGACAACATTCCATTAGAACTACTGATAGCCTCGGGAGAGCCAGTCATGACAAAACTCTACCATCTGGTGAGCACGATGTATGAGACAGGCGAAATACCCTCAGACTTCAAGAAGAATATAATAATTCCAATCCCAAAGAAAGCAGGTGTTGACAGATGTGAAAATTACCGAACTATCAGTTTAATAAGTCACAGCTGCAAAATACTAACGCGAATTCTTTACAGACGAATGGAAAAACTGGTAGAAGCGGACCTCGGGGAAGATCAGTTTGGATTCCGTAGAAATGTTGGAACACGTGAGGCAATACTGACCTTACGACTTATCTTGGAAGAAAGATTTAGAAAAGGCAAACCTACGTTTCTAGCATTTGTAGACTTAGAGAAAGCTTTTGACAATGTTGACTGGAATACTCTCTTTCAAATTCTGAAGGTGGCAGGGGTAAAATACAGGGAGCGAAAGGCTATTTACAATTTGTACCGAAACCAGATGGCAGTTATAAGAGTCGAGGGGCATGAAAGGGAAGCAGTGGTTGGGAAAGGAGTGAGACAGGGTTGTAGCCTCTTCCCGATGTTATTCAATCTGTATATTGAGCAAGCAGTAAAGGAAACAAAAGAAAAATTCGGAGTAGGTATTAGAATTCATGGAGAAGAAGTAAAAACTTTGAGGTTTGCCGATGACATTGTAATTCTGTCAGAGACAGCAAAGGACTTGGAAGAGCAGTTGAACGGAATGGACAGTGTCTTGAAAGGAGGATATAAGATGAACATCAACAAAAGCAAAACAAGGATAATGGAATGTGGTCGAATTAAGTCGGGTGATGCTGAGGGAATTAGATTAGGAAATGAGACACTTAAAGTAGTAAAGGAGTTTTGCTATTTAGGGAGTAAAATAACCGATGATGGTCGACGTAGAGAGGATATAAAATGTAGACTGGCAATGGCAAGGAAAGCGTTTCTCAAGAAGAGAAATTTGTTAACATCGAGTATAGATTTAGGTGTCAGGAAGTCGTTTCTGAAAGTATTTGTATGGAGTGTAGCCATGTATGGAAGTGAGACATGGACGATAACTAGTTTGGACAAGAAGAGAATAGAAGCTTTCGAAATGTGGTGCTACAGAAGAATGCTGAAGATAAGATGGATAGATCACGTAACTAATGAGGAGGTATTGAATAAGATTGGGGAGAAGAGAAGTTTGTGGCACAACTTGACTAGAAGAAGGGATCGGTTGGTAGGACATGTTTTGAGGCATCAAGGGATCACAAATTTAGCATTGGAGGGCAGCGTGGAGGGTAAAAATCGTAGGGGGAGACCAAGAGATGAATACACTAAGCAGATTCAGAAGGATGTAGGTTGCAGTAGGTACTGGGAGATGAAGAAGCTTGCACAGGATAGAGTAGCATGGAGAGCTGCATCAAACCAGTCTCAGGACTGAAGACCACAACAACATCTTTTAAGAGTCAAGTATCTCAAACTCGATGCATTATTCCTCCATTACTGTATACCACGCTCCCTCCCATTGACGAATTAACACACAAGTTGCGTCCATATGCTGTACTCTAGGTTTCTTGCATTGTCCTCTTAAATCGAAATACGGTTCTACGGAAACGATAGGATTTTCATTTGGGAGTCGAGTATCTCTTTTCCGATGCATTATTCCTTCTTTACTGCATCTGTCGCTCCCTCACATTCACGAATTAACACACAATTTGCGTCCATATGAAAGACACTGTTTTCCCTGCCATCTGCTTCTAAATCGAGATACGTTTCTACGGGAAACGGTAGGATTTTCTTTTGGGAGTCGAGTATCCCTTTTCCGAAGAAATTATTCCTCCTTTACTGCATCCCTCGCTCACTCACGTTGACGACTTAACACACAATTTGCGTCCATATTAAATACTCTGGGTTCCCTGCATTGTCCTTCTAAGTCGAGATACGTTTCTACGGAAACGGAAGGATTTTCTTTTGGGAGCCGAGTATCTCTTTTCCGATGCATTATTCCTCCTTTACTGCATCCCTCGCTCACTCACGTTGACGAATTAACACACAATTTGCGTCCATATGATATACTATGTGTTCCCTGCATTGTCTTTCTAAATCGAGATACGTTTCTACGGAAACTATAGGATTTTCTTTTGGGAATCGAGTATCTCCTTTGCGATGCATTATTCCTCCTTTACTGCATCCCTCGCTCCCTCACATTGACG